>NC_084469.1:103801035-104114702 GCF_027409185.1 Cynocephalus volans
CAGATACACCCAAGATGCTATCACGTTACACACGTTACTCTGCAACTTCCTGTTTCCATGGAACGGTCCATACACATGCACATAACTCCTGTTTTTTGTAGCTACACAATTCACAGTTGGACTCTGCCACAGTGTATTCAACCATCATTCTACTGATGGAAAACCCAGGAGCTCTCTGATTTTTGCTACTGTGATGATTCAGTAAAAGTCCTTGGACCAATATCCTTACGACTGGATCTTTTGTTGCGAAGGATAGTTTTCCAAAAATCACATTTTGATCTTGATTGCCAGATTAGTTTTCCCTCTCCTTCCTTCCTTCCTTCCTTCCTTCCTTCCTTCCTTCGTTCCTTCCTTCCTTCCTTCCTCCTTCCCTCCTTTCCTCTCCTTCTTTGCTTTCTTTCTTCCCACTTGTGGAGATATAATTGACAGATAAATTATTCCTATTTAAACTATGAAAGCGCATGTTGTGACATATGTGTACACCGTGCAGCCATCACCACAGTCAAGACAGTGAATGTATCCATTCCCCTAAGAAAGGTCCTCATGCCCCTTTGTGCTCCTTCCCCGACCCCCAGCCCCTGGCACCAACTGCTCTGTTTTTGGTTCCTATAGCTTTGTATTTTTCAAAGAAAGTCATATAAAGAGAATCATACAATGTGTAGCCTCTTGAATTTGGCTTCTTTCACACAGCATATTATGTTCAAGACTCATCCATGTTTTATATATATATATATATATATATATATAAATTATTATATATTATATATATATATCAGTAGTTTCTCTCCTTCTATTATTGAGTTGTATTTCATTATATGGATGTATCAGACTTTGCTTATCCTTTGACCTGTTGATGACCTGTTGTTGGGTTATTTCCAGTTTGGGGCAATTATGAATGGAGCTGCTATTAGCCATCTCTCTCAGGTAGAGGGTGGCAGAAGAACTGGCTGGTTAGCTCACTTGGGAGAGCATAGTGCCACCAAGGGCAAGGGTTTGGATCCTTGTACTGACCAGCTGCCAAAAAAAAAAAAAAGATGGCAGAATACACCACCCCAAAATATGCCCCTTTGTCATATGGTTTATTTTGAGCTAAAGACACTTGAAAAACAGCAGGTATAAGAAGGACACTCTGACTGCTCCCTTTTCTTTCTGAAGACAGGAGGTGAAACCCCACATGGAAGATGCCCTCCCTATACCAAGAGGAAAGTAACATTCTTATTGCCAGAAGACAGGAAATCTAAGCAGAGAAATATCTATACAGATAAATCTTACTAAACTAACCCATACCTTTCTAGGGACTTTTTCACCATCAACTGCCCTCACGCAAGCCCCTGTGTCTTGTTGCATTTTTATAATTTACTCCTCTTTGTCCAATTCAATATATAAGTGCTTAACTCTAACCACTTCTTTGGGTCTTCATTTCCTTGTAAGGGATCCTGTGTCCTGTAGAACTTATGTTAAATATTTATTTATTTATTTTTGTTTGGATGGCTGGCAGTGCAGGGATCCAAACCCGTGACCTTAGTTTTATAAGGCTGTGCTCATAACCAACCAAACTAAATAAATGTGTGTGCTTTTCTCTCGTTAATCTTCTTATGTCAGTTTAATTCTTAGGCCCAGCCAGAGACAAAAGATGGTAGAGGAGAAATCTTGCCTCCTCTATGTAGGTCTTTATGTGGATGTTTCTTTTCAGTTTTTACTGTGATGGATTGAGTGATTAATTTTTGGTGGCTGGCTGATATGTGATTTATTTTTACACTGAAATATTTGATCCTGCTGGAACTTTTTTGGGGTGGGGAGCTGGCCTGTATGGGGATCGAAATACTTGACCTTGGTGTTATCAGGGAATTTTTATTTTTGTATGTGGTCTAAGGTGGGGTTCAGGCTTTGTCTTGCGGGGAAATCGACAAGGCAAATAACACCTCCTTTCCTATGCGGTTGCAATACCACCTTGCCCCTACATCACGTTCCTATACATTCCCGAATTTCCTCTTGATATTTTCCTGAGCCAATGCTGTACTGTCCATGAATTTGTTTCTAAATGTCCTCTTGATGTTTTTCTGAGCCAATGTCGTACTGTTTTAACGACAGTGTGTTGCACTGTTTGATAAGGCAGGTGTCTTACCTTCTTATTCACAATTCTTGCCCTTGGATGTGGTTTAGGAAGTGGGTGTGACCTGACACTTGGGCATGGCCTGACTCTCCAGTGACAGTCTGTTCCCTGCCTTAGGATGCCGGTCTCTCCGAGCAGTCGATGTGAGGAGTGGAGTGGGGAGATGATCATATCCATGATGGCAGGAATCAGGTGTGCTTGCGTGGGAACAGGGAGAATAGGTGACACTCTGATTGGCCTGAGGGACTCTACCATCTAGTTCCTTGCTGTTTATTTTTTTATTATTTATTTATTTATTTATTTTTAAAGATGACCAGTAAGGGGATCTTTTTTTTTTTTTTTTTTTTTTTTTTTTGTCTTTTTCGTGACCGGCACTCAGCCAGTGAGTGCACCGGCCATTCCTATATAGGATCCGAACCCGCGGCGGGAGCGTCGCCGCGCTGCTAGCGCAGCACGCTACCGAGTGCGCCACGGGCTCGGCCCCAGTAAGGGGATCTTAACCCTTGACTTGGTGGTGTCAGCACTATGCTCCCCCAAGTGAGCTAACTGGCCATCCCTATATAGGGATTTGAACCCGTGGCCTTGATGTTACCAGCACCACACTCTCCCATAGTTCCTTGCAGTTTAGAAGGCATTTTTCTAATAATGGCTGATTGCTGGCTGGCGTTGTCTCCTCAACTGGATGGTGCCCACCCTCAGTGTCCTCGGGTCTCCTGCTGCCTTGCACAGAGCTTTGGTCCTTGTTGCTGGGTAGAAGCGCTTGGTCCGTGTGGAGGAGGCAACCTGGGGTTACAATCCCCCCTCCCTGCCACTCATTTCCCATGTGACATTGGATGTGTCACTTCTTCCTTCTGTGCTCTGGGCGCTGTGAAAGGGGACATTGGGCTAAGGTGACCTCTGATTCAGAATCCTGCGTGCCGGGAGTCTCTGAGTCAGTGGGAAGAGGCACCATGGCTGGGAGCTGCCTAGACTGTTGTGGTTAAGACTGGGGGTCTGCCACTTCCTGGACATGACCTTGGGCACATTACTTAATTTGTCCAAGGACATTCTGTAATGTCCTCTGAGAAACAGGGATGATTCTGGCTCCTGCCTCATGGGTTAGGATCAAAACTGATGGTGATTTTTAAGTAGAGAGTTTGTCTGGTGGGAATGCCAGCCAGGTAAGTGTCAGCTACAACAAATTCAGGGTTGGCAGTTTTTGTTTGTTTTTTGTGGCTGGCTGGTATGGGGGTCTGAACCCTTGACCTTGGTGCTATAGCACCGCACTGTAACCAACTGTGCTAACCAGCCAGCCCTAGTGTTGGCATTTTGGTAAGATAGCTTTGCTTAATTATAACAGTAACACATGCACCTTGTAACAAATTCAACAGTGTTGACATCTATAAAGTAGCAGATGGAAGGTGTCACTTCCTCTAAGTGCCTCTCTCCCCAGAAATAACATCAGTTACATTTTGTCCAGGATGCTATTTCATTTCACTCAGCAGGCTGGCAGGTGGAGCCAAACAATTAGGTCCCGACCCTGTCGCAGCTGAAGTGACTGTTGAGGGCAGATCAGGGGAGCGGTTTCTGTGACTTGCCTTGCACCGATGGCTCCGGCTCTCTGTGGGTAGGTGTTGCTCAACTGTCCCTGAGTGGAGAACTGTGTTCCTGGACATCTGTCAGCTCAGGACAAGCACTCTGCTTTCCATAATCATCGTAAGAAACAGGCACTGAGAAAATTCTGGAAAACTTCTAGAAGTTTTCCTACATACATACTTTGACAGACGTGTGAGAGCATTGGTTCAGGGATGCCCACAGCAACCTTGTTGGCAAGATGGAAAGATTAGAAAAGACCTCAAGGGACACAAGCAAGGAGCTAGTGGCATAAAGCAGAAGCTCTGTGGCCATCAAAAAGAAACCTAACCAGCTGGCCGGTTAGCTCTCTGGTAGAGTGTGGCACTGGTAACACCAAGGTCAAGGATTCAGATCCCTGTACTCGCCAGCCACTAAAAAAAGAAAAAGAAAAAAAGAAAGGCGATCATGCACCTGAGAGTGTATCCTGTTTATCCTCCAAACACGTCTCTTCACACATAAGAAACAAATGTGCAGGGTCTTTCATTACAGCATTGTTTGAGGATTACAACATCACTGGCAGCAATCCGGGAGACGCTCAGTAGACGCTGGTTAGACTGTGGGTTCAGGCACACGTTGGGGTCTCTGTAGCCACAGAAAGAGCAAAGACGCTCTCCCAAGAGCTGACAGGGCATGTCTCCAGGTGTAACAAGCAAAAACAATAAGATACAAAGGGAACATTTGGGGCTGATGAAAGTGCTATGTATCTTGACAAGGTGACAGCTTTGTGGGTGTGCACCTTTAAATGTGTCAACTGGGCTGGCCACTTCGCTCAGTTGGTTAGAGGTTAGAGCTCAGTGTTCACACCAAGGTCAAGGGCTGGGATCCCCGCACTGGCCAGCTGCCAATAAAAAAATAAACACTAAAAGAGTGTGTCAATCATACTTCGATCAAGTTCGTTTTAAAAAAAAAAGCAAGGTACAGATCAGTAGGAAAGGGGAGAAAAAACGTTCTCATTTGCTTTCATTTGCATAAAGACTGGAAGGAAACATGAGGCATTTATAAAAAGTTATTTTCTGTTAGGAGAGAGAGAGAGGATGGGGTGAATTGGCACAGGGAGGGAGTCAGATATTGCACCTTCCTGTAAACTTTAGATTTTTGTTTCTCTCTCTCTTTTTTCTTTTTTTTTTTTTGGTGGCTGGCCAGTATGGGGATCCAAACCCTTGACCTCAGTGTTATAACACCACAGTTTAACCAACTAAGCTAACTGACCAGCCCAGCTTTTGACGTTCGAATCATTACCAGTTCTGTATTCAAATCGACAAAAATGAATGTTCTGAGATGAACTGTCGAAAACTCGTGGTTAAGTAGAAGGAACATGTGCAGAACTATGTGTATACTGTGTTGCTTTTGTGTAAGGAAAAAAATGGGAATGTTCATACTATGGAGGCATCAACTATGGAAGGAAAGAAAGTGATAACAATGGTTGCTGTTGGCAGGGAGGGTGTGGGGGTGATTTGCTGCAGACCTGGCCTGGGAGGAAGGCTTTCTTTGTGTGGTCCCCTCTTTCTGCTTGGGTTTTACATAAAATAGCATCCAAAGTACCAGGCCGTTTGGCTACAGGTTTTTTTGGTAGCTGGCCTGTATGGGGATCCGAACCCTTGACCTTTCTGTTATGACACTGCACTCTAACCAACTGAGCTAAACGGCCAGTCCTGCCAGTTGGTTGTGGATGGGGCTAAAGTATCAGGGGAGCCCGGACACTCTAACCCAGACGATACAACAGGCTCATGGCACACGTTCAGCCTTGGCGACTATTCTTTTATTGAAAGGTAGTGACAGAAAGATGCTCGATTCAGGAGAAGGCTCCGCTCCCTGAAACTCAGTCTGGGCAAGCACAGCCACAGGGGTGTGATGTGCTGGCTGGTACACTTGTCCATGGTTCTTTCAGTGGCATTGGCACCCCAACGGCCACGTGGCACCACAGTTCCTCAGCTGCGGGTCTCCTTCCAGCTCTGCCGCAGCACCACAGGTCAGAGAGAAATCATGCCGTGGGTGGGGTCCCGCAGGCCCACCCAGCACTCCAGTGGAGGCTGTCAGGGGTCTTCAGGGCCTGGCTCGCCTCGGCAGGCTGGTCTTGAAAAGGGACTTGCCCGAGGCCTCGATGTAAGTGATGCCCATCTCTTTGGGGCTGATCTCCACGTAAGCAAAGCCCCCCAGTGAGTCCTCGGCCCCATAGTGGAAGCGCAGGTAGCCATTGGGGACCTTGCGCTGGTGCCGTTTGGAGGGGTCCATGAAGTTTCCAGCCCCACTCAGCACGTAGCCCACACCGTGATCATCTTGAAGATACTGAGGATGGAGGACACAGAGTCGGTGGAGACCCCAGCCCCAAAATGGAGCTGACCAGGGGCTCCACCCACACCTGACTCAGGCCCAGGACCACAGAGTCACCTTAAGTTACCCTCCTGGCCTCAGTTTCCCCACCCCTAGGAGTGTATGAATTCTACTTCACAGGTAGAGCACTTAGTAAGCAATTGGCAACCAGTAGCGGTTATTATGACTTTTAGGGGAGTTTGGAGTGTTTTCCTGATTAGAGAGCATATGTTGAGGGAGAGTGTTGATATTCTGAAGGTCAAGGGAGGCCCCCAAACAGTGGAAGGACCCCAGCCATGTGGTACATTGGCTGGAATGGGGACCCCCTACGTACCTCCCCCACCCACCCACAGGGCTCTCACCTGCAGATTGTGGTCATGGCCACACAGGTAGGCAGTGACCCCATATGTGGCCAGTAGTGGCTGCAGATGCTTGACGAGGCAGCGGGTGGGCCCGTGCTCAGCTATGGACCACACGGGGTAGTGGCCGGCCACCAGCACATAGTCCTCCTTGGCTGCCGCCAGCTGCTTCTTGAGCCAGGACAGCTGGGTGCGGGCCAGTTCCAGGTCTCGGGGCCTCTCGGGCTGCTGGTTACGGAAGTCGTCTGAGTTGCCACACAGTGTCACTGTGTCCAGCATGAAGATGGCCACGGACACATTGGTCCGTGGGACCTTGAAGCGCAGGCGGTAGAAAGGGCTGGGGAAGTTCCTGTGGAGGGGACAGAGGTCGGGATGCATATCTTAGGCAGAGAAGCCCCAGGGTCAACTCAAGCCAAAGGGCCCCTTTGTCCCCCAAGTGAGGGTCTGGGGAAGGCAGGGGAGCTCACCAGCGCTTGGAGATCTTGGAGTAGGCGATCTGTGCTGAGACATTGCCGAGGTGATCATGGTTTCCAGCCAGCACGTACCAGGGTACATTGCGAAGAGAGCGGTCAGAGAACACATCCTCAAAGGTCTCCTGTAGCAGACAGAAAGGGGACCCCATCTCCCCATGTCATGCAGTACCCTGATGCTCCCACCAAATCAGGGGCTGGGGACAAGGGACACACTGAGTGCTCCAGTGACCAGCAGATGGCATATCAGCTTCCTTCTGTCCTCTCCAGAGGAACGTCACCCATCTGGGTGCTTCTCCCCACTGACACCCCCCCAACTCTATTGGACACACACCTGGAATCTCTTGTCATTGGCATCCTGCACGCCAGTGAAGTAGAAGTTGTCCCCCAGGGACAAGATGAAGTCTGCGCCCAGGATCTGCACAGTTCTGGCGATCTCCTTGGCATTGGCCATTTCCCGGGCCGTGTGGAACGGGGCATTGGGGACTCCTCCCCAGTCACCCACGGCCACAAAGCGCAGGGCGGGGGCGGCCCCATCAGCCAGGGGTAGCAGCAGCAAGGCTTGCAGGACAAGCAGCGCCATCCACCTGTCCATCTGGGAGGGAGACATGAGTGTCTGGGGTGTGGGCAGCAAGCCCTTGACACCCCCGCCACCCTGCTCTGAGAGAGGGGGAGATTGCTCCCTGCGGGCTGGCCCCAAGGGAACCCCACGCTGCCCTAGTTCCCAGGGCACTGCAGGACGTGCTCATTGGCAGAGTCAGTGGGCAGAAGGGCGGGCTTCACTGAGGGTGGCCCTGCAGGTGTGTTCTGCCCTCTCTTGTCCCTTTCTGCCCAGCACTCACCCTGGAGGAGACACCTGGAGGTCAGCAGGGGCTCCAAGAGGCAGGTGGGCTCCAGAGCAGAGCGGGCGCTCTCTGAGCCTTTATTCCCTGGGGTGGAAGCAGATCATTAGTGAGGATGATGCAGTTTCTCCAAGGACTATCCCCAAAGCCCTCCCCTTGGGTCATGTGAGCCTCGGACTTCCCCAGCACTGGACACGGGTTTGGGGTGGGGATCTGGGCATGTGGGTGAGGCTGTGCCTCCCCACACAGCCTCCAGGTCTGCCTGTAGGGGCTTGATTGTGGGGTGGGCCAAAGATGTCCTGTGCATCTGTGTGTGTCTGTATGTGCATGTGTGTCTGTGTATGCATGTGTGTCCATGCGTGCAAGGCCAAGCCTGAGACACATCTCCTGTGTCTGTGTTCTCAGAGGACGTGTTTATCTGCCTGGTCTAGGTGTGTCTGTTTCCTGTGTGCAGCAGAGCTGCTCTGTGCCTGAGAGTCCCGCGTCCTGTAGACGTGCATGCTGAGCCTGCAGGGCCAGTGTGGCCTGTCTGTGACATGCGCCTGACTTCTCATTTGGCACTGAGTGGGAGCCTGTGTGGACGGGGATTTGTGTGTCCATGTTTAGTGCCTGAGCGGTGTTGTGTCAGTGTTTGTCTCAGTTCCCGCATTAAATGCGTTGTGTCTCTAATGTGAGTCGTGTCTCTGGCATGTGATGTGTGTTTGACAAGGTCTGAGTGTGGGACTCTGCATGTCCCAGTCTTCCCACCCTACACATAAAAGGCAGTGGCCTCCGTTTTCCAGGAAGTCCTGCCCACACCCTGTCCCCTCACCCCTCATTCCTCCAGGAGGAACCCAGGCGGGAGGCAGCTGGTGACAGGCCATGTGACTGCTGACTTTTGACCCTCACAAGCTAGCTCAGCAGCTGCCTGCAGGTCCTCTGTTGGACCGCGGCCTCTGAGGGTAGGACAGGGCTGGGCATGGGGACTTGCACCTGCAACTGGTCTGACCTGACTTGCTCCTCACCTCCCTGCCTCCTCCTCCGCGCTGGACGCCGCCCGACACGTCCCTTTCGCACTCACGACGAGTCCCTCCAGTCCCTGCGAGCGGGGATGGGGGATGCCGAGGACACCGGCTCAGCGAGGGGCGGTGATTCGCCCCGAGTCACCCAGAAAAGGCTGGCTGTTTATCCCCCGAGCCCCGCAGCTGGGTCAAACAGGAAGGAAGTGGGTGACTTGGGTAGGCGGAGACCCCTCCCCCGGGGACGCGGCGCCGAGCGAGGGCCGGGCGGGTCTCACCTGCGGTCGCGGGGCCGGGGTCAAGGCCGGGCGCTCTGGCCGAGGCTGCGGGGCGCTGGTGGCCGGGCTGCCCGGGCCTTAAATGGGCGGCGGCCGCCCCACCCTGCCCGCGGGGCCCGGGCCGGCCCAGGTGAGCCGGGCGGTGGTGGTGGGGGCGGTCACCTCGGTCTCCCCGCCCCGGAACCCTGCGCAGCCACCGAGCGCCGCCACGCCTCCCGGCCTCAGGCTCTGCATCTGTAAAATGGGCTAATGAGCCCCGAGGGCGGCGCAGATCGACGCGCTGGGGCTGCGGCTCGGCTCGAGCTGGGAGGGCGGCTCGAGGACTGCATTTCGTCCCCCTCCATCCCCGACGCCAGCCGGGAGTCGCCATCTACCTGTGACACTCGGGACGCCCAAAGGGCCACAGCCTCGGGTCGCACCTCAGGGTGGCGGTGCTCAGCCCTGGGCTGGGTCAGGCTCTCTACGGTGGTCTGTCAACTTCAGCCTCAGTCTCCTGGTCTTTAAAATGGGCGTGAGGCGAGGAGAGTCATATGTTCTTAAGAGAGAATCCCAATGGGTTGGCCTGTGTGCTCAGTTGGTTAGAGCGAGGTGTTTGTTATAACACCAAGGTCAAGGGTTCGGGTCCCCATGCCTGCCAGCCGGCCCCCTCCCCGCAAAACCACGCCCCTCCAGGAGCTGGAGTTCACCCCCCTTTTGAGTGTGGGCTGGACTTACAACTCTCATCCAAAGTATTAAATATGGAATGTCAAAGACTAGTACCTACAGTGGAGACACGTGGCAGACACCACCTTGAACTTAATGTCGCAGTGGTAAGTTTCATTGAAATCATACAGCTCTGCTTTAATGTGCTAGAGGGGAACCTCACCTCTGTAGTTTCTTCCAGAAACGCATAACCACCGTCCAATGATGAGGAAAAATACCAGACAATCCCAAATTGAGTCTATAAAATACCCAACCAGTGCTCTACAGAAGTGTCCCAATCATGAAACAGAAGGAAAGGTTGAGGAACTGTCACAGACTGAAAGGGACCAAAGAGACACGAGGACTAAATGAAATGTGGGATCCTGGACCAGAAAAAAAGCACTTGTGGAAAACTGGTGAAATCCAAAGGAAGCTTGGAGTTTTGTGAATAGTAACACAACTAAGAAATGCAGATTTTTAAAGTAGTTACAAGTGCATGATGGCTATGTAAGATATTAACAACAGAGAAGCTGAGTGAAGAGTGGATGGGGGCTCCCTGCATTTTGCATCTTTTCTGCAAATCTAAAATTATTCCGAATAAAAAGTTTACTTAAAGGCTGGCCCGTGGTTCACTCGAGAGAGTGTGGTGCTGATAACACCAAGGCCACGGGTTCGGATCCTATATAGGGATGGCCGGTTCGCTCACTGGGAGAGTGTGGTGCTGACAACATCAAGCCAAGGGTTAAGAACCCCCTTCCGGTCATCTTTTTTTTAAAAAAACAAAGTTTACTTAAAAATGTGCATGACCTAAGAAGACATTTAAAATCGACCCAGCATTTATTGAGCACCTACTGTATGCTGAGTATGGGGTGACACAGCAGTGAATAAGACAGACATGAAAACCTGCCCTGCTGAGGTTGATGTGCTAGAAAAATTTATCTTCTTGCTGTTAATTCCTTTCCTTTTTTTTATATGGGTGAGGAGAGAGGAAGATTTTCTTTCCTTTTTTTTTTAAAAAAAAGAAGACAGGGGGCCAGCCCGTGGCTCACTTGGGAGAGCGTGGTGCTGACAACACCAAGTCAAGGGTTAAGATCCCCTTACCGGTCATCTTTAAAAAAAAAAAAAAAGAATTTACTGCTTGACATTTACTCTTGGAATTTGTTATCACTAAGAAACCCATTGCTGAACTAAACGTAGATGACATTGTTTAGAGAAATCCTGGGAAAATGGGATGATTGTTAACCTGCTGTTTTTTTTTTAAATTATTTTTATTTATACATATTTATGGGGTACCGAGTTGACTATCAGTATTTGTGTCCAGTATGTGATGATCAGATCAATATTATTATCATGTTTATCATTACAAATCGTAATTACTTTTTGTATCCCTTACTCAACTCCCTAACCTCCTTCCCCTTTCCCACCTCTCGTAACTATTAACCTGTTCTATTTTAAACAAATGGGAATTAATTTCAATTTGAATAGGCTAGTTTAGAGTAGCCATAAATATCGTAAAAGAGCTAGGAAACTGTTGTTAAATATGTTACAGTCAGTCATCCATTCAGTTTTCGTACAATGTTTGGAATTTGCTTACTGTGTAGACCTTCCTGAACTTACACTATAAAACCTCCTCACCTCTTCTGCACGTTGAGCAGACTTATTTCTCATGCTGAGAGGTGGTCTCCCCAGTTTAAAAACCTGAATAAAAGCCTCATTTACATTTCCTTACAGACTGAAGTGTTTGCTTCCACACAAACACACCATTCCCTTAATTCTCAGTCCAAGCCTTAATGGACAGCCTCCCCCCACACTCCTAGCTTCATCCCTTGATTGACTGGATTCCCTTAAGTCCTTTACAGCCTGATTCTATTCTAAGTGTGGTTGCTGTTTTGATAATCTGCCCAGGAAGCCACCAATATTCTGTAGTAGTCTGTTTTCTGTCATTGATAATAAAATACCTGAAACTGGGTAATTTACAAGAAAATGAAATTGCTTTCTTACAGTTTTGGAGGCTGGCAAGTCCAAGATCCAGGGGGCACATTTGGTGAGGGGTTTCTTCTTGGTGGACTCTCTACAGAGTCTTGTGGTGACACTGGCAATCACATGGCAAGAATGGCAAGAACGAGAGGGTTTTTATGTGCTCACTTGCTCTTCTTAAAAAGTCACCAGTCTACTCCCTGATAACCCACTAAACCATTAATCTATTAATCCATAAATGGACTAATCCATTCACAAGGACACAGTCCTCATGATCCAATCATCTCTTAAAGGCCCCACCTTTCAAATACCATTTTGGGGATTAAGTTCCAACATGAGTTTGGGGTGACAGTCAAGGCACAGCATTCTGCCCCTGGACCCCCAAAGCTCATGTCCTTCTCACAAACTCCAGTGACCCCTGGTTGGATTCTGCATCTCTTGCACATCTTGTCACGATGCTCAAATCACACTAAGGACAGCTTATTCCCACCTCAGGGCCTTCTCACATGCTCTTCCCCCACTGGACGGCTCTCCCCTCATCTTCTTGTCACTGAGTACTATGCTTGGCTTACATGCCACTTCCTGAGACACCCTGACAGTCAATTAGCCCCCTTCCCCACCTCTAGTCTCTACTGTTGTCAGGCACCACCCCGAACTCCCCTACCATAAGCTCCTGGAACAAAGGTATGAGTGGACAACCAGCACATGTTCGCTGGGGCTGGGTGGGGACGGGGGTGAAACATCACTTCTACAAGCATAGGCAGTACACAGAGGCAGGCACCAGACTGTACATGTGACATGACCAGAGCCCACGGTGGGAGGCTGCAGACGGTGTCAGGAGGTAGCGATCAGGGGTTACAGGGGCTGCAGGAACGAGTGCCTGGTGCTAAGAAGTGTAGACTTGACCCAGAAGGTGACAGGTTTGGGGATGGGGTCCAGCCATGGTTTTACAAGATCAGACTGTAAAAAAGCAAGCCAAAGACAGATACCTAAGTACCTATCTCTGTCTACATTTATGTATGTACGTATCTATATCTCTCTACATCTCTCTACCAATATCTATCAGTCTATCTACCTATTTATTTATCAGTATCACTATATCTTGGTACAAAACTACAAAGGCTCTGGTTGGTACACAATGAAAAAAAATTCTGGTGGGAACAGAAACCAAATCAAAAGTGGTATCTTCTGGAGGATGAAGGGTGGCCATGGGAAAATATTACTTTCTACTTTTTGACTTCTCTCATGAATTCATTTTTAATATAAGTTTGTAATATGGGCTAGCTGGTTAGCTCACTTGGTTAGAGCCTGGTGCTGGTACCACCAAGGTCCGGGGTTCAGATCCGCACACCAACCCTCTCCCCCCCAAAAAAACAAGTTTGTTCTATCTGTCTATCTTTTTTCATGGCTGGCTGGTACAGGGATCAAATCCTGGTCCTTGGTATTTTCAATACCATGCCCTAACCAACTGAGCTAACCCCCCAAATTTGTAATAGTTTTGTAATCAGGAAAACAGTATTTATCTAAATAATCATTCTGACGAAAGTGAATTTTTGATGAATGAGGATGGGCCTGCAGTGAGGGGTCCCCCCTCGGGGGAGCTTTGTTGAGGGGGTCAGCTTGCCGCAGTCCCATTTAAAGCTGGTTGAGCCTAGGACCTCTGCAGGTGGCTGGCTGGGTTCCGATTCCAGCTCTTCGGCTGTTACTTAGCTGTGTGACTATGGGCCAGAGGCTTTATCTCTCTCCACCTTATTTCTTCACCTTTAACATAGGTAACATTAAAGCAGCTTGGCACATGGTGTTGTGTGGATCAAAAGACTTGCTACAGATGAAGCTTGCAGAGCAGTACCTTACACGTAGTAAGCACTCACTCGAAGCCAGCTGTCACTGTTTATCATTATTACCACTATTATTTGTATTATTAGACCAGGCGGTGACAATTTGGATACACTGAACATGTTTAAGAGGCAGAAATGATAGGTTGGGGGACCAACTCATCCTGGTTTGTTTGGGACTTTCCTGGATTTAGCATAGAAAGTCCCACATCCCGGGCACCCCCTCAGTCCCACTTAAACCAGGACAGTTGGTCACCCAAAGATTGATCTTGAAACCATTGGTGAGAAGGAGGCTTTGGCAGCTCCCATGTTTCAGGGCCTGGTGAATGAGAGCCCACCCAGAGGAGGAGACCCAGGGAGGGGAACCGTTCTGGGGGAAGGAAACCAACCCACGTGTGGATGCACCAAGCTCGAGGGGTCTCTTGTCTGTGTGGGTGGGGGAGGCAGGTTTACCTGTGCAGAGCTCAGGACAGAGGTCCCAGTATTTTATTATGAAAAATTTCAAATGTGCAACAAAGTTGAAAGAATTGTACAGTGAACACCCACATACTCACCCTTAGATAGTGCAATTAATGTTTGAATATATTTGTTTAACATCTTTCTATTTAATCAACCTCTATATCTATTCATTCATCCATCTTAGATTTCTGGGGTTTTTTTTGTTTTTTGGGGTTTTATTGGCGGCTGGCAGGTGCACAGATCCACACCCTCCAGCTTGGGGTTATCAACACAGCACTCTAACCAACTGAGCTAACTAGCCAGCACCCCAGTTTTTGGACATTTTAATGTAAGTTACATACATCTGTACACTTCCCTCTGAATACTTCAGTACTCACATCATTAACCAGAAGTTCAATATTTCTTTACAGATTTTCTTTTGATGTAACATTCACATACAATGATGTGCAGAAATCTTAAGTGTGCTCTGGCTGAGTTCTGCTAAACCTCAGCTACAGCCATTAAAGAAATAACCTATTCATCCCCAATGAGGTTTAATACAAAAAATAAAAATTACAGGAGGCTTACAAGCTTGATAAACAATGTTTTCCTCAACTCTTGTAACTTCTTAATGAGTGTAAGAAAATAATCTGAGTGATTCGTTTTCAGAAATGGCTTATCTGAGGGTGTTTGAAGTGATTCAGGCCCAGCCTGAAAGTTGTCTGACTGGCCCAGCCCATTCCCAGAGGGTCTCTGAACAGACAGAGCTCTCCTTGAGATGGTGATTAGTTACTAACCTCCTCCATTGTTTTCTTCATTTCTTCAAAGCCCCTGGTGTTTCTCCTTTCACAGAGCTTTATAGGGACTTTTTTGCGGGCTTGTCCTGAGACCTCAGACAAGGAAATTTCTTACAAGGGGGTAATAAATTGGGGTAATAAATCTTAGGCATCATCTGGGAAGATTGTGCATCCTGTAGTACTCTCAGCCAATGAGGAAGTGAGGGGAGGGACTTGCATACTAGGGAATAAATTGCTTGCTACAGCCCTTTTCCATGTGCCTGCCCTTCAGACACCTGAACCTTATAAGGCCATCATTAAAGTCTCACTTGACTGTACATCCTGTCTCTGTGCCCATCCTTTGGCATTGGACAGGTGAGGGCATTTCTCACAGTGGGAACAACCCCTGTCATGAAAGACAGATGAACAAGAAAAAACGAACAGGTATTTGTTAACATGTACATTTCATGAATACATGGGAGGTACTCAGTGAATCAGTAATATTCAGAGAGGTGGCTTTAAAGTCCAGCTTACACAGCATTTTTAACAGAGAATGATAAACTTTTAGAAAGCTGACAAGACAAAGATATTAGGTTCAGGGAGGACCACTTAAGATGGCGCCACCCAAAGATACTCAAAATGGTGGTTCACCCTAAGGACTTCCCTGTAAAATAAAAAGACAAAGGAACTCATAACCACAACAGAACTCCATGCCATGAGTCCCCTCTGAAACCCTGCTTTACATACTAAGGGACCAGTAATTGCAAACCTAAAAATCACCTAATTAACATAAGGCCTCAACAGCTCCCATTGGACATTTCATTTAACTCCTCATTAACATAAGCTATGGCCAATCAGAACAACACAACTCACCATAAGAAATATAAGCCCCACCCCCAGGGGGAGGGCAGGCTTGGTCTGTGCCTGGGCCTTCCCAGTGCTGCCTGCATGGGGTCACATGCAGCTGCCTTCACAAATAAAGCCTTCCAACCCGATTTCTTGTCTTGGTACCAGTCTTTGCCGATCGCCGACCTTTCAAAAGGAAAAGGACTTGAGTTCCTAGGGATGGCAATTTGTGGAAGGCAAAGAAATGGCAGATCAAGGCTAGTTAGTAAAGTGTGTTAATGTAAATTCCTCTGGCACCATCTCCAGGCACATAAAGGTCTAAAGTTTTCTTCAGTGGTTAACCTTTGTTCTCCTTAGTAGAAGGAAGGTGGGGGCGGGATACCTTTTGTCTCTGTAAATCTAAGTCCTGCTTTTAGGCAAATAGAAGAGGGGCAGAGAGCTTTCTCCTGTATCCACTTCTTTTGTTATTGTTGTTGGCAGCTGGCCAGTACAGGGATCCAAATCCCTGACTTTGGTGTTGTCAACACCATGCTCTAACCATCTGAGCCAACTGCCAGCCTCCACTTCTTCCAAACTGCCTTCAACTCACCACTTAATGAGGATTCTGGACAACCACACTTATGCCAAAAGAGGCATATCATGGGGTGACATATTTCTGGTCTCCCACAGACGAATAACGGGCTCTGTGGCCCAGAGCAAGGAACTCGACCTTTGTGGGCCTCAACTTCTCATCTCTAAAATGGGAAGAAGGGTACCTATGTGATATTTGCCAAAAAAAATACAGAGACATGCATGGATGTGATAAACACCAAATTCGGAGTAGTAATTACCTTTGGGAAGAAATAGTAATAACAGGATTTATGGAATGATACAAAGAGGCTTCAACTGTATTGGTAGTTCTTTTCTAGGTTTTTATTTTCAGATAATTTCAAACTTAAAAAATAATTAGAAGACTAGAACAAAGAACTCCCGTCTATACTGTACCTATTTTTATTTTATTTTTTTTCAAAAGATGACCGGTAAGGGGATCTTAACCCTTTACTTGGTGTTGTCAGCACCACGCTCACCCAGTGAGCAAACCGGCCATCCCTATATGGGATCCGAACCCGCGGCCTCGGCGCTCCCAGCGCCACACTCTCCCGAGTGAGCTACAGGTCGGCCCTAAAATTATTATTATTATTATTTTTTTTTTTTGTCTTTTTTGTGTCCGGCCGCACCGTGCTCAGCCACTGAGCGCACCGGCCATCCCTACATAGGATCCGAACCCGCGGCGGGAGCGCTGCTGCGCTCCCAGCGCCGCACTCTCCCGAGTGCGCCACCGGTCGGCCTGTATCTATTTTTAAATATGTTTTTTACCTCTCTCTATCGCCCACTTTCTCTCTCCCTCTCTCTATACACACACTTTACCTCTAAATAACCACAGTACAATGATCGAAATCAGAAAATTTACCATGGATATAATATGATTAGCTAATCCACTGCCCACTGCATCTGTAATGCTGTATTTCTTTTTAAAAAATCTGAAGCAAATATAGCAAAATGTTAAAATAGGCCGGCCCGTGGCTCACTCGGGAGAGTGCGGTGCTGATAACACCAAGGCCACGGGTTCGGATCCCGTATAGGGATGGCCAGTGGCTCACTGGGTGAGCGTGGTGCTGACAACACCAAGTCAAGGGTTAAGATCCCCTTACCGGTCATCTATTAAAAAAAAAAAAAAAAATCTGAAGCAAATATAGCAAAATGTTAAAACGGTTAAAAAAAAAAGTATGTGATATCTTACAAGGTTGTCGTTAGAATTAATCTATATAGAATTACAGAGAGTGCCTGGCACCTAGGATGTGCCTTAAAAACACTCATTTGTAATATTCCCTGGTTGTAACAGTCAAAGGAATTATAGTCGGTGGAATTAGAAATAAAGGAGCGAGCATAAAAATGTCAGGCGTGGCCAACAGAGGAATTTAAACACGGGAATTACGCCGGGCTGGAAGGAGAGAGAGGCTGTGAGCTAAGTCCTGATCCACCTCCTCAGAAGATCAGCAAATGAGCGCTCCATTCACAGTGAGTGAATCAAGGGAGAAGAGCCACTGAGAACCGTGCGTGCTCCCAGAGAGAGAAAGCAGAAGAATCCACATTATGCTCCCTGCACGAGGTCAGTTTTACTATTATTTTTTTGCTGCTGCTGCTGCTGGCCAGAAGGTCTGTTTTATTTTAATTAGGTGTGCATGCTTTTGCATTTTAAAATTTTAATTGAAAGTTTTAATTTAAATTTAACTTTAAAAATAAAACATTTGAAAAAGATTTTTATTTGTAATCGTCTTGGCAGCTGGTGGGTACCTGCGACCTTGGTGTTATAAGTATGTGTTCTAACCAACTGAGCTAATCAGCCAGCTGCCAAAAACAAAATAAAACAAAAAAACACTCTGACATGGGCTATGTCTTGGATGAACCTCGAGGGCATTATGCTGGCTTATGGGAAATAAGCCAGTCACAAAAGGACAAATGCTGTGTGATTCCACTCATAGGAGGTCCCTAGAGTCGTCAGATCCACAGCAACAGAAAGTAGAATGGTGAGGGCCAGGGGCTGGAGAGGGGGATGGGGAGTGAGTGTTTAATGGGCACAGGGACTCAGTGTGGGAAGAAGAGAAAGTTCTGGAAGTAGATGGTGGTATTGGTTGCACAAATATATGAATGCACTTAATGACACTGAAAATATATGCAAAAGCACAGATGATAATCCCCAAAGCTCCCCTGTAACCAACACATGAAGAAGCAAATGTTTTTGGTTTTTTTGTCTTTTTCGTGACCGGCACTCAGCCAAGTGAGTGCACCGGCCATTCCTATATAGGATCCGAACCCGCGGCAGGAGCCTCGCCGTGTTCCCAGAGCCTCGCCGCGCTCCCAGCGCCGCACTCTCCCGAGTGCGCCACGGGCTAGGCCCGAGAAACAAATGTCAATACTTGGTCGTATTGTTTCAGATATACATATTACTTTTTTTTTTTGGCTGCTGGCCAGCATGGGGATAGGAAACTGTGGCCCTGGTGTTATAAGGCTGCTCTCCAACCAAGTGAGCTAACTCACTAGCTCCGTTTTCTTTTTAAAGAAACAAAGAAAACAGGTGGGGTAAAGTTGAATGTCTCCCTCTTGCAATTTCTATTCAAAAAATCTCATCAGTTTTTTGAACCCCGCTCATGTCTCCCGATTACTTTTCCCTGTTGGAGGGAACACGTGTTACTAGATTTTTACTTCTGCTAAAAGACTGGTAACTTTAAGTTGAAAAGTATATGATAATTTGGTTTATAGAAGTAGTACCAGAATATTTAGGAGAACATAAGTTCTCCCTATGCATACGTTTAATTTTTAGATTTGTAATAACTGCTAAGGATTTCAGAGGGTTCGCTTGGTGGAGACTTTTAAAAAGATTAAAGAATATCAGATCGCCTTACCAGCCAGCCTCCCCATCCCCCCAAAATTAAAGAATAAAATATATCACATTTGTAAAATGGGAAATGCTTAGGAGGTTTCAATCCACTAAATTTGTAAATGGATCCGAATATATATATCCAATGGCCTCTTCGAAAGTATTGATCCACTCTGCCAGGTGCATAAGTAAAATGATAGTTGTAATGGTAATTTACTTATGGCTGATGAGAAACTGTGTTTCTAAAGGTATAATTTAAATTGTCTACACATTTATAAAGTGACCACTAAGATGGATTTTTCTAGGCCCCAGAACTGCTGAAAACTGAGATGCTTTGTCATGAGTTTGTTTGATTTGAGGAAGCAAAAGCTGGTGTGGCTGGAGCAGAGTGAGCAGAGGGCGGAGGGAGCAGATGTAGGCAGGGGGGTGAGGAAAGGGTGTGGGGGCCGATCGTGTGGGGCTTTGGGGGCCGTGGGGAAGGGGGCTTTTACCCCCAGTGAGGTGGGAGTCATGGAGGGTTCTGAGCAGGGGAGGGACTGATCAGAGAGGATTTGCATAATGTCCGCTAGCCGCTGGGTGGGTGAGTTAGGCGGGCAAGACGGGGTTATGGTGCTTCTGCCCCCAATTTTAAAAAAAGAAAAAATCAAGGGCTTTACCAGGGAAGCTCTGGGGACACTCACAAGTCCAGCAGCCTGAGTGCCTTTTCCAGACGCTTTGACCTGTCCACTGCTGCCCCCTCGTGGCCTAGGCAGAACTGCAGCAACGTCCTGCAGACCCCGCTTTCTTTTTGGTGAGCAAATAAATGCTACTTCCAGCCCCCTTGGTTCCAGGTCTGTGCCGGGCGTGGAGGATTCTGCAATGGATCCAGCCAGAGACTAGGCCAGAGAAACTCCCAGGGGCAGGATGAGTGAGATATGCCGGGACAGAGATGTTTGCAGGATAAAGTGATGACCTGTTGGCTTCTCAGGAAGTTGCAAACTTCCTCTGCTCTGGAGGGATTCTCAGATGAGGGGTCTTTGGGTAGCGTCTCCAAAATCCAGTGGAAACATTTCAGGAAGGCACAAGAGGAAGAGACATCCTGGTTAGAGCGCGGTGCTGGTAGCACCAAGCACCAAGGTCAAGGGTTCGGAGCACCGTAGGAGCCAGCTGCCAAAACAAAACAAAACAAAACAAAAAACAAAAAAAAGAAAAGAAAGAAACATATCTTTGATCCAACCACCTACTAAGAAGGAGTTGCACGCTTGCACCAGCAAGCTTGTCCTCAGGCCTTCAGTCTGCTGCAATGCTGCATAGACAGCTAAGGGCTGTTTCTCAGTGGAACTTGGTTTCTGCACCTTGCCAAAGTTGTGACCAGACTAGGATAACAGGATGCGTTTCCCATTTTGATTCTGCCACAGTCCCCAACCAAACCCCTTTGGATAAACACTAACATCTAATTCACATCCCACATATGGGATCTACACTCCTAGGGCTTATAGTCGTTTGACGACCAATTTAACTTTATGAAATGCATCTTGTTGGGGCAGATCCCAATCTCATTTGGCTCTCTTTTTAATTATGGCATATAGAAGTCTCAAGATTTGTAACAAATGAGAAATAAACAGGCACCCAGAGCCCAACGATCCAACAAAGGTATGCAAATCTTTGTTTTGTACTTTAGCAGCCACAGCCTCTGCCGTGACTTTTGTCTTAGCTGAAAAGATAACTCCCAGGAATTTACCGACTGCCCGGGCCTTTGTATCTTGTTGGTGTGTGCCTCCCATTCCTGGGCCTGTAAGGACACTGTTGCTGGGGACAGAGAAGGCAAAACATCACTGCTTAACATGACATCACTGATATAGTGATATGTTTTAAGGGACACATCCACCTTCCATATTCCTAAATCTCTAGCTACCACACCATGACAGGTGGTGGGACAATGTGGGTACCCCTGTGGCAACACTCAGAAAGCCCATTTTTGTTCATTACACGTAAAGGCAAACTGGCCCTGTGATAATTCACCTAAAGGGCTACTAAAGAAAGCATTAGTCAATTCCAGTACACAGGGATACATCTTGAGAGATGAAGAAATCTGTTCCAGGAGGCAAGTTATGTTAGGCACAGCAGCACGTATGTGTGGGGCGGCTATGTTTATAGGTCACATGCCAAGTGCCACTGTGTTTTCTAACTAGCCACACCAGGCTATTAACAGGGGCTCTGGGCTGGCCTTATCACTCCAGCTCTCTCTAGTTCTTTAATTGTAGCTGTAACATCATTATGCCCCCCTGGCAGCTGGTATTGTTTTATAGTAACGAGCTGGCGAGGTGAGGGTAGCCGCGCAGGGTCCCATTTTGCATGTCCTACCAAAACAGGCTTGATTGCTCCCAAGCGCAGCCTAAACCCACCCAGGGTAGTTGTAAGATCAAGATCTTGTAACACATCCACCCCCAGTATATATTCGGGGATGGGAGAGACATACACAATTAAAAGATGATGGTTTAGTTGTCCAATTTGCAAATATAAGCTAATCTGTTTTACTTTAATTGTTTGACCCCCATATCCAACTATGGTTCGGATCTCTCCCCTAAATTTATTTTATTTCAGGCAGTTGGCCGGTATGGAATCTAAACCCTTGACCTTGGTGTTATAACACCATGCTCTAACCAGCTGAGCTAACCGGCCAGCCCTCTCTCCCCTAAATTTAAATGGGTTGCCATATATAAGAGTATATTCACTCTGGTATCTGCCAGATGATGCGGTACCAGTTTATAGTCACTTCCGCATGGGGCCTCCGGCCACCCCCTAGTGCGCACACCAGAGGACAACACCGGCCCACCCTAGTCTGGAATGGCGAGAAGCCACCCCTGGAAATAACCTGGGGTGAAGACGCCCTGGGTTGTGTCTTCAGATCACCCCCTTTGCGCTTTAATGGGGTGAGTTGTTCATCCTTGGGGAGAGCCTTCCACAAACTTAACAAAACAAATTAACAAACTGGGCTTTGTATTAATATCCTTAGGGGTACCAGCCAGTACCAGATCATGCCGTATCTGTTTACGGGACACGCTAGCTGGGCTCTTTTTATTAACATTCCGTATTTGGTATCCGTTTTCCGTCTGTCTGCCTTTCTAGTCCTTTTCTGGTGAAACCTGTCCATTTCCCCCAGCTTGGCCACCATCAGCACTATGGTCTGTACGGGTTGATTCGCCATCGGTGCTAGTATGGACAGCAAAGCTCCATAGCAAGCACCGGGGGCAGACTGGAGGGTACAGTCCTTCATACCAAGTGTGAAGTAACAGTGTCCTCTAAAATTCTGGGCATAGAGGGTATGTTTAATCCCTAATTTCCTCACACACTCTTGTCATTCGTCCATGGAGGTCCACTGTAGAGGACCTCATTTGCCCAGGTCATTTGGATGCCAGCGCTTACCCACGCTATCAGGTTTTCTATCCTGCCTCGGTTTCCCCCCACCCTGGGAGCATGACCTTATAGTTACTGAAAGAAAAAAATGTGATATAGGAATACGTTTTGAATCCTCCCTAATCCTTATGTACTATTGGGTAACAAAGAGGTACAGAACGGTGGTCAGGAGCAGAGTTTGGGAGTGACAGAGACTTCGCCACCTGTGTGATTTAAGGTGAGACACAACCTCTCCTTTCTCATCTGTAAAGTAGGGATGCTAATATTTCCTCCTACTCAAGGACTAAGCAAAATAACATATATAAAGCACCGGGTCAGTGCCTGTTACAAAACATTCAAGTGATCGTCCCATTAAACCTACAGACAGATGCAGAAATAGATACAAATGTATGCATGTGTGTTGGTTAGTAGACATACATATTTTCTAGCTCTGTCCACTGAGAGGATCTAGAAACACTGACACCTCGTGGTGGCAATGAATAGCACACCTAGTGCCCAGATCTGTTTCCAAACACCATTCTCTTAATGAAAAGACTCAGGACTCCTTGGAAAAGTGGTTGCTTCCAAGGCTGTAATTTTATAGCCATAAGCAGCTAGCTTTCCAGCCATATATTCTCCATCTGAATTATTATGAGAACAACCCCATGTTCGTATCCAAATTTTCTGTATGCCTGGAATAGTGCTATCAATTGGTGGACTGTTCTCTTGCAAATGTTATGGGTATTTTATCTTTGCACATTTGGAACAACATGCTTTCTTGCAACATGCCTATCTGGTGGCTTTGAATCTTCCTGTGACGCAATATATTCTATGACATCCAGAAGTGTATCACAGGATGTAGAAGGCATCTTCTCTTGATTATACGCAATTAGTCTCAAGTCCTCTTGAAAGATGAGTCCAGCAGTCAAGAAATTTCATGGTTTCTGATTACCATAGCTTTGTAGTAGGTTTTGATGTTGGAAAGTGTGAGTCCTCCAACTTTGTTAATTTTCAGGATTGTTCTGTATTTGGGGTGCCTTCAGAGTCCATGTGAATTTTAGGATGGGTTTTTCTATTTCTGCAAAAAAGGCCATTAGGACTTTGATAGGGATGGCATCAAATCTGTACATGGCTTTGCTTTGGGCAGTATTGTCATTTAACAATTGTAAGTCTTCCAATCCATGCACATGGGATGTCCTTATGATGCCAGAGGAGAGGGTCTGGGAGGCCCAATAGCCAGCCTCAACCCACCCTGTCCTGTTACCAAGTTCTTGACTCTGCCACAGGAAATAATTCAAGAGCAGAGTCACAGTAGAAAATGACAATGGGTTTAATGCAACGAATAAGAGATACAGATTTCACAGAGAGAGTGTGGCCTAGCTCCAGAAACCAAGCAGGACCCACACCAAGTTTAATAGAAAAGTAAGAAATACACACTTATTAGTACAGAACGCAGGCTCATTCAAGACAGTGAGCAGCCACCTGCTAAAAGTAGCTTAATGCAAAAGTAAAGCATACACACCTCAGCTGGCAAAGTGCAGGAAAGTGAAAAACGACTGCAGAAAGTTTAATGCAAACATAAGAAATATACATTTACAAACAGAATGGACTCACCCCAGGGTGAATGGCAGCCTGCTAAAGGTAAATTTCATACAAAAAAAGAGAGATACATACCTCAGTCAAAGTGTGGGCTGGTTTCAGTAGAGTGAGCAACAGCCCTGCCTTCTGCCAGGATTCCACTTTTATAGTTTCATTATCTAATACATATTCATGATATCTAATGAGTATTCAAGGAGATGGTTCTCTGTTATGTAACATAGTCTTGCACACTATCAGTTGGCCTCCTTTTAGGGCATGTCCATCGGTCAAATTCTATCACATGCACCAGACATATTCAAGAATATTCTGTGCTTTTTGACACCGCCAATGGAAGGTCATTCAAAGGATGAACTCTCTTCGCTTGGTCACTGGGATCAGATAAGCCTGTATAACTTCCTTTCACTGAGCGTGCTCAGCTACCGGATTGTCATAAGTCTGCCCCTTGTGGTCTCAGATTCCTGTGCTGGTGCCAAAAATAGGTCTAAGTAGCAGCAGTAACTCTCTTCTAGGGGAGGGCCTAGCAGAGGGGCCTAAGACCTTGGGGAGTGACTTGAAACCCACAAGTCTGTCCTGAAACCCGAACCCATGGAAACTGAGCATCTCCTGTCTCATTTCCATTTATTTACGTCATCTTTAATTTCTTTCAGCCCGTTTTGTAATTTTCAGTGTACAAGTCATTTGCCTCCTTGGTTACATTTTTTTCTAAGTGTTTTACTCCTTTTGATGCTTTTGTACATGTAATTGTTTTATTCCTTTCCTTTCCAGATTGTTTATTGTTAGTGTATGAAAGTGCAACTGATTTTCGTGTGTTGATTTTGTGTCCTGCAACATTGCTGAATTCATTTGTTAGCTCCCAGTTGTTTTTTTTTCACCTTGCGGAGTCTTTAGGGTTCTCTACATATAAGGTTATATAATTTGTAAAAAAATAATTTTACTTCTGTCTTTCCAATTTGGATATGTCTTACTTATTTTTCTTGCCTACTTCCTCTAGCTAGAACTTCCAATACTGTCTTGAATTGAACTGGTGAAAGTGGGCAATCCTCCGCTTGTTCCTGATATCAGGGGAGAAGCTTTCAGTCTTTCACCATCTTAGCTGTGGGTTTTTCATATATGGCTTTTATCATGTTAAGGACATTTCTTTCCATTCCTGATTGTTTTCTCTTTGATCAAGATTCTTTTTCTCTGGCTGGGGCTGGTGGACGGGTAGCTACTATACTAAGAACTGAAATTGACCAAAATGAACCACAATTTATCTCAATATTTTCTCTGAAGGTGCAAGCCTGCAATAGACTCGAGTTGCAAAATAGCTACATCAGACATATCCTGCCATTGACGTTATTGTCTGGGTGGGGAGACAGATTCCTCGAAATTTCTACTTTGCCATCTTCCTGACATTCTCTTCTCTGACTTTTTATACTAATATGTTATTTTGGGTCCCGCCCTGTTTGTCACCTTCTCAGAGAGGGTCCTTCCTTCCATCTTAGTTACTCCTACTTCTTTCTTTGTTTTTGTTTTGCTTTTTATTTTTTAGTTTATTTTTATTTTCCTACTTTCCATATGTAGGTTTTTTTAAGTCACTTTTCAGAATCAAGCCACACACACACACACACACACACACACACCCCAAACAAAAAAACATAATGGATGCTGAGATCACATAAAATTATAAGAATCCATGCTAACAGGCAACTCTACAATTAATTCGATAGTGTATATGAACATGCCAGGCAGAAGATTTGGTATTCTGTAGTTAACTGTTTGTCACTGCCCCTTTTATTAGATGTTCACCATTTGTGTCACTGGCTGGCAATACATGCTCTGTCATAGGTTCACATACTTTAAATAGATGCCCTGGTTTCAGAATTTGCTGTTTCACATTGGCCTATCTGTCCATCTTTCTGCTGATACCATTCTGTTGATTAGCACAGATTTCAAAGACTTGATGTGTGTTTGGGAAAGTACCTCTCTATCTTAGTCACTTTGGGCTGCTATATCAAATTACCACAGACTGTGTGGTTTAACTAACAAACATTTATTTCTCACAGTTCTAAAGGCTGGGAAGTCCAAGTTCATGGTACTGACAGATCCGGTGTCTAGTAAGGGCCCACTTCCTGGTTTGCAGATGGCCATCTTGTTGTATCCTCACAAGGCAGAGAGCAGACATGAGGCGAGCTGTTTCGTGTCTCTTATTGTAAGAGCATTAATCTCATTCATGAGGGCTCCACTCTCATGATCTCATCTAAACCTAATTAATTCCCAGATTTGCCACCTCCTAATACCATCAAATTGGAGGTTAGGATTTCAATGTGTGAATTTGGGGGGCACACAAACATTTAGTCTATACCATCCTCTAATAGTGCTGTACACAACATCTTGGCTATTCTTAGTCATTTGTCTTTTATTTTTTATTTATGAATATTTTACGTGAGAGGAAAGCAATGATTAACCACCTGAAACTACATTGTATAAAATCTTTGTGTGTAATGATTCATGATTTTGAACATCTTTTCATGTGCTTATCAGCCATTTGTATGTATCTTGGAGAAATGTCTATTCAAGTCCTTTGTCCATTTTTAGATCAATTTGTTTGTTCCAATAATTTTTTATTCTTAATGTGGCAAAAAAAAACCCAAAACAAAAACACTTAACCATGTTAGTATTTTTAACACTGCAGTTCAGTAGTGTTAATTATACTCATCTTGTGCTACCAATCTCCAGAAATTTTTCATCTTGCAAAAGTGAAACTTTATGCTGTTGAACACCAACTCCCTATTTCCCGTTTCCTTTCTGTCACAGGCTCTACCATTCCCTTCTGTCTCTTTGAGTTCGACAATTTTGTGTAACTCATCCAAGAACAATTACACAGTATTTTGTGTGTGTGTGACTGGCTTATTGCAGTTAGCACAGTGTCTGAAGGTTCATGCATGTTGCTGCATGTGACAGTATGTCTTTTTGTAAGGCTAAATAGCCCATTGTCTGTACATACAATAGCCCCCTCCTTACCCAAGGTTTTACTTTCTGTGGTTTGAGTTACCTGTGATCATCCCCATTACCAAAGTATTAAATGGAAAATTCCAGAGAGAGAGTAGTCACATTTACACAACTTTTATTACAGTATATATTTATAATTGTTCTATTGTATTATTATTGTTGTCAACTTCTTACTGTGCCTAATTTATAAATTAAAGTTTAGTACAGGTGTGTATATGTAGGAGAAAACATAGTATATATAGGATTTGGTACTATGCAAGATTCCGTGCATTCACTGAGGTCTTGAAATGTATTGCCTGTGGATAAGGTATTGCACCACATTTAAAAAACATTCATCTGTCCATTGATGAACACGTGAGTTACTCCATCTCCTGGCTAATGTGAACAACACTGCAATGAAGATGGTTGTGTAAATATCTCAAGATCCTGCTTTCAATTCTTTTCAATTGAAAATAAATACACCCACAAAACAAAAACAAAAAGAAAAAAATGAATGACAAGAAAACAAATAGAAAACAATAACAAAAAAGAAACAACAAAACACAACAACAACAAAATACCCAGAAATGAGTTTCTGGAACATAAGATAATTCTATTTTTAATATTTTGAGGAACTCCATATAGTTTTCTGTAGGGGCTGAGCCATTTTCCTTTCCCTCCAACAGTGCACAAGGGTTCC
This sequence comes from Cynocephalus volans, assembly GCF_027409185.1. Taxonomy (NCBI): domain Eukaryota; kingdom Metazoa; phylum Chordata; class Mammalia; order Dermoptera; family Cynocephalidae; genus Cynocephalus; species Cynocephalus volans. Next base: position 103,828,635 of record NC_084469.1, read on the forward strand.
AATTTCCTGACATCTTGCCAACACTTTTTATTTGGGGTATTTGATTTTTTTTTTTTTTTGGAGTCCGGCCGCACCGCGCTCAGCCAGTGAGCGCACAGGCCATCCCTATATAGGATCCGAACCCGCGGCGGGAGCGCTGCTGCGCTGCCAGCACCGCATCCTCCCTAGTGCGCCACGGGGCTGGCCCTTGATTTTTTTGAAATATAATATACCAGGGAAGCTTATTAGAGACTCAGTGCCCAGAGGGTATTTTTGGGACTGATCAGGGAGTCATTCTTTGCTGAGCATGTAACAACATTCCAAACTCTCAGAGGGAAGACAAAAAAATTAAGCAAATTCCATGTTGTTTGCATAAACAGTTTAGGCACACTGAGCCCTTTTTATTTGTTGGGTTGGTGGTGTCCCTCCCCAAATCCAGGTCCTAGATACCATCAGAGGTTAAACTTTGTGAACAAGCATTTCTAAGGATGTGCAGACTCTGGACTAATGTTAACTCTCTTCTGCGCACTAGGTAGGACTTTTTTATGACAGCTGCTACAGACCCACTGTACAAAGAGTCATTAGGGGTGATTAGGCAGCATATCCTTTTCCCTGAACTCATCAAAAAAGAGGCATGTTTGTATTTGGCAGTTGCTGTACCAAATATTTCGATTCTAGCATTAGAATTGTGTGGGAGAAAGTGACTATAGAGAGTGTAAAAATCTAATAACCAAGTCACAGAATAAATACTTGGAGTCCACAGCATCATGTGAACTCTTATGAATTGAGTGTAGCTCCCCAAACACCAAGGTCAAGGGTTTGGATCCTCATACTGACCAGCTGTCAAAAAATAAATAAATAAATAAACAAAAGGAACCCCATGTGAACACCACTGATTTGATAATGCTGTGGTTGAACTATCTTGCAGAACCTTCAGTCCATTCATGTTCAAACAATTTATACAGGGCATAAAGCCTACATGTTCCTTTAGTAACATGAAAAATGTAAATTCAATACCTGTTAATGAATGTAAAATAATTAATAAACAAAGCATCAATAATGTGTTTCTCATTTTTTTACATAGTTATGTGGTAAAGAAACTGTGAGAGTAAAGAAGATAATCAATGTGAAGAAACTTTCAGCCAGATTCCAGATCATACTCTGACCAAGAAAACTCCTCCTGGAGTAAAACCATGTGAAAGCAGTGTGTGTTGAGAAGTCTCCAGTGGTCATTCATCCCCTTACAGGCACATCAGCACTCACACTGGGCAGAAATCATATGAGTTTCAGGAGTATGATCAGAAGCCATATAAACATAAGAAAGCCTTTCATTTATCATTACTCCTTTTCAATAAATGAAAGGCCTAAAACTGGATAGAAAGCCTATGAGTGTGAAAAATGTGGGAAAGCCTTCACTTCTTTTGTAGGCATTTGAAGACACATTATAATGCACAGTAGAGATAGATGTCATAAATGTGAGCACATTTGGGAAGGGCTTTGACTGTCCCAGTTTATTTTGTGTATGTGAAAGAATTCACACTGAAGAGAAACAGTATGAATGTATTATTTATTTATTTTTTGGCAGCTAGCCATAGCCAGTACAGGGATCTGAACACCCTGATCTTGGTGTTACAAGGCTATTCTCTAACCAGCTGAGCTAACTGGCCAGCCCTGTGAGTGTACCAATGTGGTAAAGCCTACAATTCTTTCAATTCCTTTCAAAAACATTGAAGAACTACTGGAAGGAAACCCTATGAATGGAAGAAATGGGAGAAAACCTTCAGTTTTTCCAATTCTTTTTGGATACACAAAAGAACTCATACTGTAGAGAAACCTTATGGTTTCAGTGTGGTAAAACCTTCAGGTGTTCCAATTATATTTTAATACATGAAAGGACTCACACTGGAGAGAAACCCATGAATGTGAGAAATGTGGAAAAGCCTTCAGTCATTCTAGTACCTTTCGAAAACATGAAAGAACTCATGCTTGAGAAAAACGCTCTGAATGTGAGGAATGTGGGAAAGCTTTCCTTTCTCTTGCAAACTTTTGAAGGCACATGATAGGGCACACTGGCAAGAGACCTTATAAATGTAAGGAATGTGGGAAAGCATTCATCAGGCCCAGTTTATTTCAGATACATGAAAGAATTTCCAGTGGAGACAAACCTTCATAGCCTTTGGTTCCAGTACCTTTTGAGTAATGTCATCTCTCATTATCCACAGGGGATTGGTTCTAGGACCCCCTTAGGATTCCAAAATCCATAGCTGCTCAAGTTCCTCATATAAAATGATGTAGTATTTGCATGTAACCTACACACACCCTCTTGTATACTATAAATCATCACTAGATTACTTATAATACCTATTAAAATGTCATTGCTATGTAAAGAGCTCTTATACTGTATTGTTTAGGGAATATTACATTAGTGGCTCAACTTATCAGATACATTTATGAATGTTTTGCAGAGGAAATTAAAATTATCCCTTCTAAACAAACACGAAGGGGGTGTTGGTGTAGTCCATGGGTCCAAAATGAGTGGGGCCAGGAAGAGGGAGGAGGTGAGGAAGTAGGTGAGCTAAGTCTATTTCACCCCAATCATTTATCATTACATTAATCTATACTTAATGTCAAAAAACACAATGATCAATATGAGAATAGGATGGAAGAAGTAAATATTGTCATTAGAGACAAAAGCATCCTTTCCTTGGGAAACTAAAGACAACACAACAGGGAAACTATTAGAACTAATGAAGGAGTCAATTTGCTGATTATTGAATAAATATATACAATATTCAAAGCAGCATACTATTGAATGAAAATCACATTTACTGAAAAATAGACACAAATTTCCATGGAATAGGGCTATGTGCAGACAAGTATGAGTGCTGTCTGGTGGAGTGACATAAATGTCACCTCCAGAGATTTATATACAACTTTGGTGGATCAAAGTCTCCTTATCCGATCTTTCACTCAAGAAAAATCGTATAATTGAAAATAAAATGGGGAAATCTGATCCAAATTAACTCACATATAATTCTGCAGAAAACACCCCTGATCCAGAAAACACCCCTAGCACCTCTTTCAAGACCCTGTGAGCGCACCCGAGTAGAAGAGTGCTCGGTGTCGCCTGCCCCAATGCCCGCCCATGCAAACCATCACCTGCACTAACATTCCATGTAACTTCTTCCCATTGACCCGGAGACAGGGACTTCCGGCTCTTGGCGGAAGCGGAAACATATCTCTGTTCATCACGCCCCGCCCACCCCTGGCCGGAACCACAAGGTAATGTGGCCCGCCCCCTTCCGCTGCTTCTTGGTGCGCAGGCGTACTGGGATTTCTGCCCCCGCAGCAGGGTAAGAGCGCGCCTGCTGGAGGGCCTAAGCGCTTTTAACTGTCGCCGTGCGTGGCGGCTGCTCGTTTAGGTCAGTTTCCGTGATTCACGATTGTCGGGTTAGGCCATGCCAGTGATGGGAAGGTGGCCTCACCCTGGGCCACAGTATCTTCCTGGCAGATGTCTAAAATATTGAGGATTGTTGAGCTAAAGAAGGTTAGAGCGCAGGAGGCCTCTCGACCCTTCCTCGGTCTCTCGCCACGCTGGCCTGAGAGCAGGACAGGGATTCACAAAGACAAAAGGTCTTTCCACCTCCTCCCTTTTTCCTGCCTGGAGACAGAGATGTGAGTTCTGTCTTTCCTGGAGATGGAGACGCCCGTCCATGCAAACCATCACTGCTAGCGGGGATAGGAGAATCTAAAAGCAGACTTGACTTTCCCGTAAATTTACATTTGCCCTCCAACAGTTGCCCCGCCTTTGGAAGCCTGCAACTGCTCTCTTCTTTGTCCTGTCACTTCTAAGATTCGTGGCTCTTTGTTCAAATATTTAAGACAGAGCTCCAAGCCACGGCTTTACGAAAGAGCTACTTTGGAATTGAGGTCTCTCCCATGTGATGAGTACAGTTAAAAATAAAATGTGACTTTTTCTCCTGTTGAGCTGACTTTTATTTCCAGGAGAGTGTCTCAACTAAGAACTTTATGAGGGTTGAGAAAATAGTTTTTGCTCCCCTCGGCTTGTTAGAACAAACTCTTAATGAGCACCTTTGAATCTTTTTAAAATTCAAGTTCTGATTCAGTAGGTCAGGAGTGGAACCTGAGGATCTGCATTTCTTACTGGCTCCCAGGTGACGTCCTTGCAGTCCTCTGAGGACCACACTTTGAGTGCCAAGGTGGTAATAGATGAGGTTCCATAGGTAGATGGGCCAGGTCATGTGGGGTCTTGTGGGCCATGTTAAGGACTTTTATGGAATTTTGAACAGAGACTTAATGCCTGGCTTCTGTTTTAGGAAGCCCAATGTAGCTTCCGGGGTGAGAATAGATGGTAGAGGGGAGCTGGGAGACCAGTTTGAAAGCCGTCACAGGGCCGGCCTGTGGCTCTCTTGGGAGAGTGTGGTGCTGATAACACCAAGGCCACGAGTTTGGATCCCTGTATAGGGATGGCCAGTTAGCTCACTTGGGAGAGCGTGGTGCTGACAACACCAGCAGCATCTTTTTTAAAAAAAGAAAGCCATCGCATTAGTTGGTTGAGAGATGGTGGTGGCCTGAGCTAAAGTAGATTTAGTCGAGGTGGACAGAAGTTTAGCTATCTAGACGTGTAGATACATAGATGTCTTAGTCATGGTTTCCCAGGGAGACAGAACCAATAGGATAAGTATATTGATATATGAGGTAGGATATATTAAGAGAATCGGCTTATGCAATTATGAAGGCTAAGTCCCGTGGTATGTTGTCTGCAAACCAGAGACACTGGGATGTCCATAGCGTGACTCAGTCTAAGTATGAAAGCCTCAGATCTGGGGAAGCTGATGGTGTAATTCTTAGTTTGAGGCCAAAGGCCTGAGAGCCCGGAGGTGTTGCTGATGTGCATCCTGGAATCCAGAGACTGAAGAACCTCAATTTCTGATCTCCACGGACAGGAGAGAAGAGTGTATCCCTGCTCTAGCAGATAGAGGGAGAAAGATTCACCTTTTCCTCTGTTTTTGTTCTCTGGAACCCCAACAGATTAGATGGTACCTGCCCATATTGAGGGTGGATCTTTCCCACCTAGTCCACTCAGGCTCAAATTCTAATCTCCTCTGGAAACACCCTCACAGACACACCCCAAGATAATGCTTTACCAGGTTTCTAGGTACCTCTTAATCTAGTCAAATTGACACCTGAAATTAACCGTCAGCAATCGCCAAGCTCTATTTTTGGAGCTGGGTTGAAGGTCGAGGATGGGTACCACAATTCCCACCATTCAGTGAGGATTCCATAGGCAGAACAAAGGATCAGACATAAACAAAGATCAGTTATGTCTGTTTATCAGACATAAACAGAGGATCAGTTACAACACTTCAGCACAGTAGAGGAGGTTGTGTGGATATCAGAGTATATGATAGTGGACGGAGTTGCCAAGGGGAAGCTGATGCTCAGGTTGAAATCTGAGTCCTAGAGAATCATCCAGCACCACCCTCCAGTGCACCTGGCAGATGTAGTCCTGTTTATCTACTTTCCACTTTGTAGCCTATGCTTTTGGTGTTGTATTAAAAAAATCATTGTCATATCCAATGTGATAAAAATTTTCATGTTTTCTAAAAAATGTTTTATAGGTCTTAAATTAGGTCATTGATTTATTTTAGGTTAGTTTTTGTATATGATGGGAAGTAAAGGTCCGACTTCATTTTTATTTTTATTTTATTATTTCAATTAATTTTAATTTTTAAATTTATCAATATACAGTGTAGTTGATTTTCATGTTCCTTTACCAATTCCAACTTGGTTTTTTAAATAATTGGATATATAGTCTTCCCAACATCTTTTGTTAAAAAGACTGTCTTTCCCCATTTAATGACCTTGTCACTGTTGTTGAAAATCATCTGACCCCATATGTGGGCGTATATTTCTGGGTTCTCTATTTCATAGAAGTGGCGTCCTCAACTAGTCTTCTTCGTCCCAATTCAGTTACCCCTTATGTTCATTTGTATATTTTTTCACTGTAGTTTTCAGTATCAAAGGAATTCGATCATGGTTCACAGGCATTATTGCTTTCTTTTTTTTTTTTTAAAAGATGATCGGTAACGGGATCTTAACCCTTGACTTGGTGTTGTCAGCACCACGCTCTCCCAAGTGAGCCACGGGCTGACCCCCGGCATTATTGCTTTCTAAAGAACCTGTGAAGAGTTAAGTCATGTAAATGAAACCAAATTGAACAGTGTTAGCTTTACTTCTATAAAGTGTGATCCTCTTTATAAAAAAAGTCCTCCAGAAAACTGCTTTGAGCCATTTTCCAGAACGAGAAAAACAGAGACGCTCCCTCTTGTGGTGAGGGTGGCACTAACATCCACACACAGACTCTGGGGTATGGATTTCTCATAGTGCTGCTGAGACCAGCATTTTCAGCAGGTGATGATCAGTTTAAAATATTCTGTGTGTGCCCTCAATGAGCAGGTGGTGTGACAGGTTAGGGAGAACAGAAATAAAGTGGACCTTGTACTCAGTCAAGATATCACAGTCTATTCTGGAAGACAGTTTCAAATGAATGATTTATCAAATAAATAATTTATATAAAGAAACGTGACAGAGCCACAGGTGGATTCAATCTAGGACCAGTTATATTGCTGGAGAGGGAAAGCTATTTATATGATACCTGAGATTTAGCTACAGAAACGACTGGATCAGTCAGTGACGGTGGAGGTGGGCTTGAGAGAGAGTTTCAAATGGGTAAACTGGGGGCCAGCCCGTGGCTCACTAGGGACAGTGCGGTGCCTGATAACACCAAGGCCACGGGTTCGGATCCTATATAGGGATGGCTGGTTGGCTCACTGGCTGAGTGTGGCGCTGACAACACCAAGCCAAGGGTTGAGATCCCCTTACCGGTCATCTTTAAAAAAAAAAAAAAAAGGGTAAACTGGACATGTAAATCTTCAGGCACAGACCACCTGGTGACAACATGAACTATGAATGTCGGAACTGCTGAAACAGAGGGAAAAGGAAAGTTCACGTTTGATTAGTTGTTTTACATAACAAGTTGTTAATGTCAAAATGATAGTTTGCTGGCATCTTTGTTTTCTCAAAGAAATAATTAATCATCAGAACTCTGGAAAGCAGGAGATCCACATGTAGATGGAGTTGGGGGTTCTGTACTCTTTGAGGTTGTAACTCTGGTTACCTGGGTTCTTTTTCTGAACAGTGTTTTGCTTTTGATATGCATAGAATTGCTGGAGTCAGACTGTAATTTGTATATATGAATGAAATCTGTGAATTTCAGACTTAGGGAAAGACTCATTTAGGTTGTCTGCTGGAGAAAGAGTTTATGAATTTGAATGTTTATTCAGGTCACAACCTTAAACTGGCTCTATGTGAGAGTCTCCTGCTGGTGAAATTTAAGGCATTTTTTTTTTCCGTGATCATGTACTGAAAGTTTATTGGATGAACAAAGGCTGACTACAGAGATCTGAGACATCAGAAATACCTGAGGTTTGGTGCCTACAAACCACATTCAGCAAGTTTCCAGACATGCCTAGATAACTATGCTTGGAGGGAATTACTACCTATTGTAGCAATAAGATCCTGGCCTGGATAGGGTCGTCTCTATTGCTGTTTGGGGACACAAGAGTACATCTTCTATGTGTCACATGGCTCTGTGTTGAAGGCATTGACTGTTGTGGCTGTTGCTTGTTGCCTGTTCTGCTCTAAGCCCTGAACCTAATTAGGCCCAGAGAGGAGAGGCCACTGGGAATGAATGCCTGAGGGTTTGACTTTGAACTCCTCCCAGACTTCCATTAATGGAAAAAAATTCTATAAACATACTGTTTTTTTTTTTTTTTTAAAGACGACCGGTAAGGGGATCTTAACCCTAGACTTGGTGTTGTCAGCACCACACTCTCCCAAGTGAGCCATGGGCCAGCCCTAAACATACTGTTTTTTTGAAGAAGTTTTACAACTTAATGGTAAAAAAAACCCAACAAGTAATCCAATTAAAAAATGGGCAAAGGAGTTGACTAGGCATTTTTCAAAGGAAGAGATTCAAATGGCCAACACATGAAAAAATGCTCAACATCAGTCAGCATCAGGGAAATGCAAATTAAAACTACTTTGAGATATCACCTCACCCTATTTAGACTGGATATTATGAAAAAAAAGAATAACAAATGCTGGTGAGGATGTGGAGAAAGGGGAACACTCCTACATTCTTGGTGGGACTGTAATTAGTACAACCATTGTGGAAAACAGTATGGAAGTTCTTCAAACAACTGCAGATAGAATTGCCATACGATCCAGCAATTTTGCTGCTGGATCCAAAGGAATGGAAATCATCATATCGAAGGGACACCTGCACTCCCATCCCATGTTTATCACAGTTCTACTTACAATAGCTAAGAGTTGGAACCAATCTAAATGTCCATCGACGGATGACTGGATAAGGAAAATGTGGTATATATACACAATGGAATACTATTCTGCCATAAAAAGGAATGAAATTCTGCCCTTTGCAGCTACATGGATGAACTTAAAGTGAAACAAGCCAGGCACAGAAAGAGAAATAGCACATATCCTCACTCATAAGTGGGAGCTGAAAAAAAGAAAGAAAAATACAACAATCACAATAATTCCTTGAACTTTCAAAAGGAGAGAATGTAACTGAGGCCACCAGAGATAGGAAAGGGGGAAGGGGAGTAGGGTTTAGGGAGAAATTGGTAAAGGGCCACAGAAAATGTTTATGATAAAATTTTATTTTATTTTTTTTAAAGATGACCTGTAAAGGGATCTTAACCCTCAACTTGGTGTTGTCAGCATCACGCTCTCCCACGTGAGCTAAATGGCCATCTCTATATAGGGATCCGAACCCGTGGCCTTGTTATCAGCACCGCACTCTCCCAAGTGAGCCACAGGCCGGCCCATGTAATGATAAAATTTTTAAAAAGACAATATAGAGGGCCACAAAAATAAAATAAAATAATACAAATGTTTTAACCAACAAATCTAGGAACTGCAAATTACTTTGATACAGTATAAATATTGTCAAATATAAAATTCTAAGAAAGTGATCTAAGACTGATCTGATTATCTGGTGAGGTTCTAACTAATCTATGAAACCTTCTAGGAAAAGGCATAGTTGAGAAATCTGTTTTAAGCTAACCCTATTGTTATCACTCTGCCAAAGCAAAGGTGGAGATTGGGCTGAGCTGTAAGAATGCCAGTGACAAGATCTCTAAGCAACAAGAGGGCTGGAGACAAGCCACTTCCAGATGGACAATAAGGTCAGCGGTCAAGTCCATGGCTCTTTGCTGCCCAACAATCAATGTGGCTCCTCTCATCCCCGATAAAGGAGCCATAAGGCATTGAAGGAGGAAGCATTTTTACATTATGAGGAGGGGACAGGCGGTCACAGAGTTAAATTATCAGTTTTCCCTGTCTCATCACCCCCTGATTTGTTCCACTCTGGGTTCCATTTCGGCAGAGTCTGGCTCCCAAGCTTGGGAATATGGTTAAGCTCCGAATGCGGGTTTTCCTCGTGAACTGTGGATGAAGGAGGCCGCTTATCTGAGCTAGATAAACTCAGATTATGTTTCCTTTTGTTCCCTTTTGATTCCTTTACGCTACATTGCTGCCATATACTTCCAGTTCTTCTATGCATTTAATAATTTTATTCCCCTGTAGAGCGTGTTTTCTAGGCTGAAATGAGACAAGGTGTGAGGAATCGTCGGCCTTGCCCCCTACTGCTTCATCCCAAATTCCTGACCCCTGTTCCAGTCTCTTCCTTCCTATTCCAGTCTCACCTGGCTTGGCCCGGGCTCGTCTCCTGCTCTAAGGAAAGAAGATCGCTCCACTGGAGACTGAGTCTAACACTGTGCGCACTTAGACCCTCCTTCGGGAGGAATCTGTCCAATCAGGGGCGCTGGGGCGGGGCCGTGCGCACTGTCCAATCAGGAGCGACGCCGGGCGTGGCGACGTCCGCCCTTCGCGGGGGGGCTCTTTGTTTCTCGCGCCCGCTGCGCCTGGTTTGGCGTCTGCGCTGGTGTCGGAGACGCCGGCCGCCCTGTCGCCGTCGTCGGGTGACCTGCTCTGGCCGCTGATCCGTAGGGAGGACGCGGGGACACCCGGAAGCCGGAAATGGTGAGTGTCGGGCGGGCGTCCCGAGACGGGGAGCGGGGCCGGTTGGAACCGGCCGGAGTCGGCCGTGGCCGCGGGACCTGGGCCTCCCCGCGCTCAGCCCCGGAGTCTGCGGCCCCGAGTCCGCCGCCGGCGCAGCGCAGCCCTCGGTCCCCTCCGGCCGCAGGGTGGGGCGGGCCGGCGGCCGGGACCCCGGGCGTCCTGTCCTGTCTCTGCGGCGGCGACCTCGGCCCGGCCGGGAGCCCTCTCTGGGCAGCCCCGCGTGTCCCCAGAGTGTGCGGTGACGGCGGGGTCCTCAGGGGACACCACGACTCGGGCCGTGGGACTCGTGCGGGGGAGGAGCTGTGGTACGTGGGGTCTCCAGTGTCTTCTTTCATTTCAGGGGGACCATTTCCCCCTGAGTCTTCTGTCTGGGAAGCAGCGTATCAAATCCACGACCCTGTCCCCCAGCCCAGCTCTTCCTAGGGCTGGCAGTCCCTGCACAGCTGTGTGGTGCAGGAATCTGAAAAGCAAAATGCAGTTCGGGCACACGGCGGGGCACAATCCAGTGTCTCCTGGGGGGGTGGTCTTTGAGATCTTCAGTGAGCATGATGCGGGGGGGGGGGGGAGGTGTCTCACATGATAGGATGACAGACTTCACACTTGAGTCAGACATGTCTGTCTGCAGTCTAGTCAGCACTGCCCCTGTCTGGGTTTGTCACCTTGAAAAGATTTACTTCATTCAGCCTCAGCTTTTCATGACTGTAAAGTCCATTTTCATCAATAGAGCTTGAAAGATATAAAAAAAAAAATTTTTTTTCTCTATAAAGATGACCGGTAAGGGGATCTTAACCCTTGACTTGGTGTTGTCAGCACCATGCTCTCCCAAGTGAGCTAACCAGCCCTCCCTATATAGGGATCTGAACCTGTGGCCTTGGTGTTATCAGCACCACACTCTCCCAAGTGAGCCATGGGCCGCCCCTGAAAGATATAAAATTTTTAAAGAGCCAAGAAAGGTGCATTTCAGGAAAAAATTAAAATATCTAGCCTTATATTTTATTTGTTAAAATTTTTATCTCTTTTCATCCCCAGAGCATGTGTAGTACATTTTACAGGTTTGTTCTTTTCTTTTAGGTGATTTCAAATGGATCTTCAGGGCTTAGCTTTAAGAATTCTTGTCTGGGGATAAGAATTTCAGAGAAATGGGGGAAATCACTCATCAATTATGGCTGCAGAGAAATGAATATCTTTTCACAAGGAAGTGTACATAAATTAGTGAATTACAAAGATTTACCAAAAACATCTCTTTGTCTCCATTCCAAGGTGTAGACCTTGTTTCAATCAATAAATCAGTTTTCTTTCCTGATAGCGAGCCTTCAGACATTAATGCTGAATTCATTGGGTCTGGACATGGTAACAGTGATGTGTTCAAATATAATAAATTATTTGCTAAATGATTTGTCGTCATTTAAATAATTAAATGACATCTTTATTGTCTGAAAGGGATAGATACTTGTGCTTTTCCTGTTGAGCTATAAAATATAAGTGCTTTACACTTCCTTCCCTTCTGTAAACATAAACACTGAGTTTGAGTGATTTTGATGGTTTCTTCAACCACTGGGTATTTTCTCTTTTAAAATAAATGAATAGCCTTGACTGGGGAGCAGGATCCTGAGGCCAGTGTCTCCAAGCGTAGGCCATCTTGGGCCTGCAAAGGGAGGTCATGGAAGGCCCAGTTGGTTCTTCCTGGAAATTCTCCCCTACAGGTGTCCAGCCTGCTCACACCTAGCTCAGGAGGCCTTGGTACTGAGAGAGCCCTGGAATTCTGGGGAACCACACACACGTGCCCTTGGGATGGGTGGAAGCGGGGAGGGTGATGCCCTTTCTGAGGTTGTCTTCTTTATTGTGCTGGGGCAGTTTCTAGACATTGTGTTGCAAAGGAAATTCTGATTGAGGTAGGAAGTAACTTTATTCAAAAGGAGTATTGCAATAGGGGAAAGCCCCAACTTTCATGCATCTCAGAGGTTGGGCAGAAAGGGGCTTTTCTTTCATAGGGAGGAGCAAACAAGATTAGAAAGAAGGTAGAAGGGGGCGGCGTGGTAGAGGGTGGCAAAGTCAGATCCTAGCTCAGGGACTGTTTCACCCTGAGATCAGCCTGTTCTCAGAAGAGTAATAAAGGAGGGGTGATGTGCTGGCTTAGGCTGAGAGTAGGTCAAAGTTCAGGGGCCTGGAGGAAGGAGAGAAACTTAAGGAAAGTTTAACAATTGTTTTGTTCTGACTGATAAATTCAGCTCACCTTTTATGAAGCAAAGAATGGGAATTTGGAAAGTCTGTGTCTGGTGTGTCATAGGTAACAAGGAGCATCATTTAAATGGAAATGGGAAGGCTGTTTTTTTTCTTTTTTGACCCGTAAGGGGATCGCAACCCTCGGCAAGGTGTTGTCTGCACCACGCTTAGCCAGTGAGCGCACCAGTGGCCTTGGTGTTATCAGCACCGCAATCTCCCAAGTGAGCCACGGGGCCGGCCCGGAAGGCTGTTTCTTTGCACTAGGCTGCTTCTCCAGTACACAAAGGATGGGGATGGGGATGGGTGTTCTTTAATCATAGCTATTTACCAGGATTACAGAGCTTGGGTGAATATCAACAGTGTCAGCATTTGGGTTATGCATCCACAAAGTTGGTTTCGTCAGAGGGCAATTTGTGCCAATTGAGAAAGTCTGTGAGGGTTAGACTTAGACATCTTTGGGTTCTGCCTGCTGAGAAAGGGTTTATGAATTTGTAAGTTCATTTGTTTTTGTGGTATAATAAAAGGATACTTGGCGTTTGTTCTCTTCTGCATCAGGGCCCTAACACCCTTGGAATTTCCTGAGTGATACAAGTGTCTTTTGTTATTTTTAACAATCCTCTTTTAGACAATACCTGAATTTATGCCAATGAATTTATACTAGATAGGTTCTGGATGGGGACCGGTGACCAGACAGAGCAAACATATGCTTTCACTAGTGTGTGCAGTGGAGTCAGTGCTGTGGGACTGAGCCCAGAACTTGTGGGGTGTGCTAACTCTGGGTGGTATCAGAATTGAATTGTTGGTGTTGGGGAATTGGTTGGCATTTAGCAAACACCCCAAATTTAGTGTCAGAAGTGATGTGAAAAACCATCAAAGGTCAGAACCTTAAACTGACTGTGGGTGAGTTTGGTTGCGGGTGAATTTGGTCGCTGGTGAGGACTGAGACCCTGGAGGACGGAGCATTTCCACACCATGAGGAGGGGAGAGCAGGGTGGGTGGAGCTCTGAGAATGGAATTTCCCAGCTGCTCGGGTGTCCCTCACTCACTGCCTAGGAGTGAGCCACACTGGGCTGCATCTGCAGAGTGAGATTAGTCCCTGGGCTTGGGACCGTGTTTAGCCATGTGGGCTGTGGGTAAAGCAGGCAGCTTCCCTTTAGTTTCCTTTTTAGAATCTTGCTGCCATATAATTCCAGTTTGCCGAAGCATTTAAGAATTTTGTTCTGTGCTGTGAGTTTAAGATTTTTATTTTGTGGTTCAAATCTGAGTGGATCAAATGGTAAGGTCTGAAGAAGCAAAGAATATTTTTGAAATAAATTGTTTTATGCTAAGTTTAAGTAATAATGATGTGAGCACCAGTGTGTTACTGAGACCCCAAAGGTCCGTTTGCTTGCCCTTCAATAGCCAATAATCGAGAGACAAGAGTTGGTGTGAGGAAAGGTAGCCTTTAATCAGGAAGCAGGCAGCCTGGGGAAATGGTGGACTTGTGTCTCAACAACGATCTCTGCCTCTCCAAGGTTTGCCAAAGGATTTTAAAGAGGTCCGTGATGGCAAGTTGATTCACGGCAACCAAGTAGGGATGCGCAGATATGCTTGAGTGTTTCAGATAATCATCAAGGAACTCCCTGGGTGGGAGCTGACCAGTGTCATACTTCATTCTTCATGAGTTCAGTTTCTGTTATTCTCAAATAAGATCAGGTTAGTAAGCTAGTAAAGAGTGGTCATCTGAGTTAATAACTTTTCTCTATTTGTGTACAATGTGAGAGCAAGAGTCATTGTTTCTGGCAATTAGCTGTAGACTATGTGGTTTGGGTTACAGGAGAGAACAAGTTTTTAAATTCAAAGGTTAACAAAATGGAGTCATTTCTGTTCAGGCTGTTACAAGTGGACTCACTAGTCAGGTAAATACATAGGCCAGTTCTGGTATGTCTCTTTGATCTCCTCTACCTTCTGGACCCAGAGGTGACCCAGTACTGATTCCAGTTATGCCTTATATAGCTTTATCATCTAGTTATCATGAAGGAGAGCTTTGGTCAATTTTGCCCCTTTTGAATTTTCAATAAGTTAATATTACCACTAACATACCATTAATATTATATCTGTATATATTCTTGGGCTAGGTGTTTTGTTTTGTTTTGTTCTTAAAAAATGACCAGTAAGGGGATCTTAACCCTTGACATGGTGTTGTCAGCACCACACCAAGGGAGCTAACCAGCCATCCCTTTATAGGGATCCGAACTTGTCGTTGCTTTGCCTCCTAGGGATTTGTCACCCCTTTTCCCCTGGGTGACGGAGCTGTGAAAGATTACTCAAAGCCCATCTCTTCTGAGCAGTGAGAAGCCCCAAAAAGAGGTTAATCTTCCAGAACCGTCAAGAGAGAGGCATTTCTTCCATTTGGGAAATTAACCACGAATTGGGTTCTCTTCCAACATTTATTCTCCAGACCAGGAAGTTACAGGAAGAGGACATAGGTGGGATTTTTGCTAAGTATAGTTTAACAAGTTTAATAATAGAAACTGGTAACATTCAGTAAGAAAAGCAAGGTGACATTCCATGATGCAGTTTTCAAGAAGTTAAGTTGATCCACCAACAAAAGCTTGATCTTAGCAGATATTCTCTTCTTACAGCAATTTCCCAGTATCTTTACATATCAATCAGTAACCTGTCTGTCTTTGAGCCAGAAACCTTGCTGTGTTACAATTCTTTATCTTACAACAGAGACTATAGCCTGGGAAAAATTTCCTGTCCTTTGAAAGGTCAATATTTGAAACTGCAAGACTTTGGAAAACCAGGCCCTGTGAAGTACATTTGCTTTATGCATACTCCACAACTTGTGGCCTTGGTGTTATCAGCACCACACTCTCCCAAGTGAGCCATGGGCCGGCCTGGCTAGGTGTTTTTCCAGAGCTTTTGCTGATGTTAAAGTTGGTTGGTTGTTTTCTTATTGAGATTCTTTGTATGTTTTGGATGTTCTTTGTATAATTTGCATGCCAATATTTTATCAGATAGGTGTTTGGAAATTTTTGTCCTAGTCTGTGGCTTGTCTTTTCATTCTATTAACAGTGTCTTTTTAAAAGCAGTGTATTTTGGGCCGGCCCATGGCTCACTCGGGAGAGTGTGGTGCTGAGAACACCAAGGCCCCAGGTTCAGATCCTATATAGGGATGGCCGGTTGGCTCACTGGTTGAGCGTGGTGCTGACAACACCAAGCCAAGGGTTAAGATCTCCTCACCAGGTCATCTTTAAAAAAAATAAATAAATAAATAAATAAATAAATAAAATAAAAGCAGTATATTTTAATTTGAATAAAGTCCAATTTATCAATTATGTCATTCATAGATCATGCTTTGGGGGCTGTATATGAAATCTTATTGCCATACTCAAGGTCGTCTAAATTTTCTCCTGTGTTGTCTTCTAGAAATTCTGAAATTTGCATTTTACATTTAGCAGAACAATCTAGTTTGAGTTAATTTTCTGAAAGTTGTAAAATCTGTTGCTGAAGTCCAGCTTCAGCAAGGGGTGGGTACCCGAAAAGGGAAGGAGAGGGTCGGCGAAAATAACAAACACAGACGGAGACCTCAATGCATCAGTATGCACGTTCTCTCTCTGCGGGCTGTCAGCGTGTTGCAGCTGGAGCCCAGAAGAGCATGAGACAGTGCCTTTTATTTAGATTTTTCTCTTCAGGGGTTTTTTGGGTACTATTTTTATTGTATCAGCAAGCTTAAATCAATAGTCCAAAAAGCAGGGAGGAAACTTTTTTAGAGGTCAGCCAGTCCTTTCCTTTTGTCAGCATGTCTCAGGTGATCAACTCGTGCTTCTTTTTCCTGTAATCAGGTTATCAGATCGAAACCATCCCTTCATTGTCTTGAAGTTATCTTGTGACCTTTTTCTGTTAGCAAGCTGTGGTTAATATCCACCCTATTAACAGGGTGGCAGCTATTTCGTAGACAACCTATATCTATTCTTAAATGTAAATACAACTTTGCTAAAAGGAAAAATGTTAACATTTCTGTGGCCCTGTAATCTTGATCTAAATGTCAAAGTATCATTGTGCACAGCACCATCCCTCACAAAGCTAGGTGTACTCTCTTATTCTTCTAAGATCTAATTTTGCAGGTTTAATAATTTTACAGCATACATTTTTATCCCAATACCTGATTCTTAATGATTTATTTAAAACTGGACACCACCAAGTAAAGGGAATTCTATGGTTTCGTTCCCATATACCTAATTTGTCCCAATCATATAATTTCTCATTAATGCCAACTATTCTCTTGCCATTAATACAATCTCCAGTAAATGATGTTTGCCAACTTACATCATACTTTGGACGTCCCCTGGGAGGGTACCAAATTTTTCCCTTCGTCATTTTATATCCCATGTAACCATTTACCCAGATGGTGGGAAGAGGATGGGGACTTCTCTTATTTATTAATTTCTCTGGTAAAGGAAATTGCTCATGATTAATTGTGACCGATGTTTTTGAAACATCCGTTGGCGTAATTAATTGACTCAAAAAGGACAATTTGGAATTGTTCAATCTTCCCAGATCTTTGGTGGGACTGTCTAATTTTATGACAACAACTGTTTGTGTGTCATTTTCTGCGTCTTTTGGAGACTCAGGAAACTGCCATGCTGACCAAAACATCAAAAGAGAAAATACAAGCAGTACCACTATGCCAAGGCAGAGATCCTTACAGCAAAAGCAAGTGCTCATAGCCGTGGCACTGCCAGCAGCTCTCCCTCCGGCGGCCTTGCCAACTCAGAGAGGGCAGCCCAAGCTATTCCTTTCAGGACTCCGCCATGGCGTGGACCGCGCCAATCTGTGTCCAATTCATTTCTTTGCATATCCAGGTGTTTCAGCACCATTTGTTGAAAAGAACGTTTTTCCCATTGGCTGATCTTGGCACCTTATGAAAAATCGTTTTACCATAATTTGTGAGGCTGTCTTTCTGAGCTCTTCATTCTTTTCTGTGGGTCTGTATTTCTGTCGTTAGGCCAGTACCACACTGGTTTGATTACTGTATGTCTTAGTAAGTGTTTACTTGAGGATTTTTGCTTCAGTATGTGTAAGAGACATTTGTGCAGTTTTCCTTCATGGGTAGTCGTAGTGAGTTTTTGGAGTCAGGGTAATTTTGGTCTAGTGGGATGAGTTTGGAAGTATTTCCTCCTCTTCAATCTGTTGGAAGATTTTGAGGAGGATTGGTGTTAATTTTTCTTTAAATATGTGGTAGATTTCAGCAGTGATACTATTTGGTCCTGGGCTTTCATTTGTTGGGGTTTTTGATCACTGCATCAAGCTCCTTATTAGTTGTAGGTGTGCTCAGCTTTTCTGGTTCTTCATGACTTGTCTCTGTAGATTGTATGTTTTGAGAAATTTGTCCACTTCATCAGTGTCACTGTTTGTTGGTGTACCCCTGGAGACTTCTTAAATAAGGTCTGAGGCATGCAGTTTTCTCAGTTGTATTGATGCCTCAGTAAGCTGTGGGGAGAGGGGAATCACTCCATTGACCTCTCGTTTGGCCTCATTTTAGGAAGCCTGTGTCCCTGGTTTGTGACTTTCATACATACCTCTCATCCTCACCTCTCCTTAGTTGAGGCAGGAAGGTTAGAGGGGGATGGAATTGGCTGATTCACTGAGCATATTTCATAATCACCTTCCCCCCGCCCCCCTAGTGCTGGAAGCAGGAAATGAATTTTCTCTGATTGTTCTCAATGGGAACTGGTAGGGTTTCTGGAGGTAACTCTCACAAATTAGTGAGGGCTCCCTGGAGTGTTTACCTTTCAAGCTTGTCCACACTCAGCCTTCAGTAATTCACCATTACAGTTTAGGTTTTCCTACCCTGTTACAGAGCTACCCACAGAGCCTTTTGCTTATGGGTGTCTGTTGCAGGAAGTTAAGATTTTCTAGATCTGCCTGTCTGTCTCTCCAATTTGAGGACAGTACTTTGCCCTGTGACCTCAATTCTGTGTTGGATCTAAGAATTGTTGATTTAGGTTTGTTGCTTTTGGTCTAGATAATAATGCCAGCTTCTATGTCCTTCCATGTCAGACTAGAAAGTGACTCCACTTTTTGATGCTTGCTGACAGGTTTAAGCAGCAACCCTCCTCCTTCCCCTTGTGCCCCACATCTGGATAAAATGATGACAAAGCCTGGGGGCTCCCTCCTTTGGCGCTGGCAGGAGACTCAAGCCATACAAACCCCTGCTCAGGGGAGTGAATTCTCACCTGAGCTTCCCACCTAACCCCAATAAACACCCAGGCCAGGCACCTTTCCTTGCTCCCCCAAGGCATTTCCCACCTGACTGAGAGGCCTGTTCTGCTCTCCCCAGAGACCTCAGTCATGTGAGTGATGAGCCTTTTCATACCCTCTCAGTGTGTGTGTGGCATATAGCCATCGGCATCAGCCTCAGAACCACACCTCTGCTGGTGACCATAGCAGTTGGTGCTATAGACAGGATGGCTAGACATTGACCACCTCCCCCTGTGTCTGTCCTTATGCTCTGACGAGCTGACCTGCTCTGCTGCCTGATGGCCAGTGCAGGCACTTTGAGCTGCTTCTTGCTGGGGAGCTGGTGCTATGAGCTGTGCCATTCTGTGTCTGTTTTTTCTGCCAGTTCTGTGAATTAAATCTGAGATTGCTACGTTACAGGGCAGACAAACATACAGTTATGTTCCTTTCCAAACCTAATTCTTTAAATTTTTATCATGAAGTATATTCACAAAAGAATGAATGAAAAGTTTGTGATAAGATTTGGTAATAATAACAATAATATAAATATCCTTGGGATCCTCATCAAAATTCATCCTGGGAGTCTCCTGACGGTCCCCTCCCTGACTCATCTCCATCTCGCTCCACAGATGACCACTGTCCTGATTCTTTGGTTATTTTTCATGTCTTTACCGTCTGTTATTTTTCACTTGAGCAGTGTTCTTTTAGATTAGCCTCTTTTGAACTTTCAATAAATAGACATTAATGGAACTGCAATGAGAAGGTATTAGCAATTTCCTTACCTCAGTGTGTAGACACATGCTAGCATCTGAGGCTTTGGGCCATCAAATTTCCTCATCTGTTCCAGTGGTCATGGTGTTTCGGCTTTATCAAGTTTATTTTTTACTGTTGTGAAAAATACTGTTCCTATAATTTTTGTATCTGTCTCCAAGTGTAAATGCACAATACATTCTCTGGACGTTAGAGAAAAATTGTTGGGCTATAGTTTGTGGTAAAGTACAAATAACAAGAAACAGCGGTGAAATGTATCAGTTGGGCCTCCCTCAATTTGTGCATAACTTTGTTTCCTGTGGTCATCAACACTTGCCATTGTCTAATGGGCTAATTTTGTCCTAATCAGGATGAAGTGGGACCTATGTGACATTTCATTAGGCTCTTTCCTCATTACCAAGGAGGTGGACCTTCATTTACGTGTGGTCTTTTATCTTCTATGAACTGTGGGTTATTTTTCTATTTTTAAAGCATGTAGTTCATTCATTCTTACTCTGTACCTGAATACTTTTTCATCTACTTCATTGTCTTTTATCTCTCTTATTTTTAATATATTTGAATTTATCAGTCCCTTTTTCATGGCTTACTCTTTCTTGTATGAAAAAATTCTCTCTGTTCTTGTCTCAAAAAGACCTGTGATGGCTGAAGCCTTTCTAGTTTTATCTATCACATTTAAATATACAATAAATTGATTTTTGTCTGTGGAGTAGAGGGGAATATAGTTCGTTTTCCCAATCACATACCAGTTTGTCCCTGCTGCATATATTAAAAGTGTTCTTGGGGCCGGCCCGTGGCTCACTCAGGAGAGTGCAGTGCTGATAACACCAAGGCCCCGGGTTCGGATCCCGTATACGGATGGCCGGTTCGCTCACTGGCTGAGCGTGGTGCTGCCAACACCAAGTCAAGGGTTAAGATCCCCTTACCGATCATCTTTTAAAAAAATAAATAAATAAAAGTGTTCTTGATAGCTGCCACTGCTCTACAATGATGGCACTGTCATTAATCAAGTTTTCATATAAATGCTGGCCCGTTGAAGACTTCCGTCTGTCCTGGTTTAGTTGTTTATTTCTCTGCTAATACTGTGCTGTCCAGAATGTTGTACCTTCTGGGGTTTTTTTGGTAAGACTTACCTTTATAGCAGTTTTAACTTTACAGAGAAATTGAATAGAAAGTTCCCATAACTGCCCCCTTCACAGTTTCCCCTATTATTAACATGTTACATTGGTTACAATTATGAGCCAATGTTCATATAGTAGTATTATTAACTCAGTTATTAATAGGATTTTCTCTTTGTGTTGTACAGTTCTGTGGATTTTGCTAAAAGCATAATGTCATGTAATCACCATTAGAGTATCACACAGAATAGTTTCATTACCCTAAAAATCCTCTGTGCTCTGACTATTCATCCCTCCCTCCCTCCCTCTTTCCTTCCCTGAAACCCTGGCACCTGCTGATTTTTTTCCCCATTACGTCAAACATTTATTGTTTCTGTATGTTGAGAACATTCAAAATCTTCTCTTCTACCTAATTGGAAGTATACCATACACTGTTGTTAATTACAGTGCCATTGAACACTAGATATTATTTCTCTTATCTAGCTGCAATTTTGTACCTGTTAACCAATTAATCACTATTCCCCCTTCCTCCCCGTTTCCAGCCTTGGGTAACCACTATTCTGCTCTCTGCTTTTATGCAGTCAACTTGTTTAGCTTCCATGTATGAGTGAAACGTGGTATTTCTCTTTCTGTTTCTGGCTTACTTCACTTAACATAATGTCCTCCAAGCTCATCCATGTTGCTGCAAATGACAGGATTTCATTCTTTTTTATAGCTGAATAGTAAGTATTCCATTATGTATATATACCACGTTTTCTTTATCCATTCATCTGTTGATGGACACTTGGGCTGATTCCATGTCTTGGCTATTGTGAATAAACATGGGAGCGCTAATACCTTTTTTTTTTTTTTTTTTTTTGCAGACGGCAGGTGCAGGGAGCAAATCTCTCTTTATATATTGGTATCTTTTCTTTTGGATATACACCCAATAGTGGGATTGCTAGATCATATGGTAGTTCTATTTTTCTTTTTTTGAGAGAACCTCCATACTGTTTTTCTAGTGACTGTACTAATTTACATTCCCACCAATAGCATATAAGAGTTCCCTTTTCTCCACATCCTCACCAGCATTTGTTATTTTCTGTCTTTTTAACAATAACCATTCTAACTGAAGTGAGATGATATCACATTGTGGTTTTGATTTGCATTTCCCTGACGATTGAGCTTTTTTTTTTTTTTTTTTTTGTTAAAGATGACTGGTAAGGGGATCCTAACCCCTGACTTGGTGCCATCAGCACCATGCTCTCCCAAGTGAGCCACGGGCCAGCCCCAGATATTGAGCATTTTTTCATCTACCTGTTTGCCATTTGTATGTTTTCTTTTGAGAAATATCTACTCAGGACTGGCTGGTTAGCTCAGCTGATTAGAGCAGGGTGCTGATAACACCAAGGTCCAGGGTTCACTCCCTGTACTGGCCAGCCACCTCCCCACCCCCACACAAAAAAATGAAATCTATTTAGCTCATTTGCCCATTTTTAGATTGGATTTTACATATATATATATATATATATATATATATATATATATATATATATATATTAGCTGTTGGGTTGTTTGAGTTTGTATATTCTGGGTATTAATCCCTTGTAAATATTTTCTCCCATTTTGCATGTTGTCTCTTTACTCTGTTGATTGTTTCTTTTGTTGTGCAGAAGCTTTTTAGTTTGATATAATCTCATGTTTATTTTTGCTTTTGTTGCCTGTGCTTTTGAGTTCCTCTTCGCAAAGTCTTTGCCCAGCTCAATGTCCTGAAGCATTTCCTCTGTTTTCTTCTTGTAGTTTCATGGTTTTGTGTCTTATATCTAAGTCTTCAATCCATTTTGAGTTGATTTCTGTATGTGATGAGAGAAGGGTCTAGTGTCATTTTTCTGAATATGGACAGAATATTATACCTTCAAATTCATGTATGTTAGGCAAGCCGTCACTTTGTTGTTCAGAAGACTTGACTATTTCTAGACATTTGTTACTCCTATTAGGTTTGGAAAAGTAGTTTTTGTTGACTACTAACAAATCTGGGGGGTTTATGGAATTTAAAAAATATTTGTGACAGATGACATCTTGGTATCATTCAGTTCTTTCTAAGAACGTGTGTAATATTTTTCCTTATTTTATTCTCCTTTCACATTAAGGTTTTCTGTTATGATGGTGAAATATCCTTCTTTAGTCTTATTTAGTACTGACTTAAATTTGATCTAGGGGAAACCAGATGTCAGCTTCCAAACATTCTCACCAGTGTAATCACATGGGATGGGCCTAATTCCCCACACAATTTGTGACAACATGTGAAATATTATCTACCAAGAAAGTGCATTAGCGACTCAGTGTTCAGAGTGTTTTTTGGGGCACCTACACATTGTCTGCTGAGCATCTAACAAAATTACAAATTCTCAGAAGGAAAGCAGGAGTTCAGCATACACCACACTCCTTGGTTAAAGAGTTAAGGCCTGCTGAACCATTCTTCTCATGGAGGTTGGCGGGGTCCTTCCCAAAATCTCTGTTTTCAGATGCCAGTGAAGGACAGACTTTGGAAGCTGGCACTTCCATGAGTAAACAGTCTCAGACCTGTTAATGTCAACTCTTCTGCACACCGTTTAGTAGGACTTCATTATGACGGGTGGTATAGAGCCACTGTACAAAGAGACATTAGAGGTGACCCAGGCAGCACATCTTACTCCCTGGGCCCTCCAAGGAGATGGGTGTTGCTACTCTGCTGTCACTTTACTGAACAGTTCAGTTCTAGCGTCAGAATTGCTGGGTGGGAGGATGAGAGTGTGGACAGAATGAGAGTTCTGCCGACCAAGTCATAGAATAAGTATTTGGAGTCCATGGCATCATGTGAACTTACTATGAATTGAGTGTAGATCCCCGCTGCTGTCAGTCTTACTCATCCTCCTCTCCACATCTGTGTTGTTTCAGGACTCAGTGGCCTTTGAGGATGTGGCTGTGAACTTCACCCAGGAGGAATGGACTTTGCTGGATCCTTCCCAGAGGAATCTCTACAGAGATGTGATGCAGGAAACCTTCAGGAACTTGGCCTTTGTAGGTAAGGATGACATTATTCCTTCACTTAGTGAATGAGAGAACAAGTGTGTTTTCCTTGTCAACAGGGTTCAATGATTTGGAATCTGGAAAGGGAATACTTTGGTGAATAAATCAGGCTTGGTCACAGTGTGCCATGAACCTAGCTTCTAATAATTTTTATATATGTAATTTTATAATAATTCATATATATTTTTTTCATCTATATTTTAGGAATAAAATGGGAAGACCGGAATGCTAAAGATAAGTGCAAAAGTCCCAGGAGAAATCTAAGGTAATTTGCATTCAGAAGGGAAAGCATTGTCCCTGGAGAGAACCTTAACCTGTCAAGAAATTTTTTTAAAAAGCAAACAAAACAAATAAACCCAGCTTCAAACTTATTTATTTCTAGAAAAGTTTCTCTAAAACTATGTACTTAAATGTGGCATAAATGTTCAGTATTTGCAAAATAGTTCCCTTGACAGTAGTATTAAGAAACACCGCATGAGTATCACTGCTTTGTTTTTTTGTTTTGTTTTGCTTCTTTTTCTTATAGTATCACTGCTTTGATAATAGCCATGGTTGAACCTTTTTGTAGAACATTCAGTCCATTCATTTTCATCCAGTACAGATAGAACGTAAAGCCTACACTTTCCCTGATAATGTTAAAAATGTAAGTTCAATACCTATTAATATATATCAAATCATTTACGAACAAAGCCTTAGTAATGTGCTTGTCATTTTTTTACAGAAGTCGTATGGTTGAGACAGATTGTGAAAGCAAACAAGGGAGTCAATGTGGAGAAACCTTCAGCCAGATTCCAGATTGTCATCTGAACAAGAAAACTTCTCCAGGGGTGAAAGCATGTGAAAGCAGTGTGCATGACATCTTCATCAGTCATTCATCTGTTAGTAGGCACGTCAGAGCTCATGCTGGACAGAAACTATTTGAGTATCGGGAACATAAAGAGAAGCCATATAAATGTAAACAATGTGGGAAAGCCTTCAGTTATCGCCACTACTTTCGAATACATGAAAGGACTCACACTGGCGAGAAACCCTATGAATGTAACCAATGTGGCAAAGGCTTCAGTTGCTCTAGTACTTTTCGAAATCATGAAAGAACTCACACTGTAGAGAAACCATATGAATGTAAGCAGTGTGGGAAAGCCTTCAAATATTACCAGTCCTTTCAGACACATGAAAGAACTCACACTGGAGAGAAACCTTATAAATGCAGGCAGTGTGGTAAACCCTTCAGTTATTCCAGTTCCTTTCGTAATCATGAAAGAACTCACACTGGAGAGAAACCCTATGAATGTAAACAATGTGGAAAAACCTTCAAATATTACCAGTCCTTTCAGATACATGAAAGGACTCACACTGGAGAGAAGCCCTATCAATGCAGGCAA
Organism: Cynocephalus volans; assembly: GCF_027409185.1. Lineage (NCBI taxonomy): Eukaryota > Metazoa > Chordata > Mammalia > Dermoptera > Cynocephalidae > Cynocephalus > Cynocephalus volans. Next base: position 103,853,569 of record NC_084469.1, read on the forward strand.
TGTGGGAAAGCCTTCACTTGTTCTAGTGGCATTCGAAAACATGAAAGAACTCATGCTGGAAAGAAATTGTATGTTTGTAAGGAATGTGGGAAGGCATTTATTTTTTCCAGTTCATTTAGAATGCATGAAAGAACTCACAGTGGATTAAAACCCTATGAGTGCAAAAAATGTGGTAAAGCCTTCAGTCGTTCCTTTTGCTTTCGAATGCATGAAAGAACTCACACCGGAGAGAAGCCCTATGAATGTAAGCAGTGTGGGAAAGCCTTCAGTCGTTCAAGTTCTTGTCAAAGACATGTAAGGACTCACACTGGAGAGAAACCTTATGAGTGTAAAACATGTGGTAAAGCCTTCAGTAGTTCTAGTCACTTACAAAGACATGAAAGAATTCATGCTGTGCAGAAACCCTATGACTGTAAAGAATGTTGGAAGTCATTCAATTGTCCCAGCTCCCTTCAAAGACATGAAAGGGCCCACCTTGGGAAAAAAACATATGAATGTGAAAAATGTGATAAAGCATTCCATTGTTCCAGTACTTTTGGACAGCCTGAAAGAACTCATAATGGAGAAAAACCTTATGAATGTAAGGAGTGTGGGAAAGCCTTCTTTGCTCTCACAAGCTTTCTAAGGCACATCATAAGTCACACTGGAGGTGGACCTTAAAATATAAGGGTTGTGGGAAAGCATTTCTTAGCCCCAGTTCATTTTATATACATGAAAAAAATCATACTGGACACAAACCCTGCGAATGTGAGCAATGCTGTAAAACCTTAAATCGTTTTGGTGCCTTTTGAATACAGGAAGGAAAACACCCTACTGGACAGGAACCTTGTGAATGTAAGGAATGTGGGGAAGCCTTCTATTGTTTCAGTTCCTTTTGAATACAAGAAAGAATTTATACTTGGGAAAAGCCATACAAATATTAGGAGTGTGGAAAAGCTTTCATTTCTTATAGTTCCTTTCAGAGACATGAAAAAACACAAACTGCACAGAAACCCAGTGTATACATGTGGGAAAGCTTTCTTTAGCACACAGCCTTTCTACCACACGTGAGGATGCATAGTGCAGAGAACCCCTACAAATGTAAAGAGTGTGGGAAAGCCTTTAGCCATCCCAGTTTAAACCAAAGCTATGAAAGAACACACAGGAGAGAAACCTTTTCGATATAAACAGTGTGCACCAGTCTTCAGGTGACCTACTGAAGGCATTTTGGAGAATCAGAGCTGCCTCTCCTGTGTAGGTCCACAGTGCTAGGGCCTTGAAGGTGGAATGACCAGGGCTTCCTTGGGACCTTGAGGTTTGTTCCCCACCTTGGAGCTCTGCTCTCCACACTCTGGCACAGCACTGCTCAGCCACCCCAGCTGTGGCTCAGCTAGGCTCAGATCAGCTTGTGTCACCACTCTGGAAAGCGCAAGCCATGAGCCTTGGTCCATGTGGTACTAATTCTGCAGACATATAGAATGCAAGATATGTGGAGGCATGGTTTTCTCCACCAGGATTTCAAAGGATGGCTTGGACAGTCTGAGGGCCCAGGCAGAGATCTGACATGGTGGCAAAGCCACCACAAAGATTTCCCACTAGGGCAATGCCTAGTGGAGCCGTGGGAGTGGGGCTGTCCTGAACACCCAGAACTGTGTAGCCACCAGAGTACAGCACCAGCCTGGGAGAGCCACAGGCATGTGACTTCAGTGCATGTAGTCTGAAGCATGGGCTATGCCCAGCAACACTTTGAGGGCAGGCCTGCCCAGGACCTTGGGGGCACAACCCTCACCTCAGTGTGTTCAGGAGGTGAGGAATGGAGTCAAAGATTATTCTCAAGCCTTAGGGTTCAATGTTGTTTGCCTTGTTGGGTTTTGGACTTGGGAGATGTTACTCATTTCTTTTTTCCTATCATTGTCTTTTGAAATGGGTATGTCTATCCTATGCTTGTCTCACAATTGTATTTTGGAAGCACATGCCTTGTTTCATTTCACCAGCTCACAGCTGGAAGGAAATCTGACATCAGAATGAGTTTTGGGGCTATTGGGATGGAAGGAATGTAATTTGCACGTGAGAAGGATGTGAATTTCAGGTCCAGGAGTGAATCTTGGACTTCTCAGCCTCCAGAACTGTGAGGAAATAAATTTGTTTCCATAAATTATCCAGTCTCAGGTGTCATGTGTGGTGGCACAAAACAGACTAAGACATGTGACCTAAGTTCCCTCTATTAGATGCACCCACTTGAGCGGTCCGTTTGGATGGAGCATGTGACCTGTCAAACACTAAATGGGGCTTTCAGTTCACTGGGCAGACGGTAGCAGTAGCAATGGTAGTGTCTTTGGGGAGTTGGTTTCCTGTCACTGCCCGGTGGCATGAGCTTCTCTTGAGCTTTGTGGAGCATCCTCAGCAGTGATACTTTCCTCATCTTTCCAGTCCTGGAAGGTGGGTGGTTTGAGCATTGTTTACAGAAGCTTGGCCCTCCCCATGGTTCTCTGAGTTACCTGATGTCTCTGTAATTGTAGATATATTTCTTGCAATTAAAAGGAAATAAGGCACATTGTTCATTTTCTTTCAGTAGCTGGGCAGTTTCTACTCCCGAGTCATCACGGTTTCATTTTTCCCATGAATCCATTTAGAAATTTTGACTTGAATCATTTTTAGCAGGCTTGGTTTTGAAGATCAAGGATGTATCCTATGTGGCAATCTCTCAGTTAGACATTAGCCGGGCAGTTGGTGTGTGTAAGATCTTGCCGAGTGTTGCAGTGGACTCACTGAATACTTGTCCAAGGAGTGACTGAGAGGACTTGACCTTGTAAGTCCTTGACCTTTCACTGGGTAAAGGAACGTTTTGTGTAATAGGGATGTTTCTACTGGGGCCTGCCTATTTGATTGGAAATCTCTCCATGAAAGCAAAAGATGCTATGAAAGAAAGAGGCAACATTACATGTGTGAGAGGTTTTTTTGTTAGCTTGTGTTTTGAATACATTTGAAGGATCTCTTTGTATATTAATGGTAGCTATTTTTTTTCTTTCATATGTATTGCGAATAGTTAATATAGTCTCAAGTCTTAACTTTTATCTTTTGGTTTTGTATTTAGCATTTTTTGCCATAAAAGTGTTTTTTAAGTTTTATGGAATTAAGTCACTTTTTAAAATGACTTCTGGATTTGCTCTTTTTCTGAAGAAAACTTTGACAAAGAAGGGATATTTTAAATGAAACATTTTACATATAATTTCATCTTTTTTCATTTTGAATAATTTGTATAGTCTCATCCAGACTAAAAGGCCTTAGATTATATTCTTATTGCACAGGAAGTGGGAAATTTTTCTGAACCTAGAACTAGAGTTCTCACTGTACACCCAGCGTGGAGTCTGCACATGAAATCAGGACGGAAGTTTTGCCAGCATATTCATTATGGGCAGGAGGTTAGGCACACAGGAGTCAGAAGGTTGATAATTATGGGTTCATATGGACAAGAAATTTTAATTTTGTTGATAAATGACAAGAATCTGCTCAGTATAGCTTGAAAATAGCTGTTTGAATTTAAGAAGGTCCGTGTTTTTTAAGTAAAAACCAAATTCCTAGGAAGATACAAACATATTTGAAATCTGAACTTTAAGTGATAAGACATTATGTTTAACATGCTAAAGTCTCTAGCTCTGTGCTTATCAAGCTATTGCAGGATATTTTGCATACAACCAGATTTGATTAAAAAACCAATTATTTCACTGAAGTCCTGGTGTACTCAGGGTGCTAACATTACAGATAATTGACAGTGTCTGCTTAATTAAGTTGTGTTATTCTCCAGCCATCAGGAGAAATATTTATAATTGACTGCAAGAAATATGTTTTTATATTTATATATTTGACATCTTCAGTGTGGTAAAGGGATACCATTATACTTATGGCAGAACTCTTTCCAGTATATACATGAAGCTGGCATTCAGTATTAAAATCTCATTCTCAATCAACCCACCTGCCACTGTATCCTCTCCTTGTGGATGATAAAATGTTGACTTAGAGGAGCTGGGGGACAAACTGCCCTACTTTCAATAGAGGATTCTGTCCAGCAGGAAAATTCCCATAGTTCAGAATATCATACTGTCATATATAATTTCTTTTCTCAAGGAAAGCAGCTCACCACTGCTCTTTTTCAATGTGAAAAATCCTCAGATAAGAGTGGATCTAGGAATCAGTCAGGAGAGTGGCAGATTTTAGACTGAAGTGAAAGTTGAACTATTTTAGTTCATACAGTGATTGGGTAACCACAGGCTTCCCTCAGTCTCATGATTCAAAAAAATAATATCTGTTGTGTACATTACAGTTTTTGTAAAGATCATATGAGAAAACTAAATAAGTTTTGTTGTTTTTTTTAAAGATGACTGATAAGGGGATCTAACCCTTGATTTGGTGGTGTCAGCACCACGCTCTCCCAAGTGAGCCACGGGCCGGCCCAAGAAACTTCTAAGCTAAAGTGTTATATACTGATACATGGAAGGAGAGAGATTATATCTGTATTCATCCAGTTAAAGTCCGGGGTGAAATCCTGTGTAACCTATGAATTGAATCTATGATATTGGCTTAGTTAAATATCTCCTCTTAGCTGCAGTTTCTTCATTAATATCATTAAAGTGGAAATATTGATATGTATTACCAAAATGGTATGGGATTAAGTAAATTATGGAAGTTGGTCCTTAGAGTGTCTCTCAGAGGCATTCCAAAACAACATAGGATCCTTCCTATAAGCATTTATAGATATCATGGGTAGGACCTGAAAAATATTTTCACACAATGTAGGTTTCACTAGAGTGTGCAATGGAGATACTGTTGGAGCTGTTGACTCTTGCACTACAAAATGTCTCCACGGGCCGGCCCGTGGCTCACTCGGTAGAGTGCGGTGCTGATAACAACAAGGCCACGGGTTCGGATCCTATATAGGGATGGCCGGTTTGCTCACTGGCTGAGCGTGGTGATGACAACACCAAGCCAAGGGTTGAGATCCCCTTACCGGTCATCTTTTAAAAAAAAAAAAAAAAAAAAATGTCTCCAGATAGTCACATCTTTTTTCAATAAAAATTTATGTGTAACAAAAATGAAATGACACTCATGATCTAGGAAACTTGTAAAATTGTGAAACATGGAGATACAACTGCAACTGTGGAGAAGGCATCAATCTATTTCACCTGTGCTGTGTGAGCTTTTCAGCAAAACATAGTGAAAATTATGTAGTCCAATAACAAATAGACTTGGGGTCACAGAGTAGTAGAAGTCATTACCTGCCAGGGGAGAGATGTCAACCTCTCAGCATTGCCCACAGACCCTATTTCTGTTTGAGGATATGTGACGAAGGGCATTGTGGGCAGCCTAACTGGAGTCCAACGTGGTCATGTTAAAAAAGGTGCCCAGACAGCAGGAATGCATTCAGTGGGCACCCCTCTTGAACTTCAGTCAGATTTAGAAAAAAGCAATGGAAGCAAATACAAGGCATTATTTATGTCAGAAAGACGATATCTTCTGTGTAATTAGAAGGGTTAAGTTTAGAAAATGTTTCTGACATGAAGGAGTATCATGGAAAATGTGCCACTGGTGGGAAATCCCACTCTGTGATTGTCATCCACACCTTATGGTATTTAACTGAGCCTTGTCAGAGAACTGTTGTCCACATAAACAGTAATCCCACTGATGTTGCTCAATCACAGGATAAGACTGCCAGGTTAACCTGCCTTCCCTCCCTCCCTCCCTCTGTTGAGATATAATCAACAGACATGAAACTGCTTCTATTAAAACTGACATTTAGGGGGCCGGCCCGTGACTCACTCGGGAGAGTGCGGTGCTGATAACACCAAGGCCACGGGTTCGGATCCCATATAGGGATGGCCGTTTTGCTCACTGGGTGAGCGTGGTGCTGACAACACCAAGTCACGGGTTAAGATCCCCTTACCGGTCATCTTATAAAAAAAACAAAAACAAACAAACAAAAAAACCTGACATTTAATGTTTTCACAAATATGTACCTCTGTGACCCATGAGACCATCACCACAATCAAGACAGTGAATGTATCCATCACCCAAAGGAAGTTCCTCATGCCCCTTTGCACTCCTTCCCACACCCCAAACCCTGACACCACTGATGTTGGTACCTGTAGCTTTGTGTTTTTCAGAAAGTCATACTCGTATAAACAATCATACAACATACAAGATGTAGCCTTTTGAGTTTGGTTTCTTTTTTTTAGGATGAGCCAACCGGCCATCACTATATAGGGATCCGAACCCGTGGCCTTGGTGTTAACAGCACCGCACACTCCCACGTGAGCCATGGGCCGGCCCCTTTGGTTTCTTTCACTTCCTGCATCTAACCCTACCATGGTGCCTCTTTCAGGCCTGGAGAGAGCCCTTGACCCCAAATCCCTTCTCCAGTCCGGTGACACCATCAGAGTGTTTCTGTCAAATGAGATTTCCTGGTCCATCAGGTTACACCATCTGTGCTAGACCTGTCTCCAGATCCACAGTTAATTCCCTAAACCTGAACACGCCCTCAGACCCTCCAATCCTCATACTGGGGCACAAGACGCCACTCCAGACCTTCCAGGCCATTTTCCATGTCTGAGAGTTGTCCCAAGACCCGAAAGGCCCACGTCCTCAAACTCAGCCCTGAGGTTCAGAACTCCGTCTCTAGTCACTCAAGCCCCCCCCCCAATCAGATCACGACAACGACGACCCCACATGCGCTTTTCATCCACTGGGGCCTGGAAGCAGTGGCCCAGGGCTGAACGGCCGCCAGGCTGGTCTTGTCCCAGCACGTGATGGTGCAGGAGTGGAAGAGGTTCTGCGGGCAGCAGATGGTCCTGGCTGAGTGGGGACAAAGCTGGGTTTCCTCTCTCCCCCACTCTCTTGCTTCTCTCCCTTCTCCTCCTCACCTCTGACCTCCTTACTCGCAAGTCTCAAGGTCAAGCGGGAGCTGAGGTTGCGGCCCGAGCTCTCCTCTACGGTAAAATGGTTTTCCAAGCACAGCAGCATAGTCTCCAGTTCCCAGCTGGCCAGGGTGAGCAGGTGCACACGGAGGACCGCAGCTCCAGGGCAGCCCCAGACCTACAAAAAGGGCACGGGGCTGAGTTGAGCCGGGAGGGGCGGAGCCGAGCTCTGGTCATGAGGAGTGGCTGAGTGGGGACAAGGTGTTGGGGGAGACCTGAGCCGGGAGGGGCGGGGCTGAGGTCAGAAAGGTGGGCGGGGCAGAGCCGAGGGGGCGGAGCTCGGAGGTGGGCGGGGCGGGGCTGAGCCTAGAAAAGCCGCGACTGAACCGCAAAAAGGATGGACGTCAGGCTGAGCGGGGAGCGGCTGTGTCGAGCGTGGAGGACGACAAAGGCAGAGCTGAGGCCGGGGAGGAGGGCTGGGCCGGGGGTCACTTAGGCCAGAAGGAGAGGAGGGGGCTCGAGGCGGAGCTGAGATGAGAAGGGGAGGGCCTTGGACGAGAGGGAGAGGCTGAGCCGGCGCGCTGGCACCCACAGTCCACTCCCTGCCAGACCCAGCAGCAGCCGACACAAAGCCAGATAAGCTGCTGCTGCTTTTTTTTTTTAAAGATGACCGGTAAGGGGATCTTAACCCTTGGCTTGGTGTTGTCAGCACCACGCTCTCCCAAGTGAGCCACGGGCAGGCCCCAGATGACTTCTTGAAGTATGGACCGTGTCGGGGGAGGGTGCAATCTGGAGAATGGGACGGCAGGATGACTTGTGGAGGGTCAGGCGGCAGGTCTGACGGGTCCCATGATATAAATGCAACTGTTTTTAACTGGGTTGTTGTTTCTCGTCCGGTTCAGGTCCCAGAGATTGATGATCTGGCGTGGTGCAAGGTGGGGTGGGGGGAACACAGGTTGGAAAAAGAATAGATAAAAAGAAAAGAACAAATCTAAACTCATTTCTTCATAACCTGTTAAACCATTCTTTCAACCGTGGGAATAGCTCATTACAAATAAAAGGGTTGTGCCTCATTTACCTTAAGGAGAGTGTTTATCTTTATTTTATTTTTTAAATATAGGTTTTTTTTTTTCCTATATAGGATCCGAACCCGTGGCCTTGGTGTTATCAGCACCGCACTCTCCCGAGTGAGCCACAGGCCGGCCCAAATGTAGCTTTACTTTACTGTTTTATTATTACTATTATTTGGCGGCTGGCCAGTAAGGGATCCAAAACCCTTGACTTCGGTGTCATCAACACCGCGCTCTAACCAACTGAGCTAACCGGCCAGCCCTCTTCTCTTTGAAAGGGCATAAATTAGACGCAGTTTATCTGGTCTGATTCACGCGGGAGTATTTTTCACCAATGATTGCACACTCTTCTTTCCTGGGCAGTCAATGTATTCAAGGCACAGCGATTTCCGTACAGCGGAGGCCAAACTTTTTTTTTTTGGTCTCTGACCAGTATGGGGATCCGAACCCCTGAACTTGGTGTTACAAGCTCTAACCAACTGAGCTAACCAGCCAGCAACGGAAGCTAAACTATTAACTTGTGATTGGAGGGCTTCCATTCCCATAGTGGTTTTGAACTCTTGTTCTATTACCACGTACAGATTAGGGGTTGCCTTTTGCAAATCATAAATTCAAATGCTGGGAAGAGGGAGAAATGGGGAGCTGTTGTTCAGTGGCTATAGAGTGTCAGTTTTGCAGGATGAAAAAACCTGGAGATCAGTTGCATAGCAAGGTGAGTATAGTTAACACTACTGAATTGTGCACTTAAAAATGGCAAAGATGGTAAATTTTTACTTTTTTGTTTTTTTACTACAATTAAAAATAAAAATGAGGTAAAGGACTGGAGTAGACATTTGTTCATAAAGACATATGAATGGCCAATAAGCACTTGAACAGATGCTCAACATAACTCTTATCATTAGGCTCATGAAGTTTGTACAATTTAGTCTCAAGTGGCTATTCACTGCTTTTCGCTAATGTAAAATGTTCATTATAAAAAATTTAACACCCTCTTTAACAACAGGCTTGTGATCCTGGTGGTCTTTGGCAAGAGGGTACTTACAACAGCATGATTTAAATTTTGGTATTAGGCGTGAACAAGAAATTACGATCAAGATAGAAATTGTAGCTATACAAGCAAGAAAAGTAAAATTTACACAAAGCAAAACATTCCTGAAGTTCGCTGTACCAGCCAGCCACCATAAATTCAAACAAACAAAAAATTTAAAAATGCCTGAAGTTGTATGCCCAAGGTAATATTCATGTAAAATTTTGAACAAATAACTTGGAAAAATTATAAAGTTGATCTGACCCATAATTGCAATAGGATATATTTTAATATATCATCAGTAAATGAAAAGGACAATAACATTTGTTACTCTACAAGTTATTTGAAAACTGTAAACTCTTTCTGAGAAACATGTTGTACTGGATTGAATTATGTCCCCCCAAAACTCCCTGAAGCTTCAATTATGTCCCCCAAGTTTTATGTATTGGAAACTTAGCCCCCACTGTGACTGTTAAGAGGGTGGGAAATCCTGTTATGGTCATTGAAAGGTGGGGCTTTAAAGGTGATTGGATTGTAGGACCATGCAGTAGTGAATGGATTAAAAATGGTGTGGTCAGGGGCATGGTTCTGAGGGCTTTAAAAGAAGAGGAGAGTCTGTCTTTCTCTCTGCTCTCTCTGCTTCCATCATCTTGCAATGTGAGACCCCTGGGTCACTGTTGCCACCACCAGATGGACTGTGGACTTCCCAGCCTCAGAAACTAAGCAATAAATTTCATTTTCTTTGTAAATCACTCAGTATCAGGTATTTTGTTATAAGCAATGGAATAGACTAATACAGGAGGCATGGCAGAGCTGAGCAAAATGAGGTACAATTTGATATGTGGGCAGGGACAAATTATTGTCTAATTGGGAAAAATGCATTGGATTCCCATCTATGCCAAGAAATTAACTTACTGTAGATCTAAATGTGAAAGACAAGATTAGACACATTGAGAAATGACGGTGTTTTGATTTAGGATCTTTAATATAGACAGCACCTCTCTAATGATTAGGAGAGAAACAGGATGGAAATAAAGACTTTTATTACTTCGAGGTCCTGGCATGCCTTAAGGCTACACAGGAAAGCCACAGAGGGCAGGTAGGGAGAGAGAGAAAGGAACCTGTGGGTTAGCACACTGCCTTCATTGTGTCCAGAGCTTTATCCAAACAGGTTTCCCATGGGGAGGTTTTTTTTTTTTCTTTGTTTTCTTTTTTCATTTTTTCTTTTCCCATGGGGAGTTCTAATTGGTGACTTTAAAGCAAGCAGGCACCAGTTGCTGGAGGTCATGCTGTGACTGAGAGGTAGTCACAGTGGCCTATCTGCACAGTCCATGCTGGGTATGGGGGCCTGTCAAGTAGGCTGGATGTAGCAGCTGTCCTATAGGGAGGTGCAGTTACTATTGTCAAAGTCCCCAGCCATTGTCAAAGTCCATAGCCATTCAAAACCGGACTCTATGGAAGCTAGAGGAAATCACTTTGCTGATAATGCAAGAAAGAATGCTGCCTTTGCAGTTCCGACTGATCAATTCTGTCATGGCCCAGCTACAAAAGTTTCTAAGAGACGATGTTAAAACAACTACTGGTGTGGCTGGTTAGCTCACTTGGTTAGAGCATGGTGTTCTAGCGCCAAGGTCAAGGGCTCAGATCCCCTTACTGGCCAGCCACCAAAACAAACAAACAAAAAAAACAAAGAAACTAACTAATAAACAAAAACCCAACTATTAAAGATGCATGCTATGGAATGGACTCGACAGAGAAATAGCTGGTACTTAGAGGGTTGGAGAGTCAGGTATTTTATTATGCCAGCAGGCCCAGATGAGCTAGCACTCGAAGATCTGAGCCCTGAGCTTAAGTTTTACAGGGTTTATATAGGTGGACTCTTCTGTGTTCTTTGGTTTTGTTTTCTCAGCATTCATGTTGCTAGTGCAGTAGTAATTTTCATTTTCTCAGCATTCATGTAGCCAGTGCAGTAGCCATTGCGACAAGCAAACACGTTTACAAAAGCAGGAGTGTGAGCAGTTGATTATCAGTAAAGCTGATACAATAAGCAGGTTCTGTTTTAAAGGCAAAACGAGCTACTGAAAATTAATTTTGCATTTTCCCAGCAAAATCAAGCACCAGAAGCCCAAAAACAAATTTGGAAAATTAGTGGCTGCTAGTTTAGGAACAGACAAGAGCTCTGGTTTGGGCCAAATAAAAGGCCTGTCCTGCCAGACTCCTGGACATTTCCTCTAACTACTGTACATGATTTAAGTCACTGAGCTACAGAAATGGTTATCACTTTTATGAAACAATACTGGTTAACAATACGGGTTAACATCAATAAACCTGCTAAAATTTCTTACCTGGCCTGCCTCTGTTCTAAATTCAATCCTAGAATGCCAGTGCACAGAGCCTCTGGCCATTTTCACCTCCTTAATGAGACATTTGAGGTGTGGCAGATGGATTTCATCCAGCTACATCCATCACATGAATACAAATATGTTTTAGTGGCTGACATGGGAATGGAACCCTTGACATTGGTGTTACAAGGCTATGCTCTAACCAATTGAACTAGCCAGCCCAATTTTAGTTTTTGTCTATGTTTATCTATGTTATCTAGTCTTTATCTATCATTGGGTTGAAGCATTCCCCTGCAGACTCCACTACAAAGGCCATTGCTGCACAGAAGCACTCATTAGCCTCTCTTGCCAGAGTAGTTTTGATAACAGAATTGCCCTTGATTATCTATTAGCTGAGCAAGGAGGCATCTGCCATGTTGCTGTACTTGAAGAAACTCCAGTGGGGAAGTTGAGACATAGTTACAAATAATAAGAGAATAAGCCATATGGCTACAACAAATCTCACCCATTCCCCACATGGTTATTCGATTTGTTTATTTGACTGCCTTTAGGTCTAGGTTCATGGCTTAAGCCAATCATGCGAACTGGACTTGTTATATGGCTCTTCTTTTTACTCTGTATTTTCCATTTTAAATTTGTTGTCTATGAAGTCTTCACAAAAATATAGCCCTTAAGAGAATCATTTGCCCCCAGTGTCTTAAAATGATAGCCATTGCCAATGGGACAGACAAAATCAAACAATAAAATCCAGACAGACTAAGCCTGAGAGCTTCTCCTGATAGCCTCCTTGTTGCTTGAATGTGGGGAAAAGGATTTTGACATTAACTTCCAGCCACTGATCACCTCCTCTTGACATGAGACAAGGACAACTAACCATGACAGGTACATCCCAATGCTGAGAGACACTTAAAACCCGCCTGATTGATCAGCCATGGTTTTGGAGAAAGATATTGATCAGAAGGGGGAAAGGTGAAAATTGGAGATATCAGGATGAAATCACCCTTGTCGGACCCCTAAAACAAACAAACAAATAAAAAACCTAAGCTGAGAAGGAGGAAGAAGGAGAATCCATCCTTCCATGTCTGAGGATAAAGACCGTCTCAAAAACTTTCTAAAATAACTGCACAAGACACACCTTCGAGGCTGCAGCAATTCAGATAAGATGCTCATGAGAGAACACTTCACAGTACTGGCATCTCCACCAGTGAACGGTGCCAACTCTGAATCCAGCTTTGAGCCTCCAGAACTAATGAAATTCACTTCCAAGCAGCTTATATGATCTCCTTTTTGCCAAATAAAGACTTCCCCTTGCTCTCCCTCTTCCGGCGCATCTGTGGCTCAACACAGTGTGCATCCCTGATTATAATCCTTTTTGCAAACTCCTGAATAAACGCATCATGTTAGGGGATATTCTCCCCTGATTTTTTTTTTTTTTTTTTTAGCTTGAAAATGCTACAACATGCGTGTCTTTTGTAAAACCTATACTAAGTTAAAGAATCCAGTCACAAATACCACATGTGAAATGATTCCATAAATATGAAAGTCTAGAATAGGGAAATCTGTAGAGACAGAAAGTAGGTTACTGCTTACCTAGGGCCAAAGTTTGGGGGATGAAGGTGGGAGAATGGGCGGGGGGGGGATTGGGCAAGACCAATGTAGCCTAAGTAACTCCATTTTGTTTTTTACAAGTTTGCAACTTCATTTTGATGTTTGTAAGTTTAAAAGTGTTTACGTGAAACGGCAAATGAGGAGTCACTGAACAGGCTTGCTTGCCTGTGCAAATCCATGAAACTTAACAACTTCTGGCATAAATGTAACAGCCTGAACAGAAGTGACTCTATTTTATTAAACTTCTAAATTTAAAGGTTTTTTTTTTTCTTACTCTTGTAACCCGAACCACAGAGCTTGCAGCTGGACCTTAGAACACAATGATTCCTGTTCACATGACTGCTAGAACATGATTCTTGCTCACACTGTACACAGAATAATTATAGAAGAAATTATTAACCCAGGTGGCCATTCTTTACTAGCTTGCTAACTAGATTTTTTTGAGGTTAACAGGAACTGAATCCATGACTTGACTTCATGCAGGATGGTCACCGTGAATCAGCTCCCACCTGAGAAGTTCTTTGATGTTATCTGCAATTTTATGATTATGTCTGCACGTCCCTGCTTAGATCTCCATGAATCAGCCCCCTACCACCTGTTCCTGTAAAACCCTTTGGCAAGTCTGGGAAAAGTGGAGATGGTCTCTGAGATATGAGTCCACCATTTCCCCAGGCTTCCCGATTAAAGGCTACCTTTCCTTACACTAACTCTTGTCTTTCAGTTATTGGCTATTGAGTGGTGAGAAAATGGACCTTTGGGGTCTTGGTAACATTAAGATAAGCTACAAACTGCATGTATATAGAGAAATTGCTTCTGCTTTAACACATGGTCAGCTCTTGTTTGGACTCACAGACCGTCATTGCTCTTCTGCACTGATTCATGCAGCATAGTCCTTGAACGTAAGTAGGCTCCTCCGAAGACCCTGCCTTGCAAAATGTGGACTGTCCAGACCCCCAGCTGAGCAAGACCAGGGACCGGAACTGGCTTGTTAACCTCTTGCCGTAGACTGCTGCTTCACCTTGAATGACTGAGTTTGCACCTTCTGATGTCCTTTCTTATTATTACTTGATTTTCCCTTGTTTGAAGTGTTAATGTTTTTGATTCCTATTTGTTGAGATCTTTGTATGCCATGTTAGGCTTCTAAATGAAACAGATATTCTGGAAATAGCTTCAGGTGAACTCTGCATAGCTCATAGCTGAATTGAGTGTGTGTGATTCAATAAAAGTTGACATTGTGGAAGGACACAATTGTGTTCATGTCGAGTTAATCATAACCTTGATTCTATGCTCACTTAGGGGAGTGGTAAATAAAGAGTATAGAAGTGTCATCTCTACCTTGGGGTGACGGAGATGGAGACGCAAAGGATTACTCAAAGCCCATTTCTCCAGAGCAGTGAGAGGTTCAGAAGGGGTTAAATCCAAGGAATGACTTCTTCAAGCAAGAAGTGTTCCTAGGAAATAATCTCAAACTAGGTTTTCTCTCAGTTTTCTATTTTCCAGCCAAGAAAGTTACAGAAAAGAACACAGGTGGTTAATCAGTCAAAGTGAAACCATAAACAAACTGGCTACATAATTTTCATTAAAGCAGGTGCAACTTAAAAATAGTTTAAGCAATTACCATCAAAGGAGTAATAAAACTAAGCTATGTGACATACAAAAGAACCCATGAGATAATCATTATGGCAACCCTTAGTTCCCTAGGAAACTTAGAGAAGCAGTTGAAGGTGAAATGTGGAACCAGCTGCTAATTGGCAGAGTAGCCTTGAAGCTTTCAGTACACATATTTTCCCATAGTTAGGTTTAGCTGCACCAAGGCCATCTGCCCATAGAACAAGCACTTATGCTGTGTTACAATTCTCATATCCATACCAGAGACTTTTTAGTCCTGTGAAAGTTTGTTTTTTCCCAAGCTTAGCATTTCTATGTGCAATACTAAAAGGTTAGGTTATTCCTCAAACTACAAGGCTTTGGCTTTGCTGAAACTAAAGACTGTGGTCCTACTATGCTACAGCCTAAACTAAAGGGCTTTGGCCCTTCTAACAGCTAAGGACTGTGGTCCTACTAAGATAAAGATCCTACTAAGCTACAGTCTAATCTAAGGACTGTGGTCCTTCTAATCTAAGGGCTGTAGCCCTACTAAGCTAAAGGTTAAGGCCCTGTGAAATACATGCACTTTATTAATGTTAGGACCCTTTACACAGAAGTTTCTTTTTGAGGTGATAAAAGTTGTGGTGATAATGGCATGTACGAGGGTACTTCGAAAAGTTCATGGAATGGGCCGGCCCGTGGCTCACTCGGGAGAGTGTGGTGCTGATAACACCAAGGCCACGGGTTCGGATCCTATATAGGGATGGCCGGTTAACTCACTGGCTGAGTGTGGTGCTGACAACACCAAGCCAAGGGTTGAGATCCCCTTATCGGTCATCTTTTAAAAAAAAGAAAGAAAGAAAAGTTCATGGAAAAGTAGAATTTAAAGATAATACAAATCTTTCCATGAACTTTTTGAAGTACCCTCATATCTGTGAATATACTAAAAATGTTGGGATTGTACACTTCAAATGGGTGGATTAGGGCTAATCAGTTAACTCAGATAGTTAGAATTTGGTGCTAATAACACCAGGGTCCAGGGTTCCATCCCTGTACTGGCATTCAGCCAAAAAAAAAAGAAGTGCATTGTATAGTATCTGCATATCTTAATAAACCGGTTCAAATTGTGG
Organism: Cynocephalus volans; assembly: GCF_027409185.1. Classification (NCBI taxonomy): domain Eukaryota; kingdom Metazoa; phylum Chordata; class Mammalia; order Dermoptera; family Cynocephalidae; genus Cynocephalus; species Cynocephalus volans. The sequence continues at coordinate 103,869,220 of NC_084469.1, forward strand.
TCTGAAATTAAGGCTGTCTAGGCATAAATAATTGTATAAAGTTCACTGGGAAAATCAACCCAAGAAACACCATCTGACAGAGCCAGAAAGTGCTCCAAGGTTTATTACACATAATAAAGGCATCCTAGACAGAAAAAGGCTAAAGAAAGCAGAAACAGAGAACAAAAAGCAGACTGATCATTTTAAAGTTACTTTTCTTGTAAGGCTGGAACAAGGAGACAGAACAATAGGAAAATAACTGATTAGTTAACTTCAGGTTACTTCAGGCTATCTCTTCAGTGTAAGGATTACAGCAGAGGGAACTTCATTATCATACCTGTTGAAGACTTGAACTGGCTTGTTCGGGGAAACTGCCTGTTCTCTCTCCTGACCTTTTTTTTTTAAAAAAAAGATGGCCAGTAAGAGGATCTTAACCCTTGACTTGGTGTTTTCAGAACCACGCTCTCCCAAGTGAGCTAACGGGCCATCCCTACATAGGGATCTGAACCTGTGGCCTTGTTATCAGCACCACACTCTCCCAAGTGAGCCACGGGCCAGCCCTTCTCCTGACTTTTGAGAAGGTCAGACCACAATGTAAGTGACTCCATTTTGATTTTTAAGTGTGGTATTTTAGAGCCTACTACAGGAATTGAGTCCAAAACAACAGCCTTTTATATATATATTTTTTAACAGAATAAGTGAATGTATTAGGAGTTTTGATCCAATTTGACAGTGCTAAGAGTTTCCTGGCTCATTCCAAATTTATATAACCTGTTATTGGTTTTCTTATATATATGAATGAGAATAGAAATTCAGTTGCCTTAGAGATATCACAACCTTCCACATTTCAAAGTTCTCAAAGGACACAAAGACTGATCTGAAATAAATACACTTCTAGTGTAAAATGTACACCTTTCAATTTTATCGAACACCTCTTATAGGTGGTACTTGGTCTGAGAAGCTTTCTGAGCCAAGGCTAGGACTGTGGGTTTCAACCTTCCCCAGAACCAAAGTGCCACATGTGTGGAGGTGAGGCAGGGGATGGGTGGAAGCCCGAAAAGTCAAAGATCAAAACGGAGGCTGACTGCTTATTACATATGGTGACATTGCTTTTAAGTGTGTGTGACCACAGTTCCATCCAAATGTTATGGCCAACGTCCGACGGGTAAAAGAAGTTTGCACACGAGAACCGGGTGATAGGAAAGGGAAAAGTTTATTTCTGGCAGCCAGTGCTACGCAGGCCAATCAAAGTGCGGCAGCCCCGAGTTGAAACCTCTCGCAGCTTTTATTTTTAGCTAGGCAGGAATTTTTCGCACCTGACACAATCTAGCCAATGCAAGCAAGCCAGCGGTACATAAGCTAATTTTGTGGGTAGCCCTATAGCCCCTCCCCACCCTGGATTCCCCATAGGGGCTTTTCAGGCTAAAATGGCAGAGCCGCCTAAAATGGCGTTGGCCATGCTACTCTGTTTATTCCCCCATTTATTTTAGCAAGCGACTTGTACAGAAGCAGAATGCATATGTTAAGGTCAGTAGGGGTTGGGGCGTCCCTTAACATTATGAGTGGCCTCCCAGCCTCGTGCCAAGCCCTTGATGCCTGGAGAACAGGCGACCCTCCTGTTCCAGTCTGGCCTGGCCTGGGGTCCCTCTTCCTCTGCACAAGGGAGTCGCTCCACGTGGAAACTGAACTTTGAATTCCCTGCACCCCTGTCCATTCCGGCCTGGGAACAAAGACAGTGGGGGAGGAGAGGGTGGTGGACGCCCAGCTAACTGATTTCTGGCAATCTGTCACTCAGGCCCAAGGGGGTGGGACCATAGGAACTGTCCAATCAAACGAAGCCGGAAGGGGTGGGGATTAACACCACGAAGGTGCGTGGATGACGCTATTTATTCCGGTGCCTCAGCTCGTCTTGCTGATCTGTGACGTGTCCGGCGGTTCTGCTCCAGCATCTATGTGCTTATGCCCTGCTCTGCCCGCGGGAGCCGTAGGGAGGACGCGGGGATACCGGAAGCCGGGAAATGGTGAGTGTCGGGCGGGCGTCCTGAGGCGGGGAGCGGGCCCGGTTGGAACCGGCCAGAGCCGGCCGTGGCCGCGGGACCCGGGCCTCCCCGCGCTCAGCCCCGGAGTCTGCAGCCCCGAGTCCGCCGCCGGCGCAGCGCGGCCCTCGGTCCCCTCCGGCCGCAGGGTGGGGCGGGGCTGGCGGCCGGGACCCCGGGCGTCCTGTCACGTCCCTGCGGCGGCGACCTCGGCCCGGCCCGGAGCCCTCTCTGGGCAGCTCCGCGTGTCCCCAGAGTGTGCGGTGACGGCGGGGTCCTCAGGGGACACCCCGACTCGGGCTGTGGGGCTTCTGCGGGGGAGGAGCTGTGGTCCATGGGGTCCCCTGTCCCTTCTTTCTTGCCGGATGACCGGTACTCTCCCGAGTTTTCCAAAACTGTGGAAAGGGGAGGGTCTCACATGCACGACCCTGTCACCCAAGACTAGCTGTTCCTTGGGCAGACAATAAATCTCCATATTTCCAGTTCCCTCTCCGGTTTCCAAAACGCCAACATTCCCCTCCAGTTTATTACAATTTGATCAACTATTCGTCCTTCGTTGTACAAGTCAAACACATGCAGTATTTTTATTATAATTTTTCCACAGAACCATGGATGGTTTTTAAAAAAAGATTTATATGTGTGTGTGGGGGGGGGGGGATATTTTACATGAGAGAGAAGCAGAGAATAACCACCTGGATCTGTTTTGTCTAAAATGCTTGTGCTTCTTCTCCCAGTGTCTTTCCTGGGCACAGACATTCTGTGGGAACTCCTTTGGGTTGTGAGTTTCTCTTTGGAACCTTTCCTGGGTGATTGTCCTTTCAGCACAGTTTCTGGTCAGCACTGCCCCTCCCTCCCTGGGTTTGTCACCTTGAAACGATTTACTCACGTAGTTGAACCTCAGTTTTTTAATAAGTGGAAGTTAATAGAGCTTGAAAGATAGTAGAAAATATTTCCAAAGAGGCAAGAAAGATATGAATTTCAGAAGGAAAAAAAAAAGTCCACGTATACCTTCCATTTGTTGTCTTTTTTTATATTTTTGCTCCTCTTGAGCATATCTAGTACGTTTCTCAGGTCTGTTGTTTTGTTTTGCATTATTTCAAATGGATAAACAGCACTTTGACCTGCAAAACTTCGAAGTTTTCAAATCTGGTGAATTTGTTTTTGACATGGATATAATAATTAGCTGAATCTTCATTTTCTGAAAGAAATAGACACTTTTGGGTTTTCTTGTTGCGTTAGACTATGAGAAAATTGTTCTACAATTTTTATGAGGGTCTGGCTTGAGTGATTTTGCTGTATTATTCAAACACTGGTTTGTGTTATTTAAAATATCAGTGGTGGTCCAAAGGCACTTACTGGGGGGCAGATGCTTGTGGCCACTGACTGAAAGCCGAGGAGGGTGTGTGAAGCTCCCAGGTACATTCCTGTAGCTGCTCAGGTCCCCTCCCCTCCATTACCATGAACTGACCACTTTAGGGGTTATGTTTCAAGGATGACAATCTGGACTCCAAGCTTGGGAATGTGTTTAACCTCAGAACGTGGCTATTTTTTATGAACTGTGATGAAGCGGGGTGCTTGCTGGGGGAGATTCAAATATTTGCGTTTCTTTTGATTTCTTATTTGACTATTGGTGCCCTCTAACCTAGTTTTCCTAAACACTTAGTAATTTTTTTTTTCCTTTTCTGTATATGTAAGATGTTCTGGGTGAAAATATGTCTTTATTGAGAGAGATGATGTGAGTAGGTAAAAATTCTGGAACCAAACAATTTTTTTAGGAAAAATCAGGATATGAGATGGGTTATTTAAGTTCTCCAGCGCATTTTTCTGTTTAGCTGAGTTTATTGTGTGCATTCTATAGAGAATTTGAAAATTAGAGGTTTTACTATTCCTAAGTATTTTAATTTCTGTTTTAATTATTCTGTGGAGAAATACTAAAAGCTAATGCAAATTTGTGAAAACCTTAATACATTTAATAAATGAGGAGGAAGCCCCAAATTCATATTAATATGCTATGCAAGCCTAAACACATCCCACAGTGTGAGAAAAAGTGGAAGAACAAGGTATGATCCCACTTGATATTTAGTTAGAAGATATTTCAAAAGTTAAGCTTTTTTTTTTTTTTTAAAGATGACCGGTAAGGGGATCTTAACCCTTGACGTGGTGTTGTCAGCACCATGCTCAGCCAGTGAGCCAACTGGCCATCCCTATATGGGATCCGAACCCGTGGCCTTGGTGTTATCAGCACCGCACTCTTCCCTAGTGAGCCATGGGCCGGCCCTTCAAAGGTTAAGTTTTTAATAAGTTTTTTTCTGCTTCAAACATTATTCATCCTTCTGTGGAAGGGATGACATTTTATAATGATTACCTATGCAGAAAAATTAAAAGAAACTAATTAAATTAAATTGTAAACAGCAGAAATAGTTCAAAATAATGGCTATTAAACAGTAAAACATTGTGTATATAAATTTCTGTTAATTTAAAATAAACAGTGCAAGGGAAAGTTTTAAAAACTCTGCCAGACAGCAACGACTGACTTGAGAAAACTCCCTGCCAGCACATCCTGGTCCACTCCAGAGCTGGAGTGACCACTCCCACATAACCACTTTTGAGAATTTTGGGGGCATTTTGTCACTGTTTATATCAGAACAAGCAATGTATACTTTTCCTTCATGCCTTACTTATTGTAATGAGTAGTCAGACTCTACATTTGATGTTTGACTGCTGAGAGCTGAAGTTTCTCCCTTCCTTCTTCCCCTTGTGCCCACCCCTGGACCAGCTTTGGAGAAAGCCTGGGGCTCCGTCCTCTGGTGCTGCCCAAGGAACTGTAGCAGAGCCCCAGCCCCAAACACAGTAAAAACCCAGGGTTCCTTGTTCTCTCAAGCCATTTCCCACATGCCCAGCTCCCTCCCCAGGCCCCAGTCTTTAATTATATCAGTAATAAGCCTTTCATACTCTCTCAGCCTGTGTGTGCCATGCCATCATTTCTTGGGATTTAGAAAGAGAAGTATGGGGGCCAACCCCATGGCTCACCCGGGAGAGTGCGGCACTGGGAGTGCTGTCCCGCCGCGGGTTCGGATCCTGTATAGGGATGGCCGGTGCGCTCACTGGCTGAGTGTGGTGCGGACGACACCAAGCCAAGGGTTGCAATCCCCTTACCGGTCACAAAAAATGACAAAAAAAAAAAAAGAGAGAGAAGTATGGGATTGAAGTGGTCAGGGTAATGTGTCTTGGTCTGAAACCCTGTATTTTAGAATAAAGCTGTGACTACAGCTGGGCTTGGGCCTGATCTACAGGTTCTGCAGGGAAAGATTGTATGTGAAAGAACAGTCATTTTGAAAAGAGGGGAAGGCAGCTGTTAGATAGAGGTCTGAGTGCACAGTCCTAATAACACAGGGCTCACCAGGACCCTTAAGTGCATCTGCTGCTGCCACTGCTTGTGCCTCTATCGCCATAGAGATCCTGACTCTCAGGGTTTTAGGGTATACACCCAGGCACCCCTGTGTCACAGCAAAGGGATTATTTCAAAAATAACATAAATCTAGAGTTCTTCAACCTTATAAAGCAACAATTGCCATGGAGGAAGCTCCTAATTGTGGTGATGCTAATGTAAGGCTCTTTGGGGGTAAAATGTATAGATACTAGGGTAGACGAGAGACAGGTCCTTTTCTCCTCCCTGAATTGTATCCTAGACTAAAAAACAAAGCATGCAAGTGGGGGAGTGAGGGAACAAAAGAAAAATATGCTGTATAAATTTGAATTAAATCTTTGGCACTTGCACAGTGGCTTGATAAAATGAAATCTCCTGAGCCTTTATCTCCAGTTAAATTAGTTAATATGGCCCAGTGTAAATCAAACAGGACCGCGAAGGATCGAAAGCATCATCAGATGAACTGAGTGAGCTGCAGTGGGGAGTTTGTAGACTTCATGGATGACATCGCCCCATGTGTACAGGATGGAGCTCAGTAGTGAGTTTCTGCTTTTCATTCCTTAATTGGGACGTTCCTGATAAAGAAACAGATCCAAGGGTCAGCACGATGACCACACATAAGGCAGTCATCTTAGCACTGGCTACAAATTGGCCCCATCTGCACGTTTAGGGGTGATTGTGTTAGAGTTTCTCATTCATGGTATAAAATCTCTGGATTTGTCTTTCATCACAAATAGCCAACATATAAATCAGGGTAAATCATGTCTCTACATATCCTAGGCCCACAGTGCAAGGATACTCCTTACCCATGTTTGAGTTTCAGGTAGTACTGATGGTAACCAAAACTCTAATTTCACTTCTCATAATATGCAGTGCTGGGCTCTAAATAAGGCATTGGAAGGAACTTTCTCCTCCCTTCCCATTCTCAGCCTGCAGACCTCATAGAGTACCATAATGGTTTACTAAAGAAAGGTCAGATTAATGGAATGAAAGATGATATGTTTTGATGATTATTCTTCAGGGGTGAATTGTTTTGAGTCTATCTTCATCATCTGTTTTTTCCCCTAATAAACTTTATTTTTATTTAGAATAGTTTTAGCTTTACAGAGAATTTGATCAGTAAGTACAGTTTTCTTGTATCAACCCTCTGTCTCCACAGTTTGTCCTATTTTTTATATATCTTGTATTACTGTAATATATTTGTTAACAATTGGTGAAGTCATATTGATGCACTAATGAGATGTTTGGTGGGTCCCTAGATAACTTCAGAATGGGGGTTTGATCCTCAGAAATACAAAGCCTTGATTAGAGGCTTGGAACTTTCAGCCTCAACCTCCAGCCTCTGAGGATGGTAGAGGGAGAAGGGATTTAGAGATTTAATTAATCATGCCTTACTGATGAAACCTCCATAAAACCCCCAAATGGAAAGGTTCTCACTCTTTCTGCCTTGGTGTTTGGAGGGTGACACACTCAAAAGGCCTTGGAAGATCTGTGCCCTCCCATCCGTACTTTGCCCTATGCATGTGTTCCATTTGGTTGTGTCTGAGTTGTATTTTTTTGTGATGAACTGGTAATACTAAGTAAAGTCCTCTCTTGAGTTCTGAGAGTCGTTCTATGAATTGTCAGTCTTGAAGATGTCTTGTGGGAACCCCAGAATTTGTAATCAGTCAGGCAGAAATGTGGGTAACCTGGGCACCCTATTTTAGTTCATATCTGAAGTGGGGCAGTCTTATAGGATTGAGCCAATAACCTGTGGCATCTGAGCTAACTCTAGGCAGTTAGTATTAGAGGTAAATTGACCACCTATTTGGAGTTAGAGAATTGGACAAGTGGTGTTGGACAAGACACCACCTTGTTGTCAGAACTGAGGGAAAAAAGCTATGACCATTTCTGTTGCTTCTCACCTTCTCCCCTGTATTAGTCTGTTTTGTGTTGTTTATAACAAAATACTTGAACTTGGCTGATTTATGAAGAAAATGAAATTTATTGCCTACAGTTTATCTTTTCTTTTTTTTTTTTTTAAAGATGACCGGTAAGGGGATCTTAACCCTTGACTTGGTGTTGTCAGCACCACGCTCTCCCAAGTGAGCTAACCGGCCATCCCTATATAGGGATCTGAACCTGTGGCCTTGATGTTATCAGCACCACGCTCTCCCAAGTGAGCCACGAGCCGGCCCTGCTTACAATTTCTGAGGCTGGGAAGTCCAAAGTCCATTTGGTGATGGTGACAGTGACCCAGGGATCTCACATTGTAAGGTGGTGGAAGCAGAGAGAACAGAGAGAGAGACAGACAGACTCTTTTCTTTTTAAAGCCCTCAGAACCATGCTCTTGACCACCATTTTTAATCCATTCACTACTGCATGGTCCCACAATCCAATCACCTCTTCAAGGCTCCTCCTTTCAATTACCATAATAGGATTTCCCACCCTCTTAACAGTCACAGTGGGGGCTAAGTTTCTAATACATAAAACGTGGGGGATACAATTCAAGCTTCAATGAGTTTTGGGGGGACATAATTCAATCTACTACATTCCACCCCTGACCCCCAAAACTCTTGTCCTTTTCACATACAAATACATTCATTTGATCCCCAAAGTCTTAATTTGTTTCAACGCAAAAGTCCAAAGTTCAAAGTCCCATCTGTGAAATTCAGAACAAGTTATCTACCTCCAAGATACGATGGTGGGACAAACTTAGGGTACATATTCCCATTCCAAAAGGGAGAAATAGGCCAAAAGAAAGGGGTAACAGGTCCCAAACAAGTCCCAAACCCAGCAGGGTAGGCATTAAATCTCAAAGCTGGTGAATCATGTACCTTGACTCCATACTCAACATCCTCAGCACGCTGGTGTGGGGGTTGGGTCCCCAAGTCCTTGAGCAGCTCTGCTCCTATGGCTTTCCTGGTCTCAGGCCACACTTCACCTCTCCCAGGCTGTCGTTCCACTCTGGTAGCTCCACAGGTCTGGGGTCTCCATGGCAGTCCCACTCTCACGGGACTAGTCCACTAGACATGGTGCTGATGGGGTTTCTCTGCTGCAACTCCAATCCCATGTTTCTGCTCGGCATTGCTCTAGCAAAGGTTGTCTGCAGTGACTCTGCCCCTGCGAGAGATCTCTTCCTGGGCCCCCAGGATTTTCCGTACATCCTTTGAACTCTAGGTGGAAGCTCCCAAGTCTCCACAGCTCTGGCGTTCTGCAAGCCTGCAGACCTAACACCACGTGGGCACCACCAAGGCTTCTAGCTTGTATTTTCCAAAGCTGTGGGTCCCGCCACACCTGGGACTAATTTACCCACAGCCAGAGTAGCCAAAGCAGCTAGTGTGCTGGAGCTGGAAGCAATTTCCCGAGGTGGCCCTGGGCAGTGAGCCCATGGTAGGCTCCTCAAGCCTGTTCCCCAAGACAATTCTGTCTCCCTAGGTCTTTGGGCCCATAATGGAAGGGTTGGTCCCAGAGCTTTCTGCAATGCCTTCAGGGCCTTTTCCCCCTTCTCTTAGTAAACCCATTCTTTCATGTTAATCTTTTTAGTACCATTGAATTTTCCTTCTGAAAATACTCTCTGCTTCTCTACCACATGGCCAGACTGCAAATTTTCCAAATCTTCACACTCTGCTTCCTTTTTAAATTCTGGCTTTATGTCATGGCTTTTCTACCATAACTTAACATAGGCTGTTACAAGTAGCCATGCAGCTTCCTTAATGCTTTGCTGCTTAGAAATTTCTTCCACTAAACACTTTGGTTCACAACTCTTAAGTTCCACCTTCCACAAAGTCCTAGGGCATGGACCGAATGCAGCCAAGTTCCTTGCCAGTTCACAACAGGGTGATCTTTGCCCCATTTCCAATAAACTCCTCCTTATTTCTATCTGAGACCTCCTTAGAATGGTCTTTAGAGTCCGTATTTCTATCAGCATTCTGCTCGCCACCATGTAATCAGTCTCTGAGACATTCCAAACTTTCCCTTGTCTTTTTGTTTTTATTCTGAGTCCTCCAAACCCCTCCAACCTTTGCCTAACACCCAGTTCCAAAGCCGCTTCCACATTTTCAGGTATCTGTATAGCAACACCCCACTTCTCTGGTACCAATTTTCTGTATTAGTCTGTTTTTGTGTTGCTATAACAGAATACCTGAGACTGGGTGGTTTATAAAGAAAATGAAATTTATTGCTTACAGTTTCTGAGGCTGGGAAGTCCAAAGTCCATCCAGTGATGGTGACAGTGACCCAGGGGTTTCACATTGTAAGGTGGTGCGAGCAGAGAGAGAGAGAGAGACAAACTCTCCTCTTATTTTTAAAGCCCTCAGAACCATGCCCTTCACCACCATTTTTAATCAGTTCACTACTGCACAGTCAAAAGGTGGAGCCTTGAAGAGGTGATTGGACTGTAGGACTGTGCTACAGTCCAATCACCTCTTCAAGGCTCTACCCTTTAATTGCCATAATAGGATTTCCCACCCTCTTAACACTCACAGTGGTGGCTAAGTTTCTAATACATAAAACACGCAGGATAGAAGTCAAGCTTCAGTGAGTTTTGGGGGGACATAATTCAATCTTCTACGCCCCCCCCATCCCCCAGGTGGGGCAGGATGTCTGGAGGGGACTAAGGTTGGGTATTTCCTTTCCCACAGGTGAGTTAGGCTCTGATAAAATCCTAGTGATTTTATTCTGTTGAAGTAGATTGATTTGATGACAGGCCTTTTTAAGAGGAACAGAATATTTGGGGCATAATTCACAATGACTACTTTTCATGCCAATTTTGCAGTCATTCATTTGCCTTGTGGCCTCAATTCTCTGATAATCTGAAGAAGATTTTGATTTTAAGATTTTTTGTTTGCTTTTTTTTTTGAGAATGGGAAAGATGGCATCTAAGCTCCTTACAAACGAAACCAGAAACTGGAAGTCCCTGATACAACTTTTTAGTGTTTTGTCATGTGTTGAAGTCCTCAACTCTTTTTCTTCCCCTTATGATACACATCAGAACAGATCGATCAAAAGGCCTGACATCTCTCTTCTTTGTTGTTGATAAAGGATTCAGTCCTCCTAAGCCCATTTCCTTGTGCATGAAGTTGCATACTTCCTCCCACCCAAACTTGATGAAAGCCCAGGCCAAGCACATTTACCTGCTCTCTCAGGCCTTTTAGCACCTGCTTGAGAGGCTGGCCCTGCTCTTCCTAGAGACTTCCGTTGTAGAAGTAATAAAACCTTCCATACTATCTTGGTATGTGTGTTTTATTGTCATTGTTTTTCTTTTTTTTTTTTTTTAAAGATGACAGATAAGGGGATCTTAACCCTTGACTTGGTGTTGTCAGCACCACGCTCTCCCAAGTGAGCTAACCAGCCATCCCTATATAGCGATCTGAACCCGTGGCCTTGGTGTTATCAGCACCACACTCCCAAGTGAGCCACAGGCCAGCCCATTGTCAGTGTTGACATCTGAGCTAACGCTTGGGTGAGGGGTCCATCTTTCTCTGCAGGTGACTGTAACAGTGACAGAAACAGTAAGATGGTGTATATATTGTAATATACTTCACTTAATTGTTCCACTCATATATTTTAAAAATATTTTCCTACCAACCCATGCCACCCTTCATTTTTAAAAGGTGCATAAGATGGTACATTTATGTAACCAATTCTTTCTAAGTAAACACTTGGCTGGTTACGAATTTTTGCTGTCACATTACAAGGCTGATGAATAAATACCAATGATGTTATTTTGCGAGTCTATTCTAATTTTTTTATCATGAAATACATTCACAAAAGAATGAAAAAAATGTTTTGTGGTATGATTTAGTAATAGTTACAATAAAAACATCTTCAGAATCATCATCAAGCTTTCTAACTGGGTATTAGGCTGTGTTTGGAGACTCATGTTCTAATCCTTGACCAACGTCTGTCATGCCCCTTTGGTAGCCATTGTCCTGATTGGTTATTCGTAATACCATTACCATTGTTTTATTTTCACTACATTGTGTTCTTTTAGTATTTCCACTTTTAAACATTCAGTAAATGAATATTAGTGGAATTATATTGAAAACCTTTAGTGGTTTCTTTACCTTAGTGTATTTCACATTTCCTTTCCAGTGATTATGGTGTTTGGGCTTTTCCCAAGTTTATTTTTTGCTCTTGTGGAAAATACTGGTCCTGTTGTTTTTCTAACAATCTGCAAATGCCATTGCATGATAAAGGACAGTAGATAAAAATTGCTGGGCCATAGTTCACTGTTACAGGAAATAGTAATAGAAAGTGTATTGATCGACTCTTCCTCGGTTTGTGTATAACTGTTTGTTCCTGCTGGACATCCAAACTTGGGATTGTCTAATCTATTAAGTTTTGTCCTTCTGATCAGTGTGAACTGGGACCTAGTTGATATCTAAGTTGGCTATTTACTCTACCAAAGAGAGGGATTTTTAAAAAATATATAGTCTTTCAATATCTGTATAATATGTTTTCCTTTTTCACTTTTTAGTCATGTGTTCATTCATTGTTACTCTGGACATAAATCCTTTTATATTGTATGTATTGCAGATGTTTTCTTTCTAGTTTGTTGTCTTTTTATAAAAAAAAAAGATTGCCTATGACTTTTTAAATGTTGTGGTGTTATCTTTTATATAAAAATTTATCATAAGTTGATTACTGTCCATAGAATACAGTGAATTTTCACCTTGCTCTTAGGGATACTTTGACTATTGCTAGACATTTGTTATTCCTATTAGCTTTGGAGAAGTACTTTTTGTTGACTTGTATAAAGTCTGTTATGGAGATGTATGGAATTGAAAAAATATTTTGAAAGAATGCATCATGCAGACAGGGAGTTCCTTTGAAGAACTTGTGCCATCTTTCCCCTTGTTTTATGTTGCTTTGACATTGTACAATGTAATGTTGCCTATTGGCTGGTCAGGAATCATTTGTTCCCAAAATTGGAGAAGGAGGATTTTCTATTTTTCTGGAAGAAGACACTGCTTAACTCTGTAAATATTTTATAATCATGGGGAAATTCACTGTCAAACCTTTACAGACCTCAGTGAAATCTTTTGGAAATAGCAACTGTTAACCCATTCTTCAAGTTCAGCAAGACCCAGGGTACACTGTTGTGGGGCTGCCAGTTTCTGTTTCATCTGTTCTTTTCGATAATTCAGTATATATATGATGGTACTTCAAAAAGTTTGTGGAACTGAAAGATAATAAGAATTTTTCATGAACATTTTGAAGAACCCTCTTATGCTGAAAATGGGTAGAAAGCTTCCCTGATGCTCATGAGTAGGGGGATATTTGTGAAGCTCTGAAGTGCCATGCTTCTTCCTCATGCCTGAGCTCAATCTCCCGGATTACTTTATGGCCCAGTGATGAGACAGTGAGAAAAAGGGAACACTGAGTCTGTGATAAATATTATGCAAACAAATGAAAATTAATAGTTTTGTAGAGCAGTAGTTTCACTCATTTAGCTGAGTCTGATTACTTCCAATGGCTTAGAGTCCTTCAGGAATATACAGTCAGCTGGACCTTGTTACAGATTGGATTGCCACATGTCCTCATTCCTCTCGTGCTTGGGGAAGGGAATGGAAGAATAAGCTTCCACTTCTTCAGGGTGTATGTGTTCATTGATACTTCATCCAAGTTTTACCCCGTGCCTCATGGAACACTGCATGGTGTGGTCAGTAGTAAGGAAAGAAATGGAACAGATTTTATCACGAGAAATAATGGTCTTAAATGTGGGTCATCACCAGGTGAATGGGGTGCTGCTGTTAGAGTGCAGTTAGACTTGTAGTGCCCACAGTAAAAATGTAGAGATGGGTTTTGTGTTTTCATGGTGCTGTTCAATTTATGAGGAAGTGATCTTGAACAGAGAATTAGAGTTCTTATAACTGTAATTATTTATCATAAAATAAATGTTTGGAGACTACAGAATTGTGTCTAAACGTCTATGAATTGATTATACATTCCTGTATTGTCTTCCTGCCCTTTCTCCTTTAAACATGTGGGATGTTTTAGGACTCAGTGGCCTTTGAAGATGTGGATGTCAGCTTCACCCTGGAGGAGTGGGCTCTGCTGGATTATTCACAGAAAAAACTCTACAGAGATGTCATGGGGGAAATCTATATAAACTTGGTTTCTATAGGTAAGAATGACCACATTCCTTCCCTTACTCAATTAGAGAACATGTTTGTTACCTGTCAATGGTGTTCCTCAATTTGGAAGGTGGAAAGAAAATATTTTGGTGATTAAATGATGAATGGTCATAGCTCATCATGAACATAGGATCTAATATTGTTCTGGTATTGTAATTTCTGACAATTTATAATGATTCTTGTGGTCCTACATTTTAGGAAAAAAATGGGAAGACCAGAAAATTGAAGATCAGTACAAAAATAACTGCAGAAATCAAAGGTAATTTGTATTCAGAATAAAAAGCGGTGTCCCATTGGAGAATGTTAATATGTTGTAAAACCTAAAAAATATGGAAAGAAAAGCCCAACTTTAACTTTATTTATTTATAGAAAATGTTTACCAAAAGTGTATATTGAAATGTGACCTAAACATTCAGTATGAAGAAATGGCATATATCAATATTACTGTTTTGTTTAATAGCTGTGGTCAAATCCTCTTGCACAGCATTTAATCCATTGACTTTCAAACACCTCAAGCAGGACAGAAAAGCCACACTTTCCCTGATACTGTTGAAAATGTAAGTCTAATACACAATAACAAATGTAAACATGTTAATAAACCACAAATAATGTGCTTCTCATTTTTTACAGCAATCATATTGTAGAGAAATTCGATAAAGTTAAAGAAAGTCGTGACTGTGGACAAACGTTCAGCTGGATTCCAAATCTTAATGTGAACAAGAACAGTTCTGTAGTAAAACCATGTGGATGTATTCTATGTGAGAAAGTATACATGTGTAGTTCACCCCTTAACGGGCACATCCCATCTCACTGCGGACGCAAATCGTATGAGAATCAGGAATATGGAGAGCAGTTACATAAACAGAAGCAGTGTAGGAAAGCCTTCATTTATCTCCACTCCAGTGGGATTCAGGAAAAGACTCACACTGGAGACAAACCCAGTGAATGTAAGGAATGTGGGAAAGCTTTCATTTCTCTTGCAGGTATTCAAAGACACATGATAGTGCGCATTGGAGATGGACCTTATAAATGTAAGGTATGTGGGAAAGGCTTTGAGTGTCCCAGTTCATGTCAAAGTTATGAAAAAATGCACAGTGGAGAGAAACCCTATGAATGTAAACAGTGTGGAAAAGCCTTCAGGTTTTCCAGTTCCTTACGAAGACACAAAAGATCTCACACTGGAGAGAAACCTTATGAATGTAAGGAATGTGGGAAAGCCTTTGGTTTTCTCAGTTCCATTCGAAGACATGAAAGAACTCACACTGGAGAGAAACCCTATGAGTGTAAGGAATGTGGGAAAGCCTTTAGTGTTTCCAGTTCAGCTCGAAAACATGAAAGAACTCACACTGGTGAGAAACCCTACGAGTGTAAGGAATGTGGGAAAGCCTTTGGTTTTCTCAGTTCCATTCGAAGACATGAAAGAACTCACACTGGTGAGAAACCCTACAAGTGTAAGGAATGTGGGAAAGCCTTTAGTATTTCCAGGTCAGCTCAAAAACATGAAAGAACTCACTCTGAAGAGAAACCCTATAAATGTAAGGAATGTGGAAAAGCCTTTATTACTCTCACACAGGTACGAAGACACATGATAGTGCATACTGGAGATAGACCTTACAAATGTAAGGTATGTGGGAAAGCCTTTCTCTGCCCCAGTTCATTGCGAATGCATGAAAGGGCTCACAGTGGAGAAAATCACTATGCGTGTAAACAGTGTGATAGGGTCTTCAGGTGGCCCAGTTCATGTCGAATACACGAAAGATCTCACATTATAGAGAAACCCTATGAGTGTAAGAAATGTGGAAAAGTGCTCATTTCTCTTGCAACACTTCAGAGACATATGATGATACACACTGGAGTTGGACCTTATAAATGTAAGGTATGTGAGAAAGCCTTTGGCTCTCGTACCTCATTTCAAGAGCACGAAAGGGCTCACAATGGGGAAAGACCCTATGAATGTAAAAAATGTGGTAAAGCCTTCAATTGGTTAAGTTCCTTTCGAAAACATGAAAGAACTCACAGTGGAGAGAAACCCTATGAATGTAAGAAATGTGGGAAAGCCTTCATGTTTCTTGCACATGTTCAAAGACACATGATAGTGCACACTGGAGATAGACCTTATAAGTGTAATATATGTGGGAAAGGCTTTAAGTATTCCAGTTCATTTCGAACACATGAAAGGACTCACAATGAAAGAAAACACTGTGAGTGTAAGGAATGTGGGAAAGTCTTTATCTCTCTTGCAAGTGTTCAGAGACACATGGTACTGCACACTGGAGATGGACCTTATAAGTGTAAGCTATGTGGGAAAGTGTTTGTGTATTCCAGTTCACTTCACATTCATGAAAGGAATCACACTGGAGAGAAACGCTATGAATGTAAACAGTGTGGAAAAGCCTTCGGTTGGTCCAAATCCCTCCGAATACATGAAACAGTTCATAGTGGAGAGAAACCTTATGAATGTAAACACTGTGGTAAAGCCTTCAGTGCTCACTGTTCCTTTCGAAGGCATGAAAAAATTCATACTGGATAAAATGCTCAATGTAAGAAATGTGGAAAAGCCTTTAGTTAGTCCATATACTGACAAAGACAGGTGTGAATGCACAGTGGATGGAAACCCTATTAGTTTTACAAATATGGAAACGTTTTAAATTTTAAAAAATATTTTTAAAGTCCCATGAACACATAGTGCAGTGGAATTTTTTTTATAAATCTCGACACAAATGCTCTGAAAACTATAAAACGTTAGTATATGGAATTAATGAAGATCTAAATAAATGGAGAAACCTGCCATGTTCATGGAACAGAAGACTTGACATTGTTGAGATGCTGACACTCCCTGTAATGGCTTTTTAAACTCCACCTACAGATTTGATGCAATTCGTGTCAGAATCCCAAACTGGTGTCTTTGTAGGAATTGGCAAGATGTTTTAAATACTTATATGGAAGGGTAGAAAACCCAGAAGAGCAAAAGGAATCTTGGGGGAAAAAAAACAAAGTAGGAGGACTCAGATTTTCTAATTTGGAAACTTACTACTAAGTGTCTTACATAATTTGGACTGCCATAACAATACAATAGGCTGGGAGATCCAAATGACAGACTTTTTTTTCACAATTCTGGAGTCTGGAAGTCTGAGATCAGGCTGTCAGCATTGTCTGGTACTTGCTGAGGACCTTCCTCCTGGGTAAGTCCTCACATGCCTTTCCTTGGTGTATACTTGCAGAAAGAGAGAGCAAGTGATCTCATTTATCTTCCTTATTATATATGGGCATTAATGTCATTATGGCTGCTTCCCCCTCATGACCACATCTAGACCCAATTGCCTCCCCAAAGCCCTACCTCCAAGTACTCACTGGGGGTTAAAGCTCCACCCTGTGAATTTTGGTGGGTCATATTGTGTTCTTCAAAACAATATAGGGGCTTGCCAATTAGATCAGTTGGTTAGAATGCACTGTTGTAAAACCAAGGCCAAAGATTTAGAACCTAGTAGCTCCCAGATACAAAACAAACAAAAAGTCTATGGTACTGATAGAGGAGTAGACATAAATCAATAGCATACAATTGATATCATAGAAATAAAACAATATATTTTTGGTCAACTGGTTTTCTAGAATGGGGCCCAGGGCGGATAAAATGTAGTCTTTTCAAAAACTGGTGCTTGCACAACTATATGACCACGTGCAAAAGAATGAAGTGGGACCCTTACATCATAACGTATACAAAAGTTTACCAAGATAAATCAAATACCAAAACATGAAAGGTAAAGTTGTAATACAAAAATAATATGGGTGAAAGTATGATGAAGGATTTGGCAAAGAATTTTTTTTTTAATTTTATTTTATTTTGTCAATATACAATGTGGTTGATTATTGTAGCCCATTATTGAAACCTCCCTGCCTCCTCCCTCTCCCCCCCAACAATCTCCTTTCTGTTTGCTTGTTATATCAACTTCAAGGAATTGTAATTGTTGTGTCTTCTTCCCGCCCCCCCCGGTTGTTTGTGTATTTGTTTATTTACTTTTAGCTCCCACAAATAAGTGAGAACGTGATATTTCTTTCTGTGCCTGACTAGTTTCACTTAATATAATTCTCTCTAGGTCTATCCATGTTGTTGCAAATGGCGGTATTTCATTCTTTTTTATAGCAGAGTAGTGTTCCATTGTGTAGATATACCACATTTTCCATACTCACTCATCCGATGATGGACATTTGGGCTGGTTCCAACTCTTACCTATTGTACAGGTGCTGTGCTCTGCTCTCTCCGCTCCCACCATCTTGCAGTGTGAGATCCCTGAGTCACTGTTGCCACCACCAGATGGACTTTGGACTTCCCAGCCTCAGAAACTAAGCATCCTGAGGCCCATGCCAGATGCAGCTGTCCCAGAATTATGTCAGGGGATTACGTGGAGCTGAAAGTCCCAACCCTGTAATCATGGCTTGGTCTTTCTGGTGACCAGCCCCCATCTGAAGTGATCCAGGAGTTACCAGGCACCAGTCATCTCATTGGTATACAGAAGATACTCTTACCACTGTGGAGATTACAAGAGTTTTAGGAATTGGGGACCACGAAACAGGATAAAGACCAAATACAGGGCACACGTATGGAGTGTTAAGGGTGTCGGTTGGGGACCAGCACACAGAGTGAGAATGCCCCTCTACCCTAGAGACCTGTATGCTTTGCAGATTAAATGAAGAGGCAACTGGGACTCAAAGAACAGGAGCAGATCACACAGCCAGTGAGGAGCAGAGCCAGGATTGGGAGTGGGGTCCAGACCCCAGCCCCGCCTCACCTCATCCACTCGGAAGCTGCTCAGAGGCTTCCAGGAGAGGAGGATCCTTTGTCAGGAGGGGAAGGACCTGTTTCTCCCAATAAGGATCGAGATTACCTCGCTCCTAGTCAGAGGGATCCATGATTCATACAAACACTGTGTCCAGCTCTATCAGTTGTTATCACCACCCTGATCCAGGACAATTTGATTAAATCTGTTTTCAGTGAAAGGGCTTTCCCAAAAGTCTCCGCTCTTCACAAACACGGGCCTCCTTTTGCTCCCTTGTCTAAGACTCCTCCCTGCCTCCTGCCTCCAAGGTCAAAACATAAGGCAAGAGGAACACTTTGGCACTGTCACTATGGGGAGAAGCTTGGCCAAACAGATCTGCTTAGATTTGTCAACAGCTGACTTCCGGTCAAGATGGCGGAATAGATGGTCCCTAGCGTCACTCTCTCCCACAAATCAACTGATTTAAACTATAAAACATAACATCAAGTGCATACGGAATGGGGAGACGTCCAGCGGGGTAGGCAGAAGCTCCGTGGAGACCACATGCCCTGCGGGGCCACTGTCACATGATCTGGCAGATAAGCTTCACCACCACCACCTGGCTCCATTCCCAGCCCAGCCCAGTGCGCACAGAGTGAGGAAACATCTGGCAAGGGAGGCGGAGGCTCCGCAGAAACCATACACCCTGTGGGGCCGCCACTGCGTGATCCAGCAGGTAGACTTCACTGCAGGCACCCGGCTCCATTCCCAGCCCAGCCTAGTGTGATCGGAGAAGGGAGATGTCCGGCAGGGGAGGCGGGAACTCCACAGGGACTATACTGCTGCTGTGCAACCTAGCAGCCTGGCCCAATGCGTATGGAGCACAGAGACGTCCAGCAAGGGAGATAGAAGCTCTGTAGTGTCCACACACCCTGTGGGGGGGCCGCTGCCACGTGATCCAGCAGCAGGTAGGCTTCACCGCCACCATCTGGCTCCATCTCAAGCCCAGCCTAGCACGCACAGAGCAGGGAGACATCCTGCAGGGGAAGGCGAAGCTCTGCAGAGACCACACACTCTGTGGTGCCTCAGTGCATCCCAGCAGCCCGGGCCAGAGCGCACGGAACAAGGAGAAGTCCAGCACGGTAGGTGGAAGCTCAGAGACCAAACACCCTGTGGTACTGCCTTGTGATCCAGCAGCCCAGCAGAGTCCAAGCTGACCAGAGTGGTGGCTCCCCAGACAGGCCCAAGACCCGAGGCAACCACACACGCAAGGCACTAGTGGCCAACTGAGCAGTCACTGAGGTAGCCATACCAAATTGGCAACCACAGCAACATCTTAGTCAGTCAATAGTGTCAAACGTGGACTGTGAAACCCCCTGCCACAATGAATAAACATCAAAGAAAAGATACCAGAAATACTATTGTACAGGTGCTGCAATGAGCATTAGAGAACAGGTATATCTTCGACTTGATGATTTCCATTCCTTTGGGTATATACCCAGCAGTGGGATAGCTGGGTCATATGGTAGATCTATCTGCAATTTTTTGAGGAACCTCCATACCATTTTCCATAGAGGCTGCACCATCTTGCAGTCCCACCAACAATGTATGAGAGTTCCTTTTTCTCCCCAACCTCGCCAGTATTTATCATTCACAGTCTTTGGATATTAGCCATCCTAACTGGGGTGAGATGGTATCTCAGTGTGGTTTTGATTTGTGTTTCCCGAATGCTGAATGATGTTGAGCATTTTTTCATATGTTGGCAATTCATATATCTTTATTTGAGAAATGTGTATTTAGCTCTTTTGCCCATTTTTAAATTGGGTTACTTGTTTTCTTGTTGTAAAGTTGTTTGAGTTCCTTGTTTACTCTGGATATTAATCCTTTGTCATATGTATATTTTGCAAATACTTTATCCCACTCTGTTGGTTGTCTTTTAACTCTGTTAATTGTTTCTTTTGCTGTGCAGAAGCTTTTTAGTTTGATATAATCCCATTTATTTATTTTTCCTTTGGTTGCCTGTGCTTTTGGGGTCATATTCGTGAAGTCTGTGCCCAGTCCTACTTCTTGAAGTGTTTCTCCTATGTTTTCTTTGAGAAGTTTTATTGTTTCAGGGTGTACATTTAATTCTTTAATCCATTTTGAGTTGATTTTGGTATATGGCGAGAGGCATGGGTCTAGTTTCATTCTCCTGTATATGGATATCCAGTTATCCCAGCACCATTTGCTGAAGAGGCAGTCTCTTCCCCAGTGTATAGGCTTGGTGTCTTTGTCAGAGATCAGATGGCTGTAAGTGTGTAGGTTGATTTCTGGATTCTCTATTCTATTCCATCGAACAGTGTGTCTTTTTATGCCAGTACCATGCTGTTTGGGTTATTATAGCTTTGTAGTATAGCTTAAAGTTAGGTAGTGTTATGCCTCCAGCTTTATTTTTTTTGCTCAGAATTACTTTGGCTATGCATGGCCTTTTGTTATTCCATATAAATGTCTGGGTAGTTCTTTCCATTTCTGAGAAAAATGTCATTGGAATTTTGATGGGGATTGCATTGAATTTGTATATCACTTTGGGTAGTATGGACATTTTCAGAATATCCTTCCAATCCAGGAGTGTGGGATACCTTTCTATCTTCTTGTGTCCTCTTTAATTTATCTCAGCAGTGGTTTGTAGTTCTTATTATAGAGATTTTTCATGTCCTTGGTTAACTCAATTCCTAAATATTTTATTTTTTTGGTGGCTATTGTAAATGGGCAAGCTTTCTTGATTTCTCTTTCTGCATGTTCTCTATTGGAGAATAGAAATGCTACTGATTTTTGTGTGTTGATTTTGTATCCTGCTACTTTGCTGAAATCATTTATCAACTCCAATAGTTTTTTTGTAGAGGCTTTAGGCTGTTTGATATATAGAATCATGTCATCTGCAAAGAGGGACAGTTTGACTTCATCTTTTCCAATCTGGATGCCCTTTATTTCCTTCTCTTCTCTGATTGCTCTGGCTAGTACTTCCAACACTATGTTGAATAGGAGTGGTGAGAGTGGACATCCTTGTCTAGTTCCTGTTCTTAAAGGAAAAGCTTTCAGCTTTTCCGCATTCAGGATATTGGCAGTGGGTTTATCCTATATGGCTTTAATTATGTTGAGATACTTTCCATCTATGCCCTACTTATAGAGAGTCTTTATCATGGATGAGTGTTGAATTTTATCAAATGCTTTTTCAGCATCTATAGAGATGATCATACGGTCCTTGTGTTTGATTTTGTTGATATGGTGTATCACATTTATTGTTTTGCGTATGTTGAACCAACCTTGCATTCCTGGGATGAATCCCACTTGATCGTGGTGTATAATTTTGCATATGTGTTGCTGTATTCTGTTAGCTAGTATTTTATTGAGGATTTTTGCATCTATATTCATCAAGCATATTGGCCTGTAGTTTTATTTTTTAGTTGTATCTTTACCTGGTTTTGGTATCAGGGTGATGTTTGCTTCATAGAATGAGTTTGGAAGGATTGCCTCTGTTTCAATCTTTTGGAATAGTTTGTAGAGAATTGGTGTAAATTCCTCTTTGAATGTTTGGTAAAATTCTGCTGTGAATCCATCTGGTCCTGGGCATTTCTTTGTTGGGAGCCTTCTGATAACAGCTTCAGTCTCTTCTGTTGTTGGTGGTCTGTTCAGATTTTCTACATCTTCTTTGCGCAGTTTTGGTACCTTGTCCAGAAATTTATCCATTTCCTCCAGATTTTCAAATTTGTTGGCATATAGTTGTTTATAGTAGTCTCGAATGAATCCTTGTATTTTAGATGTATCAGTTGTAATATCACCTTTTTCATTTCTAATTTTTGTTATTTCAATCTTCTCTCTTCTTTTTTAAGTTAGCCATGCTAATGGTTTGTCAATTTTATTTATCTTTTCAAAACCAACTTTTTGATTCATTGATCTTTTGTATTGTTTTTTGGGTTTCAATTTCATTAAGTTGTGCTTTGATCTTAATGATTTCTTTCCATCTGCTATCTTTGGGTTTGGATTGTTCTTGTTTTTCTAGTTCTTTAAGGTAAAATATTAGGTTGTTCACTTGCCATCTTTCCATTTTTCTGAAGTAAGCATTTAATGTGTTAAATTTCCCCCTTTGTACTGCTTTTGCAGTATCCCACAGGTTTTGGTATGATGTATCATTGTTTTCATTAGTTTCGATAAATTTTTTGATTTCCTGTTTGATTTCTTCTTGGACCCATATGCCATTAAATAGAATGCTGTTTAATTTCCATGTGTTTGTATAGTTTCCAGAATTTCGTTTGTTGTTGATTTCTAATTTTAATCCATTGTGGTCGGAAAAAATACATGGGATAATTCCAATTGTTTTGAATTTGTTGAGACTTGATTTGTGACCTAACATGTGATCTGTCCTGGAGGATGATCCATGTGCTGATGAGAAGAATGAATATTCTGAGGTTGTTGGATGGAATATTCTGTAGGTATCCGCCAAGTCCAATTGGTCAGAGTGTTGTTTAGATCTTGTGTTTCTCTGCTGATTCTTTGCCTAGATGATCTGTCAAATATTGATAGTGCGGTGTTCAGGTATTAGTGTCTGTTTTTATGGTATTATGTGTCTGTTTCTTCTTTAGGTCTAATAGAGTTTCCTTTATAAATCTGGCTGCTCTGACATTGGGTGCATATATATTTATGATTTTTATGTCTTCTTGATGGATCAATCCTTTTATTAGTATGTAGTGGCCCTCATTATATCTTTTTATGGCTTTTACTTTAAAGTCTATTTTATCAGATATAACTACTCCAGCTCGTTTTTCATTTCTGTTTGCATGGTAAATCTTTTTCCATCCTTTCACTCTTAGTCTATGTGAGTCTTTATAGGTGAGGTGGGTCTCATGAAGGCAGCATATAGTTGGGTCCTCCTTTTTAATCTAGTCAGCCAGTCTGTGTCTTTTGATTGAGGAATTTAATCCTTTTGCATGAAGAGTTGTTATTGAAAAGTGTTGATTTACTCCTAGCATTTTATTGATTTTTGTTTGGATGTCTTAAGTGTCTTTTGTTCCTTTCTTTCTGATTTACTGTTTGGGAGAACTTGATAAATATAACACAAGCCCTCCCTACTTTGTTGATCCTAGGCCTTCTTGTTCTTTGCTACGTCTTCAGTTCGGCCAGCTATGTTATAAATTTCCATCAGCTTAGATATTCAATAAATGGATAACAAATGGTCTTGCCACTTGGCAGCTGAAAACCTGGCCTAGACTCATTGACCTAGCATCAGTTGTGTGCTTCCAGACAACAGTTGTATTGGATCTCTGCTACTAGAGTCTTTATCACACCAAAAGCTTTGCATTGCATGTTACCAATTTGTCAAGGCCTGTTTAGTAATCAGCACATCCATTCTATACCATCGAAGATGACAATACTTGAAAAATGTCCCCATCTATTATACAGGCATAAATATTTTTCAGGATGCAGAACGTGATATTTTTTAATGGAATGAAATCAAGTCCAATCTTAGAAAAAGCCGAACAAAAAGCTTCTCCAAAGCACACACATTTCTTTTGAAAAGCATTTGCATTCCCGGTATCTGTGGAGCTGGTTTCTCCCCTCTTCCTCATTGTGGTCCCAATCTGGAGTGGTGTCTTTAGCCCAGGCCTCCTGGTCCAGTGCAGCTGTGGGTGCCTGTCGCTACAGCGATTGCCTGGCTCTCCAGTCAGGATGCATCATCTTTCTTCTGTGCTGAAGACAGTAAGGAGTAGCTGATGGCAGTTTTCCAGGCAGAGTGCAGGTAGGCCTCGCCACTGCTGCCTGACCCCATCCCCAGCCCCGCTGAGTGCGTGCTGACTAGAGAGGCACCTCCCCTGAAGAGGCCCATGATCCGAGGCGACCACGCACCTGAGGCACTAGTGGGCACCAAGCAGACACCTAGGCAGCCATACCAAATTGGCAGCCCCAGCAGCATCCTAGCCAGACAATAGTGTCAAACCAGTGGACTGTGAAATCCCCTGCCACAATGACTAAACATCAAAGGAAAGATACCTGAAATATGAAAAATCAAGAAAGTACATCACCAAAGGGTAATAGCTCTCAAGATCCAGACCCTATAGAACAAGAAGCCCTTGAAATGTCTGACAAGGAATTTCGAGTGATAATTATAAGGAAACTAAGTGAGATACCAGAAAACTCAACTAGACAACATTATGAAATGAGGAAAAGTATACAGAACCTGAAAGAAGAAATGTACAAGGAAATCAATGCCCTGAAAAAAAATGTATTAGAGCTTGCTGAGCTGAAGAATTCATTCAACCAAGTGAAAAACACAACAGTTTAACCAGCAGGCTTGCAGAAGCAGAAGAGAGAACTTCTGACCTTGAAGATGGGCTGTTTGAAATAACACAGGCAGACAAAAAAAAAAAAATTAAAAACATTGAAGAAAATCTAAGAGAGATATCAGACAACCTTAAGTGCTCAAATATCCGAGTCATGGGTATTCCAGAAGGGGAGGAAAAAGAAGATTGCATTGAAAACATTCGACAAAATAGTGGCAGAAATTTTCCCAGGTATAGGAAAAGAAACATATCTTTAGATTCAGGAAGCTCATAGATCCCCAAATGTATCCAACCCAAAAAGGTCTTCTCCAAGACACGTTATAGTCAAATTGGCAAAACCCAAAGACAAAGAGAATCTTAAAAGCTGCAAGAGAGAAGTGTCAAATCACCTATAAGGGAGCCCCAATCAGACTAACATCAGACTTTTCATCACAAACCCTAAAAGCCAGAAAGGAATGGGATGATATATTCAAAATACTAAAAGACAGAGATTGCCAGCCAAGAATACTCTACCCGACAAGGCCATCCTTCTGAAATGAAGGGTAAATAGTATATTTCTCAGACAAACAAAAACTGTGGGAGTTCACTATCACACAACCACCCTTACAGGAAATTCTCAAGGGAGTACTGGGTTTGGTACCTGAAAAATAACTACCACTGCCATAAAAACTCAAGAAAAATCAAAACCCACTAGTAAAATAAAAATGGCAACAATGAAGAGAAAAAAAAAGATTATCTACAACCCAAGGAACCAACAAATACCAAAAACAAACTAAATCAGGAAGAAAGGAACAAAAGAATTCTTAGATAGGACACCAAAAGCACAAACAACAGAAGAATGAATACATAATTTGGACTTCACAAAAATTAATTACTTTTTTACTTTGAAGGAGACCTTCATAAAGTAAAATGATCCATTGAAACTTGTGTACACTGTTGGTGGCAATGGAAAAATGGTGTGGCTGCTATGGAAAACAGTGCAATAGTTCCTCAAAAAATTAAAGTTACCCCCATCTGATTCAGGAATATTTCTTCTGGGTATATATCCTGAAGAATTGAAAGCGGGGACTCTGCCTATTTTTTTTTCCTTTGGTACACCCATGTCAATATCAGTATTATGGTTAATAGCAAAAGATGGAAGCCACTGAAGTTTCTGTCAACAGTGAATGGGTAGGATTAGAAATGTTATGTTATATGTGCTTTACCACAACTACAAGTAAAAATTTTGATTAAAATCTCAACTTATACCATGGAAGAATATTTGAAACTTTATGAGGCTGTCTGATAAAGGTCTTGTAATCAGAATACTTAGAAATGTTTACAACTCAATAGTTAAAATGCAGAACACCCACTTGAAAATGGGCAGTTGTTCTGAGTAGGTATTTTTCTGGGGATGTTATACAAATAGCCCAAAGCATATCAGAAAAATGGAAATGAAAACCAGAATGAGATGATGCTTCGCATGTACTGGAATGGCTAGGATCAAAAAAGTGAGATAGGTTTTGGAGATGATATGGAGAAATTGGAGCACTCATACACTGCAGGTAGTAATATAAAATGGTACAGCTAGTTTGAAAACCAATCTGGCAGTTTTGCAAATGACTTGCTGTAGAGTTATCATTTGACCCAAGAATCCTACTTCTAGGTGAATTCCATATGTCCACACACAAATTTGTAAGAGAATGGTTATAGTCACATTATCTATAGCAGGTAAAAGTGGAAAGAAACCAAATATCAATCAACAAATGAATAAGGCAAATGGGCTGTGTTAAAAATTAATTTGACCAGGGCCGAGCCCGTGGCGCACTTGGGAGAGTACGGCGCTGGGAGCGCAGCAACGCTCCCGCCGCGGGTTCGGATCCTATATAGGAATGGCCGGGGCACTCACTGGCTGAGTGCCGGTCACGAAAAAGACAAAAAAAAAAAACATTAATTTGACCAAAAAGTGGTTTTTTTACATGCCTCGCCAGAATGGGGTTCTGAACTCTTGGCCTTGGTGTTGCAGCACCACGCTCTAGCTCCTGAATGAAATATTGATATATGCTACAGTATGAGTTTGTCTTGAAAAACTTATGCTAACTGAATGCAGCCAATCATAATGACTAGATGTTAGGTGATTCCATTCATTTGAAAGTTTACAGTAGGAAAAGCTGTAGCAACAGAAAGCAGATAAGTTGTCTTGGCCTGGGGATTGGGGAAGGATGATGGGAGTACAGTGGAGTGACTGTTTAAGGCTAAAGAGTTTTTTTTTCTCTTTCTCCTAAGTAATGAAAATGTTCTAAAACTGACTGGTGATGGTTGCAGTACCTGACTGTACTAAAAAAAATCATTCAATTGTATGAATTAAAAGGTTGCATTGTATACTATGTGTATATCAATAAAGTTCAAGGAAATCAATGCATTAGGCGTTCTGATCTAATCTATTGCGTATACAGTAAGAATTTGAAGGTACATCCCTAATTTAATTAACCTTTTATTTTTACTTCTATTGGTGAAAGTAAACATTCATTCCTCTTAGAGATATTGTAGTTGTCTACATTTGAAGTTCTCTAGAATACACTCACAAACTGATGTACAATAAATTTCCTTCAAGAGTAAAATGTACACCTGAATATTTAAAAGAACACATCTCAGAGCTCCTGGCTGGTCTGAGAAGAGCCCCTGCACCCAGGCTAGGGCTGTGGGGTTCAAACTTCCACCCAGAACCAAGCGCTGGGGAGGTCACAGGATTCCTTACCTAAAGTCCCACGTATGGGGTGGTGTAGTGGATTGAATGTTCCCTGCAAACCCATTGAACCTTGAATTGTGTCCCCCAAATTTTATGTATTAGAAACAGCCCCCACTGTGACAGTGTTAAGAGGGTGGGAAATCCTATTACAGTAATTGAAAGATGGGGCCTTGAAGAGGTGATTAGATTCCAGGGCCATGCCATAGTGAATGGATTAAAAATGGTGGTCATAAGCGTGGTTTGGAGGGCTTGAAAAGGAGAGTGAGTGAAGAGGTTACTCTTCACTCTTTCTGCTCTGTCATTTTCACAATGTGATACCCTGACCTGAAGTTACCATCAAAGAGAGCCTTCACCAGCTGTGTTCCCTGGACTTTGGACTTCATAGCCTCTGAAACTGTAAGCAATAAATTTTATTTTCTTCTTAAGTCACCCAGTTTTAGGTATTTTGTCAACAAGCAACAGAAACGAGCTAGTACACAGGGTGGGATGGTTGGAAGGAGATGTTTGACTTCAAGGGTCAAAGGCGAAAACAGAGCCAGACTCTATTACAGGTGGTGACATCACTTTCAATGTGTTTGTTAGTAAGCAAAGGTCACAGTTCATGAGTGACCTTGCACCCTTAGGCCAAGCTCGTGATCCCTGGACGTCACCAGAGCCTCCTGTTCCAGTTTGGTCTGGTGGAGTCACCCCTCTTGCTGTGGGCATTTCACTCCAAGTGGAAACAGCCTGGAATTCCCTGTGCAGCCTTGTGCCCCTTATTCTGAATGGAGCTGCGGGCTGAGGTTCAGCAGGGCAATAGGTGTAGCTAAATGCAAATACCCCTGCCAGAGACAGACCCGGTTCTGCTGTGCCACATAATCTCATGGCTTCCTCTGGTACCAAGGGGTGGGGTGAGGCCCTGGGATCTGTCCCGCCACTGGCGTTGTCAGATGAAGTGGCTGCTGCCCGCATGGTGTGTAAGTGGCTTGGACATTCCCCCCCGCACAGGAGGTCCTGCCTCACCCTCTCTAAGGAACTGAGCTAGGATGGTCAGAGCCCATGTGCTCAGCGTGCCATGTGGGAGCAACCTCTGTTCACTGAGTAGGGCTGGGGACAAGAAGGGGCCTCCTTTCCTAGCACACCCACGGGGGACTTGACCTCAGCAATGGGAAGCTGGGGCAGGAGAGAGATGCTGAAGTCCTGCTCTTCCTAGAAAAATGCCCCTGACTGACATGGTGGGGAGAGGGCACCTGTGTCCTTGGCTGTACTATCTGGAGTGGACATTTCACCTTACTGGGCTGAGGGGGCAGTGGGGCAGTGAGGATCCAAATACCACTGACCCTCACGTTGCTCCCAAAACCCTCATAGATTCTCTAGAATATGTGTTCCTTGTTGCTGTTTGCCTTTACTACCATTTCCAGAGATAAACATTTGTTTTAAAATAACTATCCCCATTTTCGCTGGGGAGTAGGTCTGTGGAGTGCTGTGCTGTCATGTCACCCTCGTGTATTTCATGTACTGTCCGTGTCAGCAGATGCTCTGCAGTTTCATGGACGATGCAGTCAGCCTGTAATGTCACTTACTGTATTTACAAACAACATAGAAAAAATTAAATTGTTACGATTTGCAAAAATATATACTTAATAATTATTGTATAGGGTATTAACACATGAAGAATGAGCTTCCCGTTAAAAATAAGTTATTTGATTCATAAACAATTAAAAATAAAATATGGGTAATACACTTTTTTTTTTTTTGTCTGTCATGAATTTGTTATAGTGAATGTCAAGTTTCAAAACGCAGCCTGAGGTTTAGAGGTGGCCTGAATACTGGCTGCGGGCACGTCCTCTAACATTCAGTCTGCTAGCCTCAAACTCATGAGGATAAAAATGTTATTAGTTTCTTGTTTATGTGAAAGAAAGCCATTGAAACTACCTATTTTTCAGTTTTTATGTGAAAGAAAGCCAGTGAAGTTACATATTTTTCTTTCTTTTTTTTTGATATACTAATTTAAGGCAGTTAATACAAAGTGAAATACTTTGCTTTTTTTGTTCATTTAAAAATGAATCTTATGCAAATCAAAACCACACTGAGATACCATCTAACCCCAGTTAGGATGGCTAAAATCCAAAAGACTCTGAACGATAAATGCTGGCGAGGTTGTGGACGGAGAAAAAGGAACTCTCATACATTGTTGGTGGGTCTGCAAAATGGTGCAGCCTCTATGGAAAATGGTATGGAGGTTCCTCAAACAATTGCAGATAGATCTACCATATGACCCAGCTATCCCACTGCTGGGAATATACCCAGAGGAATGGAAATCATCAAGTCGAAGGTATACCTGTTCCCCAATGTTCATCGCAGCACTCTTTACAATAGCCAAGAGTTGGAACCAGCCCAAATGTCCATCATCAGATGAGTGGATACGGAAAATGTGGTACATCTACACAATGGAATACTACTCAGCTATGAAAACGAATGAAATACTGCCATTTGCAACAACATGGATGGACCTTGAGAGAATTATATTAAGTGAAACGAGTCAGGCACAGAAAGAGAAATACCACATGTTCTCACTTATTGGTGGGAGCTAAAAATTAATATATAAATTCACACACACACACACACAAAAAAAAAAAAAAAAAAAAACGGAGGGGGAGGGGAAGAAGATATAACAACCACAATTACTTGAAGTTGATACGACAAGCAAACAGAAAGGACATTGTTGGGGGGGAGGGGGAGAGGGAGGAGGGAGGGAGGTTTCGGTAAGGGGCAACAATAATCAACCACAATGTATATCGACAAAATAAAAGTTAAAAAAATAAATAAATAAAATAGTGCTAAAAAAATAAAATAAAATAAAATACAATGAAAGTTGAAAAAAAATTTTAAAAATAAAAATGAATCTTGCAGCTTTTCTCATATCAACACATGCCTTTCCTAATTTTTAAAAAGGTGCATAAGATGATAGAAGTTTCTATAACCGGTTCTGTCTAAATAGACACTGAGCATGTTCCCCATATCATGCTTCTGCTACTCGTTCCTTGCTGAAATACGTATCAAGGTAAACATTAGTGAACTCGTTATAAAAGACTTCAAAGTCTCTACTGAACAAAAACTGTGAAACCAAACTGGGGAGGTGGTTAGAAAACATGGCAAGAATGTTTTTGAATTTTTCATGCTTAAATAATTTTCTATATTTTGTAATAAATATACTTAGAAAAGAAAGTGTTAAATATTTTTAACTTATATTTAAATAATAGTTATTGTATAACATTCTGTAGAATGGATGCCCACAGTAAGAAATAGACCTTGACCAGTTTATAGTCACCCTGTGTAGCTCTTCTGTGACATTTTCTTCCTGTCCTCAGAGGTGTCCACTATCCATGATGTTGTGAATATTTGTTATAGCTTTATTACCAGTGTTCTGTTTACTTTTGCCTTTTTTTGCACTTTACATGAAAACAAATAAATGGATAATGTGTGTGTTTTTTCTTTCACATTGTTTCACACATGTTGGTATGTGATGCTTGAGTTATCCAATTTGCTGAAACATTCCAGTTATTATAAAAGTTGAGTTTTTTAATTTGTATGTTTGGCTATTGTGGACAGTGCTGCTCTGACCTTACCTAAGTTTCCAAGCACTGCACACAATTCTCTGACAAAATTCCTAACACAATTTTTAAGTTAAATTTTTAAAATAAATTGTATATAATATGTTATTTTGAAATACGTGTACATGTAGAAAGGAGGGAGAATCGAAATAATTAATCTCTAAATTATGTAATATACTTTCAGTTTTTTTGGTGAGAACACTTAAAATCCAGTCTCAGCAAT
This sequence comes from Cynocephalus volans, assembly GCF_027409185.1. Classification (NCBI taxonomy): domain Eukaryota; kingdom Metazoa; phylum Chordata; class Mammalia; order Dermoptera; family Cynocephalidae; genus Cynocephalus; species Cynocephalus volans. Next base: position 103,900,394 of record NC_084469.1, read on the forward strand.
CTTCACAAATACAATTTATTGTTATTCATGGTAGTCCCCATTTTGTACAGTAGATCTCTTGATATTTTTTATCCTGTCTAACAGATTTTGGGTCCTTTGAGCAATATCTCTGCACCCCCTACCCCTACCCCCAGGCCCTGGTAACCACCATTCTGCTCTCTGCTTTTATGATTTTGAGTTTTTTAGACTCCACATATAAGACCATGCAGTATTTGTCTTTATGTGCGTGGCTCATGTCACTGAGCATAAGGTCCTCCAGGCTCATCCATGTTGTCACAAATTTCAGGATTTTCTTTTTGTGGCTAAAAAGTATTCTATTGTGTACGTATATCACATTTTCTTTATCCATTCATCCACTGATGAACACTTAGGTTGATTCCATATCTTGGCTATTGTAAATAATGCTGCAATCAACACGCAAGTGCAGATGTTTTTTGACACACTTATTTCATTTCCTTTGGATGTATACCCTGTAGTGGGATTGCTGGATCACATGATAGCTCGTTTTAATTTTTTGAGAAACCTCCATACTGTTTTTCATAATGTCAGTATGCATTTACAATCCCACCTGTGTATGAGGGATCGCTTTTCTCCAACCCTCCTTGGAGATCTTTCATGTTTCACAGTACTCATGCTAGCAGGTGTGAGGTGGGATCTTCTCATGGTTTTAATTTGCATCTCTGAGGACTTGTAATTTTGAGCAACTTTTATCAAGCTGTTGGCCAGGTCTTTTAAGAAATGTCTATTCAGGTCCTTGGCCGTTGTGGAATAGCCACGTGACCTCTGACAACTGTCACTCAGGGTGAAAGGGGCGGGACGGTCTAGACTGTCCAATCAGATGCGCCCTCGGAAGGGGCGGGAGAGTCACTCCGCGAAGACTTGTGGAGGTCGAGCTTCATCCCGGCGGCACGCGTCATCGTGTGTCACCTGCCTGTGAGGATCTCAGGTGGTCATGCTCCAGCCGCTGTCGTCTGTGACCTGTCCTGGTTGTGAGAGCCGTAGGGAGGATGCGGGAACACTCGGACATGGTGAGTGTGGGGCGGGCGTCCCGAGGCGGGGAGCGGGGCCGGTTGGAATCGGCCGGAGCCGGCAGGGGCCGCGGGACCCGGGCCTCCCCGCGCTCAGCCCCGGAGTCTGCGGCCCCGAGTCCGCCGCCGGCGCAGCGCGGCCCGCGGTCCCCTCCGGCCGCAGGGTGGGGCGGGGCGGCGGCCGGGACCCCGGGCGTCCTGTCCCGTCCCTGCGGCGGCGACCTCGGCCCGGCCCAGAGCCCTCTCTGGGCAGCCCCGCGTGTCCCCAGAGTGTGCGGTGACGGCGGGGTCCTGAGGGGACACCCCGACTCGGGCCGTGGCCTCGTGCGGCGGCGTAGCTGCAGTCTGTGAGGTCCCCAGTGTCTCCTTCCTCCTCAGGATGCTACGTTTTCCCTGAGCCATCCAAAAGTCTGGGAAGCAGCCTCTCAAATCCACGACCCTGTCCCCCCAGCCCAGCTCTTCCCAGAGCTGGCAATAAATCCCTATAGTCTTGCAGCGCATATTGACAGGAAAGCATGGTATATAAATTGGTGAATTACCGAGATTCTCCAAAAGCTCAGTTCCTCTCCTTTCCAGGGTGGAGGAGACCTTGTGACAGTGAATGAGTCTGTTCTGTGCCCTGATAGCGGGACACCAGAGATTAATGCTAAATCCTGTTGGTCCGGACGTGGGAACACCAAGAAGTGTTCCCATATAATTCATTTTTTACTAAACCACTTGTCACTGAAGTAATAATGAAATGACGTCTTTATTGCCTGAAAGAGACACATACTTGTGCTTTTCCTGTTAGCTACAAAATATGTTCTTTACGTTTCCTTCCCTCCTATCAACATAAACACTGAGTTTGAGTGATTTTGCTGTCCTCACACACTGATATTTTCTTTTTCATCTAAGTGAATAGACTTGACTGGAGAGCAGGGTCCTGAGGCCAGTGACTCCTTGGTAAGGCCAATGTTGGGCCTGCAAAGGGAGGTCATTGAAGGCCTAGTTGGTTCTTCCTGGGGAGCCTCACCTGCAGGTGTCCCAGCCTGCTCACACCCAACACAATACTTTGGTTCTGAGAGGGCGCTAGAAAGCTGGGGATCCACGTGCATGTGCAGTTGGGGTGGGGGTGGGTGCTGATGTGCTTTCTGGAGGTTGTCATTGTTGTTGACGTGCTTTCTGGAGGTTGTCATTGTTGTTGACCTACGGCTGCTTCTAGACATTATCATACAAATAAAATTCTAATTGAGGTAGGAAGTGACTTTAAAAGGAATATTGCAATAGAGGGAAGCCCCAACTGTAAGATCTGCATGCATCTCAAAGATTAGGCAGGAAAGGGCTTTTCTTTCATAGGGAGAAGCAAATCAAACTAGAAGGAACATGGGAGGAGAGGCATGGTGGAGGGTGACAAAGTCAGATTCCCAGTGTCTCCTTCCTCCTCAGGACGTTACTTTTTCCCTGAACCTTGCAAAAGTCTGGGAAGCAGCATCTCAAATCCATTCTCAAATCAGAGAATGTTTTACTCTGAGGTCATCCTGTTCCTTGTAGGGTGATAAAGGAGGGGTGGTGGGTCCAGAGACCTGAGGAAGGAGAGAAACTGAGGGAAATTTTGGTTAACAACTATTTTGTTCTGACTGCGTAAGACCCGTGCACCATGCACAAATCCTACACACCGGGATGGCTCACTTCACAAAGACCATGAGACAGAGACCGTTGCAATCAAGCAATAGGAATTTATTCCAGCATGCTGCGGTCACTCAGTCTCCTGGACAGAAGCGACCCCGAGCCTTTAACACAATAGCTTTTTATACAGTTTTATAGACAGACTTTCACAACAGGATGAGTTGTGTACTGCTTACTTGTTATCTGAGGCACCTTTAGATTTATTGGTGGGCTCTAGTGAGCTGGCACCCCGATAAGGAACAGTGCAGTTCCCAATCATTTATCTTCCAGGTGGCTCTTAGATAAGGAACTGGTCAGTCAGTTCCTGGAACCGGGTGGTGTTTTACTCCCTTCCTGGAATTTAATGTGTCTGGGCCTGCCTTACTTAAAATGGTGTTAGTTATGTTTTTCTCATTTTTAGCAAGTATTAAATACAGAAGCAAATTACGCATGTTAAAGTTATATTTCTCTCTACAACTGATCAGTTTGACTAATTTTTTATGAGGCAAAGAATGGGAATTTGGAAAGTACATGTCTGGCCTTGTCATAGACAGAAAAGGGACATCCTCTAAGTCAAAATGGGAAGGCTATTTGGCCTTGCAGTAGCTTGCTTCTCCAAAACATGAAGGCTAGTAGAGGCCGGGGCTGGGGGTTGTTCTTTGATCATAGCTATTTATCAGGATTACAGGGTTTGGGTGAAATTTAACAGTGTCAGCAGTCTGGCTTTGCAGCCAGAGTTGGTTTTGTCCAAGCACAATTTGTGCCAGTTGAGAAAGTCTGTGAGGGTCAGACTTCACAAAAGACACCTTTGGGTTCTGCTTGCTGGAGAAAAGGTTTATGAATTTGACAGCTGATTTGCTTTTGGGGTATAGTGAAAAATATATGTGGTCTTTGTCTGCAGTTTCTGGCACTGAGGCCCTAAAACCCTTGGAATTTCCTGAGTAATAACAGTGTGTGTTTTGTTGTTCATAACAAGCCTCTTTCAAAGAATACCTGAACTTATGCTAATGAGGTGGTCCAGGGTGGCATCCCCTAGATAGCTACGGGATGAGGACTTGTGATCAGGAAGACCAAACACATGCTTTTGATTGGCATCTGGAGTGAGGGGCAGTGTGGTGATACTGAGCCCTGAACTGGGGGTGTGCTCATGCTGGGTAGTAGTGTTGCAGAATTGGTTAATATTTAGCAAACACCACACATTTGGTGGCTGAAGTCATGTCAGGAAAGGACACCACAGTTTAGAACCTTAAACTAATCACTCTGAGTGAGCTTTGGGTCACTGGTGAGAATTGAGACCCCGGAGGAGGAAGCATTTTCACAGTGTGAGGAAGGGAGGGTAAGGTACTTGAAGCTCTCAGAATTAAATTTCCCAAGTGGGGGACATGTTTAACCTTTTGAATGTGGTTCCTTGTCAACTGTGGGTGAAGCAGGCTGCTCACCTGAGCTGCTTCCCTTTTGTTTCCTTTGTAGAATCTTGCTGCCCACCCATTAAAGAATTTTATTCTGGGCCTAGTTGGTTAGCTTAGCTGGTTAAAGGGTGGCGTCAAGGGTTTGGAACCCCATACCAGCCAGTTGCCAAAAAAAAATAGAATTTTATTCCATGATTTCAGTGTGAGATTTTTATTTTCTTTGTCAGAACCTGAGAGGATCAAATGGTAAGGTATAAAGAAGCAGACATGTCTGAAATAAATTATTTGTTGACAAGAAGGCTGTTGAGTCAGAAATAATTTTGTAAAGTTTATTGGGTGCCAAATGGGAGGATTGACCAGGAAACACCATCCGACACAGTCGGAAACCTGCTCCGAAGCTTATTACATAATAAGAAAGGCTTTATAGGGCTAGCCTGTGGCTCACTCAGGAGAGTGCGGTGCTGATAACACCAAGGCCATGGGTTCGGATCCCATATAGGGATGGCTGGTTAGCTCACTTGGGAGAGCGTGGTGCTGACAACACCAAGCCAAGGGTTAAGATCCCCTTACCGGTCATCTTTAAAAAAAAAAAAAAGAATGGCTTTATAGACAGAAAAGGCTGAAGAAAGCAGAAACAGAACAAAAGTGGATTCATTATTTCAAAGTTAGTTTCTTTGTTAGGTGGGAATGGGAGACAGAACAATAGGAAAATAACTAATTAGTTAACATCAGGTTACCTCTTGCCTAAGAATTAAAGCAGAGAAAACTTCATTATTATACCTATTGAATATTAAAATTGGCTTGTTGAGGAAATTGGCTGTTATCTCTTTCTCCTGACTTCTCAGAAGGTCAGACCACAGCTTAAGTGACATGGAACTTAGCAGGGGTGATTCCATTTTGATTTCTAGTCTGGTCTTTTGGGGCTTAGTGCAGGAAATTAATCCAAAACAATGGCCTCCAGTAACTTTTGTTTAACAGTTTTACGCTAAGTTTAAGTGATATAAATACCCATGAACTCACCGTGCAGGTAAATAGATAGGCCTGGGCAATTCTGGTATGTTTCTCTGATGAACCTCCTTCTCGCAGAGGTGACCACAGTCCTGACTTTTTTTGTTGTTATTTGTACATTTACCACCTAGTTATCATAAGGAAGAGTTTTGCTTCTTTTGAAATTTTTAATATATTAATATTACCATTAGTATGCCATTAATATTATGCTGAAAAGGGTTTTTATCATTTTTCTTTTCTCCCTCATTCTGTTACATACAAGCTGCTGTCTGAAGCTGTGGGGCACACATCTCACCAATTTTACTGCTTAATGGATTTGGGTTGTTTCAAGTTTATTTTTTGATCTTATTGACAATGTCATTTTCATTTTTGTCCCCCAAGTGTTAATTCGTCAAACATAATTTACACAATGGGGAAAAAATTACTGCATTGTAGGTTATGGATAAATTCAGGTTTACTAAGAAATGCCAGTGGAGTGTATGGATTAATTGTCCTTTCATGCATGTGTGCTTATTTATTCTCGTGATTTGCCAACACTTGAAATCAACTTACTTATTCATTTTTTCCATTAAGTATTAAGGAGCTTCTCTGTATGACTGTATATTGCTTTATACTGATTGCCACTAGTGTTGCTCATTTTTCCTATATGGTCTTATATTTTCTGTGAAATTGTTTCTTTTTTCTCTCTCTCTTTTTGTGTATGTGTGTGTGTGTTCTATGGATGGTATTGTGTTTTTAATTACAAATCCAATATTCATTGCTGGCAATAGGAAAATGATGGACTTTTATATATTATCCTAGTATTCTACAACCTTGGTATAATCTCTTCTTAATTCCAGGAGTCTTTTGTTGGTTCTTTGGGATTTTCTACATAGTTTTGCTTTAGGGCTCTGCTGTTGGCCTCCTAACATGAATTAGGCAGTGTTTTCTTTTCTCTGCTTCTATTTCCTGGAAGAGATTGTAGTGAATTGGTGTGGTGTCATTTTTTTTCTTAAATGTTTGGCAGAATAAACCAGTGAAATTATGTGGGCCTGGTCCTTTCCTTTTTGGACAGTTATTAGTTATTTATTCAATTTCTTTAATACGTATAGTTCTATTTATATTGTTTCTCTCTGTGTGAATTTTGGTAGATGTTTCTCTTTCTAGGAATTGGTTCATTTCATCTCTGTTATCAAATTTATAGGCATAGTATTGTTCATAATATTCCTTTATGGTCCTTTTAGTGTCCATGAGATTAGTAGTGACTGACCTTTCATTTCCCCTATCTGTAATTTTTTTTTCTTTCCTTTTCATTAGGTAGCCTGACTAAGATTAATCTATTGTACTGATATTTTTAAAGAACCAGCTTTTGGTTTTGTTGATTTCCTCTGCTGATTTTCTGTTCAGAATTTCATCAATATCTTCTCTGTTATTTTCCTGTGCTTGATTTAAGATTATCTTGCTTTTCTTTCTCTAGTTTTCAAAAGGAAGGTTATTGTTTTTAAATCTTTCTTCTTTTTTGGAGTATGCATTCAATACTTTAAATTTACTCATAAAATTCCTCCCCCCCCCTTTTTTCGGGCAGCTGAACAGTACAGGGGTCTGAACCTTTGACCTTGGTGTTGTCAACACTTTGCTCTGACCATCTGAGCTACTGGCCAGCTCGCCCTACTTTTTTTATCACACAAATTTTGATAAGATTTACGTTCATTTTTCTTTACCTTGAAATATGTAGACAAATTTTGAGACTTCTGATTGGTCCATGTGTTATTTAGAAAAATGTGGTTTATTCTCAAATTATTTGGAAAATTTTCAACTATGTTTGTGCTGTTGATTTCCAGTTTAATTCCAGTATGGTCTGAGAGCATACTTTGTATGATTTCTATTTTACATTTGCTAAGGTGTGTTTTATAGCTCACAACGTGGTCTTTCTTGGTGAATATTTCATGTGGTCTTGAGAAGAATGTATACGCTGCAGTTGTTGGATGAAGTATTTTGTAAATATCAATTGAATCCAGTTGATTTGATAATGCTGTTGAGTTCAGCTATATCTACTAACTGTAGTCACCATGTCATACAATAGGTCTCTTGAACTAATTCCTTATATTCAACTGAAATTTTGTGTTTTTTGACCAAAATCTCCCCAATTCTCATCTCCCCAAGGCTTTATATTTTAAATGGTTTTCTTGTGTACATCACAAAGTTGGGTCTTGTTTTCAAAATCTATTATGTTAGCCTCTGTCTTTTAATTGGTGTATTTAGATAATTCACATGTACAGTGATTATTGATATAGTTGGATTAATATATACCATATTTTTAACTGTTTTCTATTACTTGTAGTTCTGTTTTTTTCAGCTTTCCCCCCCTTTTTTTTTTTGCCTTCTCGTTTTAATTGAACATTCTGTGTGATTCTACTTTCTCTCCTATATTAGGATATTAAGTGTGCTTGTTTCCTAAATTTTTTTAGTGTTTTTTCTTGCATTTGCAATATACATTTACAACTAATCTAAATCCACTTTTGAATAACAGTATACTGGTTCAGCGGCAGTAGAGTTATAACAGAGGGTTTCCAATTCCTCCCCTCTCATCCTGTATAAAATTGCTGTCATTCATTTGACCTGTAAGAAACTATAACAACCCAATAGTCTTTTTTTTTTTTTTCCTGGTGGCTGGCTGGTACAGGGATCTGAACCCTTAACCTTGGTGTTATAACACTGCACTAATCAATTGAGCTAACCAACATTTTTGATACTTTGAATACTTATGTATTAGACCAGATTAGAATAAGAAAAGTAAAGATCTTGTTGTATTGTCATTTAATTACTTTCCAAAACACTTTTCTTTATGTAATCTAAGTTTCTAATCTATGTCATTTTCCTGCTCTCTGAGAAATTTCTATTAATTCTTGCAAGGCAGGTATACTGGTGACATGTTCTCTCAGTCTCATTCTATTTGCTTTCCTTCCTTTGCACTGGATAATTAACTTATTTTATCTACATGTTAGCTGATTCTTCTTGAACGCCTATAGTGAATTTTTCATTTTAGTTGTTATACTTTGCAGCTCTATAATTTTTATACTTTTTTTGATCATTTATAATTCTTTATTGGTATTATTGTATTCATAAACTTTTTCTGCTTTCCTTTAATTCTTTCTCCATGGTTGCCTGCACTTCTTTGAACATAGTTAAGACAGTTGCTTTAAAGATTTTATCTAGTAAGATCAGTTTCTGAGGTTTCTCAGAGATGGTTTATCACAATTTTTTTTCCAATGATGAGCCATATTTTCCTGTTTCTCTGTATTCTTTGTGATATTTTTATTGTTGAAAAGTGGCCATTTGAATATTATAATGTGGTAACTCTAGAAATCAAATTCTCTCAGTTCTGCAGGGCTTAGTATTCTCATTTGTTGAAGGCTATATAGTCAATTTCTATCATGACTTTTCCAGTGTATTTTTGCAGAGATTGTATTCCTTGCATGCAGTCACTGAAGTCTCTCTTCCTTTAGTTTGTGTTCAGCCATGGTTTTGACAGATTTTCTTGAATGCCCAGGGGTAAGAAAGAAAAAGAAGAAACAAACAAAAACCTTAGCTCTTCTCATCTTCGCAAATGGCTTGTGCTGGGGCATTTCTTCAACACTCATCCAGGCTATTTAAAACTCTTCTTCAGAATTCACTTCCTGCCACAGTGTGCCTGGAGATGAACAGTGCAGAATATCAATGTCTTCTCAGTTCTTTTCTGAAAATATGTCATTTCCTGGGCATGCACAGGGCTTCCCCATTACAGCTGAGGTGCTTGTGAATACTATAATTTCTGAAGGAAGTTTTATCTCCTGCCTGCCATAATTTTCTTTTAATCATTCTAAGAGTTCTTTTTAGTTTGGGCTCTTACTTTTAGGTCTTTGATTCATTATTGTTTCGTTTTTGTATCTGATACAAGGTAGAGGTTCACTTCATTCTTTTACCTGTGGCGTTTTCCAGCTCCGTTTTTTTTAAAAGACTGTCCTTTACCATTGAATGATTTGGGGAGTCTTGTCAAAAATCAGTTTACCATATATGTGTTGGTGCCTTCCTGGGCTCTCTTTTCTACTCCGTTGGTCTATATCTGTGTCTTTACTCCAGTACCACACTGTTTTGATTACTATGCTTTTGAGTAAGTATTTATTTGAGGATTTTTGCATGAGTACAGTCAGCTCTCCACATCTGTGGATTCAACCAACTGTGGATCCAAAAAAAAAAAAATATATATATATATATATGTATATATATATATACACACATATATGTATAAAGAAATCCTGAAAGTTTCAAAAAGCTAGACTTAAATTTTGTGAGAACCAAGTACTACTCTGAATATATGTGAATGAAGTGATGTGTAGGCATTGTGGTAGGTATGACAAGTGATCTAGAGATGACTGAAATTATACCCGAGGTTATGTTTAGGTTATATGTAAATACTACCTCATTTTATATAAGGGACTTGAACATTCCAGGGTTCTGGTATCTGCAGAGGGTCCTGGAACCAGTCCTCATGCTCCTCCCCCCATACTGAGGGACAACTGTATTCTTAATGGGATTTATCTGCAGTTCTTTTTTTCTGTTGTCTATCTTCATTGTCAACATAGTTTTGCTCTCATAGAATGAATTTGGACGTAGTCCCTTCTCTTTAATATTTTGAGAGAGTTTGAGAAGGACTGATGTCAATTCTTCCTTAGATGTTTCATAGATTTCACCAGTGGAACTATTTAGTCCAGGGCTTTCATTTGTTGGGGTGTTTTGATTACATAGTCAATCTCCTAACTAGTTGTAGTTAGGATCTGATTTTCTATTTCTTCTTGATTCAGTCTTGGTAGATTGTGTTTCTGGACACGTGTCCACTTCATCAGTGTCCCCCATCTGTTGGTGTACCCGAGAGACCTCTTAGTAGCTGTGAGGCATGTTATTCTTTCAGTTTACTTTGCTGTTGTTACACTAGAGCCCTACTGGTGTGACTGTAAGGTGTGGGAAGCAGTTCATTGAGCTGTAATTTGGTCTCATGTTTAGGAAGCCTATGTCCCTGGGTTGACTTTCATAAGTACTTCTCATCCTCACCCCTCCTTAGGTGAGGTAGGAAGGGTAGAGGGGAATGGAATTGGGTATTTATCTTGACCCAGGAGGTTTGGTTCTGGTAACATCCCAGTTGGTGGGGCATTTGGGAATTTTTTCAAAAGTAGGACTTAAGAATAACAGAACTCTCTGGGCATATTTTTAAATGATTACTTTTCCCCTCCCTCTGCTGGAAAGCAGTAAGTGATTTTTCTCTGAGCTTCACTGTGAGAATTGGTAGGGTTTCTGGAGGTAAATCTCACAAATTTGTGGGTCCTCCTAAGACTGGGCCCCCTGGAGTTTTTTACCTCTCAAATTTGTCCGCATTCAGCCTTCAGGAATTCACCAATTATAATTTTAATTTTCTGACCCATGTGCTAATTCCCACAGAGGTTTCTGCTTATGGCTTTTGGTTCCAGGAAGTTATGATTCTCTGCATCTGCCTGTTTGTCTTACCACATTTTCTTTGGGGGATTTATGGGATTTTATAGATTTTATAGCTGGCATCTTGGTGACATTGGGTTCTTTCCCCTTATTTCACTCTTCCTTGACTTTACCCATTAAAAAATTTAAAATTGTTCCATTATACGGTTAAAATATCTTTCATTAGTTTTCTGTCACACTGAAGTAAATTTGGTCTACAGGAAACCAGATGCAAGCTTCCAAATGTTCTCTCTTAGTATAATCACATAAGATGGGCTTAATCCCCTCCGTAACAAGTTGTGACAAAACAAGTAAAATATTTTCTACCCGGAAAGCTCGTTAAGCTTCTAGAGAATCGGTGCCCAGAGTGATTTTTCAGGGTTGATCAGGTGGGCTTCCTCTGCCAGGAATGTTACAACATTCCAAATTCTCAGAGTAAAGACAGGAGTTAAGCAAATGACATATTAGTTAGGTTAGGTTGGTGAGGTCTCTCCCCAAATCCAGGTCCCAGGTACCATCAAAGGTCAAACTTTGAACTAGCATTTCTAGGGATATGCAGTCTCAGGACTGCTAATGTTAACTTTGTTCTGCACCCGAGATAGAAGGACTTTGTTGTGGCGGGTGCTGTAGGCCCACTGTACAAGAGACATTAGGAGTAATCCAGGCATCACATCTTACTCTTTGAACTCACTAACGAAAGGCATATTCCTGGTCTGACATTGTTTTACCAAATAGTTCAATTCTAGCAACAGGATTGTTGTGTGAGAGGATGTGAGTACAGACAGAATAGGAGTCTGATGAACAAGTTATAGAATAAATGTTTGGAGTCCACAGCATTATGTGTACGTTTTAGGAAATGAACGTAGATTCCCAGTTCTGTCAGTCTCACCCATTCTCCTTTACACATATGTGGAATGTTTCAAGATCCAGTGGCTTTTAAAGATGTGGCTGTGAACTTTACTGAAGAGGGGTGGCCTTTGCTGGATCCTCCTAGAAGAAACTCTACAGAGATGTGATGGAGGAAACTGTAAGGCACCTGGCCTCTGTAGGTAAGGATGACATCATTCCTTCATTTACTGAGTTAGAGAACAAGTGTTTCTTAGTCATCAAAGCTGTTTCATGATATGGAATGTGGAAGGGAAACCTTGGTGAATAAATAAGGCATGGCTACAATGTACTAAACCTAGAACCTAGAGACCAATAATATTTCTGTATTTTGTATTAATTCATCCTGAATTTTCTGGATCTCTACTTTAGGAAAAAATTGGAATGATCAGAACATTAATAATCACAAGAAAAACCAGAGGAGAAATCTAAGGTAATATGCACTTAGAAGAGAATCCTAAAAACAGGCAAAGAAAACAAATAAGTCCAGCTTTAAATTTATTTATTATTAGAGAATTTTCTCCCAAAATATAAACTTAAATGTGACATAAATGTTCATGTTTGTAAAATAGTTGTCTTGGAAATAGTATTAAGAAACACTATGTGAGTTTTACTGCTTTGATAATAGTGGTCGAGCAATCTTGTAGATTCATTCATTTTCAAACAATTCAGACGGTGCATAAATAAAGCCACACTTTCCCTGATAATGTTAGAAGTCCAGTACCTATAAATAAATATGAACTCGTTTGTAAACAGACCCTTAGTAATGTGCTTCTCTTTTTTTACAGAAGTCATATGGTAGAGAGTCTGTGAAAGTAAAGGTGGTGCCAGTGTGGAGAAACCTTCAGCCAGATTCCAGGGGGCACTCTGAAGAAGAAAACTCCTCTTGGAGAACAATTCTGTGAAAGCAGTGTGTGTGGGGAAGTCTTCACCTGTCATTCATCCCTTAATAGGCACATCAGAGCTCACACTGAACACAGACCCTGTGAGTATCAGGAATGTGGAGAGAAGACATATGAACATGAGCAATGGGGTAAAGCCTTTAGGTTTCCCAGGTCCACTGAAAATCATGAAAGGACTCACACTGCAGAGAAACCTATGATTGTAAAGAATGTGGGGATGCCCTTATTTCTCTCACATGCTTTCAGAAACACATGATAACACACACTGGAGATGGAGCTAATAACTGTAAGACATGTGGAAAGGTCTGATTGTCCCAGCTTATGCATGAAAGGACTCACACTGGAGAGAAACCCTATGAATGTATGCAATGTGGTAAAGCTTTTCATTCTTCCAGTTACTTTCGAGTACACAAAAGAATTCATACTGGAGAGAAACCCTATGAATGCAAACAATGTGGTAAAGCTTTTATATACCACACTTCCATGCGAAATCATGAAATGACTCACACTGGAGAGAAACCCCATGACTGTAAGGAATGTGGGAAAGCCTTCATTTCTCTTAGAAGCTTTTGAACACACTTAATAACACACTGGAAATGGATCTTATAGCTGTAAGATATGTGGAAAGACCTTTGCTTATCCCAGTTTATGTCGTGTACATGAAAGAACTCACACTGGAGAGAAACGCTATAAATGTAAGCAATGTGGTAGTTTTTCGTTCTTCTTGTTCCTTTCAAATACATGAAAGAACTCATACTGGAGAGGACCCTAGCAATGTAAATGATGTGGTCAGGCCTTCAGGTGTTGTAAATATACTCAAATATATGAAAAGACACACAGTGGGGAGAACTTGCTTAATGAAAGAAATGTGAAAATACGTTATCTTATATGCATTTGAAGACACATGAGAATGCACTGTGGAGGTGGAGCTCATAAGTATAAAGTATGTGCAAAAGGCTTTGATTCTCCTAGATGAATTTAGAATACAGAAACTTATACTGGACACAAGTAAAAGAGGAAACAAAAAACAAACACAAAGTAAATAAAAAGAAAAAACAATGAAAAAAGAACTTACACTGGAGAGAAATGTTGTGAATGTAAACAGTGTAATAAAGCCTTTCAGTGTCGCAGTTCTTGTCAAATATTTGAAAGTTTATAATGGCAAGAAACCCTATGAATGTAACAAATATGGGAGAGTTCCTCTTAAAGACACAAAAGTGCTCACACTGGAGGAAAATCATGAATATAAACAATGTGGTAAAGCATTTCATTATATCGGTTAGTTACAAAGATCTGAATTCATACTGTACAGAAACCCGTTGAAATTCAGGAATGTTGGAGAGCCTTCTATTGCTTCAGTCCCCTTCAAACACATGAAAAGACTCACACTGTATAGAAGCCCTCTTATGTAAACAGTTTGGTAAATCCTTCCATTGTTCCAGTATCTTTTGAAATCAAGAAAGAACTCATACTGAAGAAAAACACTATAAATGTGAGTAATATGGGAAAGCTTTCCTTTCTCTTTCAAACTTTCAAAAGCACATGATAAAGGATGCTGGTATGGACCTTACAAATGTAAGAAATGTGGGGAAACATTCAGTTGTTTGTTTCAGTTCCTTTCATAAAAATGAAAGGGCTCACACTGCAAAAAAAAAATCCTATGTGTGTAAAGAATGTGCAATTCCAGTACCTTTCAAATACATGGAAAAACCAATACTGGAGAAAAAACCTACAAATGTAAAGAATGTCACAAAGCCTTTATCTGTTCCATTTCCTTCTCAGGATGTGAAAGTACTCATACTTGAGAGGACTCCTACATAAGAAATGTGGGAATGCTGTTATTACCACACAGGCCTTTCTAGCATACGTGAGAATACACAATGGAGAGAAACTGTGTAAATATAAAGAGTGTGGGAAAGCCTTTAGTCCTCCCAGTTAAATTTGAAGCCATTAAAGAAGACCCAGAGGAGAGAAGCCTCTTGAATAGAAGCAATATGCAGTGTTGTTGTAACTTAATAACACTGGATGGAAACCCTGTAAACGTGAAAAATAGAAAAAAGTTTTCAATTTTAACAAATAGTTGAAAACTCCCAATGTAGGGAAATCCTGTAAAATATAAGTAATTTGAAAAGCCTAATGTAAAGTAATTTGTGTAGTATTCTCAAAAAACACAACTTGAAGGAAATGTTTTAGAAGTTATAAATCAGCACCATGCTCTAACCAACTGAGCTAACTGGCCAGCAGAAGTTATGAATATACTGTCTTTATCAGTGGCTCATTCTTAAAATAGATATCTGGAGTATGAATTTCTAATTGTTACTCAGAAAGAAACATTAAGGTGAGATAATTTTGTAAGTACTGTTAAAATAATAGTGCATGAATTTAATAGGTAGTGTTTTTATCTTAAGTCAGTTAATAAAATTTTTCTTTTCCCATTTTGAAGCATGGTGGATCTATGGGTGAATTGAAATGTAGTTCTAATATGTGGTGGGTTTAATTTTAATAATTTTCAAATTGTTCTGTGATTAACATGCCATTGAAAAACGAGTCTTTGTTAATTGTTATGATTTCCTTGTGTCCTCGTGGCAGGTTCTAGATGTTAGATGTTCCTTACCCGTTATATATATTCCACCTTTCTTTCATATGGGAAAACCTTTCTTTTTTTCTTTTCCTTTTTTTTTTAACACAGTGAAGTTTATTTTATTTTTCTTGCTAATAAGTAGTTGACATCAATTTGTAAGTCTTTAAAATTAATCATAGAATAGTGTAATGTGAATTAATCTGAGGGGTCTTCAGAAAGTTAATGGAAAATGTATATTATGAAAAAACTATGAATGGATTTCAATTTCTTTTGCACCAAAATAAATTATATTAATTTGTTATAACACATCTGACCAGGATCTAGTTTTATGCACTAAGAAGGATAAGACATTAGTTTGAAAGAGTCCCTATCAGAGCAAAGCAAATTCTGCTAAAATTGAAGCAAGAACAAACATCAAATTTATGGTGATGCTTGGCTAGAAAAATGGTAAAATTATTCATGCTTTATGAAAAGTTTATGGGAATAATGCCCTAAAGAAATCAGCAGCTTACAAATGAGCAATTCATTTTAAGAAAGGATGAGACTATGTCCAAGATGAAGCTCATAGCTGCAGACCATCCACATGAATTTGCAAGGAAAAAATTAACCTTGTTCACATCCTAATTGAAGAAGACTAAAATTAACAGCAGAAACAATAGCCAACACCGTAGACATCTCAACTGGTTTAGCTTACAGAATTCTGACTGAAAAATTTGTTGAGCCAACTTTTCATTCAATGGGAGCCAAAAGTATTTTGTCTCGACCAGCTGCAGACAACAGCAGAGTTTTCAATGGAAATTTTGGACAAGTGGTCTCAAGATCGTAAGACATTTCTTCAAAGAATTCTAACAAGAGATAAAACATGGCTTTACCAGTGCAATTCTGAAGACAGCGCAATCAAATCAATGGCTACCATCGGGAGGACGTGGTCCAGTCAGAGCAAAAGTAGGTCAGTCAAGAGCAAAGGTCATGGCAATAGTTTTTTGGGATGCTCAAGGTATTTTGCTTGTTGACTTTCTGGAGGGCCAGAGTGATAAAATCTGCTTTATTATGAGAGTGATTTGAGAAAGTTAGCCACAGCTTTAGCAGAAAAATGCCTGAGAAAGCTTTCACCAGGGAGTTCTCCACCATGACAATGTTCCTGTTCATCTCTCATCAAAAAGGGCAATTTTGCAAGAGATTCATTGGGAGAACATCAGGCATTCACCTTACAGTCCCGATGTGGCTCCTTCTGACTTTGTTTCCTAATTTTAAAACATCTTTAAAGGGCACCTGTTTTCCTTCTGTTAGTAATGTAAAAAAGACTCATTGATATGATTGAATTCCCAGGATCCTCAGTTTTTAGGGATGAACTAAATGGCTGGTATCATTGTTTACAAAATTGTCTTGAACTTGGTGGAGGTTATAATTGACACAATAAACTGCTCATATTCAAACTACGAAATTTCATGTTTTTCTTTCCTGGAGGTTCTAGAAGAATAAAGAAATTTCATACTTTGTCACATGTATGCACCCATGAAATCGCTACAATCAAGATTTGGGGTAAATGCATCCATTCCCCCCAAATTTTCTCATGCCCCTTTGTGTTCCTTTCCGCACCCCCTACCCCTAGTCCCTGGCACTAAAATAACTGTTTTTGGTTTTTACAGAGCTTTAACAGAATTCTACAAAGCATAGCCCTTTGAATTTGGCTTCTTTCACTTCCTGTGTCTGACCTTCCCTGGTGTTTCCTTCAGGCCTGTATAGGACCATTACCCTACAGATAACTTCCTGAGCCCTTGTATGACATCACAATGAATCCCTCAAATCACTTTATCTGGCCTGGACCCTACCCCTGGCTTGTCAAATCCAACCCTTTAGTCTTGGATACTGATCCACAAATGCTTCCCTGGGACCTGGTCAACACCTTCAGACCCTCCAATCTTTACCCCAGGGCTCTGGACACCACCCCAGAACTTCAATGCCATTTCCCATGTCTGGTAATCTCCCCAAGACAACAAAGCCCACCTTCAGAGCTTAGATTCTGCCACGTTTTCAAACTTTGCCTTGAGATTCAGAACTCCATCTCCAGCAACTAAATCAGATCATGGACACTATCTCCCAACCTTAACCTCCTTCCACACGCAGGTCCCTATAGGTTCTTCATGCCCTGGGGGTTGCATTGCATGGCTGGTTGGCCACCAGCATGGTCTCTTGCAGGTGGGTTGATGGGGAAGGCTGTGCAGGCTGTACTACCCTCCCCCCTCCTCACCTCTTTCCTATCTTCTCACCTCTGCCCTCTTCACCTGCAAGTTCCAAAGTCAGGAGGGATTTCATTTTGCTGCCCCAGCTCTCCCCTGGGGCAAACTGGTGCTCCTAGTTTTTCTAATATATAGATACACTTTTCAGACTCAGGGAAATCCAATCAAGGTTCACACTTATTGCCTTAACAACATATGAAAACTTAAGCAATTTACATGAAACTAAATTGAACGGTGTTATTTTTACTTCTATTAACCATTTCCCCCCATATAAAAGTCCTCCAGGTAACTGCCTTGAGCCATTTCCAGGAGCGAAATCAGTGAAGCTCCCTCTTGCGGTGAGGGTGGCACTAACATCCAAACACTTTGTGGGATGTGGATTTTTCAGGGTTGAGCGAGTATTTACAGCAGGTGCTGTTGATGGTCAATTCAAAATATTCTGTGTGTTCCCTCAATGATCAGGTGACAGATTAAGAGAAAAGTAAAATGGATGTGGTACTTATCACAGTCTATACTGGAAGACAATTTCAAGTAAATAAATCAAGAAACTTGAAAGAGCCTTAAGTGGATTTAACCTGGGTCCTTGAAAAGGAACACTTTATACAATGCTTAGAATTTAGATACAGAAATGACTGGATGGGTCAATGGTGGAGGGGGTAGGGATGAGCATTTCAATGGGTAAACTGGACACGTAAATCCCCAGGCACAGAGAACCTGGTGACAACATGAATTTATGGTCAAGGATCCCCCAAAACAGATGAAAAAAAGGGAAAGTTCAAATTGGATTATTTGCTTATCTACCAATTTAATAGAAAGAAAATAATAGTTTGCTGGCATCTTTGTTTTCTTTTAGGAATAATTACTTTCCATCTTTTTAATCCCTATAAAGTATCTCAGCACTTTCTTCCTGTACTGTATACATAAACCCACGAGGAAAGCAAGGACTCCACTGGTTTCTCATGCAATGGGATTGAAGGTCATTGTCTCATTTAACTCATCCATGTTGGAGTGAAGCAGGTGAATAACCTGGAGTGTGAAGCAGAGGCCTGAGGCTGAGGTCAATCTTGAGCCTGCAAAGGGAGGGAAGTGAAGTTGCCCTTGGTGCTTCCTGGGGAGTCTTCCCTCCTTGTGGTTGGCCTCTAGAGGCTCGGAAAAACTACAGAAAGAGGGTTGATATTGAGAAACTGCAGAGCACTAGAAAACAGAAACTCCACATGCAGATTAAAGTTGGGAGGTCTGTCCTTTCTGAGGTTGTAGCTCTGGCGGCCTTGGAGCTGTTTTCTGGACGGTGCTTTGGTTTTGGTGTGCATAAACTCGGAGTCAGATTGTAATTTGTGTATATGAGGAGAATATGGGAAGGTCAGACTTAGGGAAAGACACATTGGATTGTCTCCTGGAGAAATAGTAAGAATTTGACAATTCATTAGGTTCAGAACCCTAAACTGACTCTAGGTCAGTTACCTGCTGGTGAAAATGAAGATCTTTTTTTTTTTTTTTTTTTTTTTGCCGTTTTTTCGTGACCAGCACTCAGCCAGTGAGTGCACCGGTCAGTCCTATATAGGATCCGAACCCGCGGCGGGAGTGTCGCCGCGCTGCCAGCGCAGCACTCTACCGAGTGCGCCACGGGCTCGGCCTGAAAATGAAGATCTTGAAGGGAGGGATTGTTGCTACATTGTGAGTAGAGGACAGGAAGGTATGTTGAGCTCCCAGAGTTTGTTGAGCTCCCAGATCCTTAGGTTTTTCTGCCTCATCACCAGGGTCTGATCCCCTCTGGGCTCCATTTCAACAGCCAGAATATGTTTAACCTTCTGAGTGTAGGTTTTCCTTGTGAATTGTGGGTAGGCAGGCTGCTTATGTGAGTTCAAATGTTTGCTTTTCTTCCCTTTTGATTCCTTTATAGAATATTGCTGCCATATAACTCCAGTTTTTTGCATGTATTTAGTAATTGTATTCCTTTGCGGACATTTTTATATTCTAGGCTGAAAAAGAAGTATATTGAGAGATAAGGAGTGAGAAAGCATTTGCCACGCAGCCAACACCCTCATCTCAAATCCATGACCGTTGGAGGACATTAGGCCATTCCTCCTGTTCAGTGTGGCCTGGCCTGGGCGCTATCTTGCTCTGACACAAGAGGATCGCTCCTTCGGAGCTTGTGTCAGGAGGATGAAAGAAAGATCCATTAGTACAGAAAGATGGCAGTGCCCGCTCTGAAAAACCAGGAGCAAGTTCTGCCTACCTGCCAGCGCACCCTGACAAGGCCTTGGCCCGTTACCTACAACACGAATGACCCTTCTCCAAGTCACTCAGGGCCCGGCCTGAAGCGCTAGCCAATCAGACGCGCTAGGGCGGGGTCCTGTCCGAACAGGCGCATCTCGGGGAGGATGGAGCGGGATTCCCGAATCTCGCGTGATCTTCCTTTCTCGCGCCCGCCCTCCGCTCGGGTGGTTTTGCCCTGGCCTCTCTCCTGTTACCTGCTCTTTCTGGGGAGCCGTTAAGACGACGCCAGGACTTCCGGCTGGCTCAGTCACGTGACCTCTGGCAACTCGGTCACTCGGGCTGGAGGGGGTGGGACTGGAGGAACTATCCAATCAGATGCGCCGTCGGAAGGGGAGGGGCGTCAACTGCGGCGTCTCGTGGAGGTCCGTTACTGTTCCGGCGGCACGTGTTAGCGCGCCTCGCTTTCCACCAACGACTTCGGCTGGTTTGGGGGAAATCTCTGTCCCCTGTGCCCTGCTCTGACCGCGGGGGCCGTAGGGAGGACGCGGGGACACCCCGGAAGCCGGGAAATGGTGAGCGTCGGGCGGGCGTCCCGAGGCGGGGAGTGGGGCCAGTTGGAACCGGCCGGAGCCGGCCGTGGCCGCGGGACCCGGGCCTCCCCGCGCTCAGCCCCGGAGTCTGCGGCCCCGAGTCCGCCGCCGGCGCAGCGCGGCCCTCGGTCCCCTCCGGCCGCAGGGTGGGGCGGGGCCGGCGGCCAGGACCCCGGGAGTCCTGTCCTGTCCCTGCGGCGGGGACCTCGGCCCGTCCCGGAGCCCTCTCTGGGCAGCCTCGCGTGTCCCCGGAGTGTGCGGTGACGGCCGGGTTCTCGGGGGACACCCCGACTCGGGCCGTGGGGCTCATGCGGGGGAGGAGCTGTGGTCCGTGTTGTCCCCAGTCCCTCCTTTCTCCCCAGGGTATCAGTTTTTCTTTGAATCTTCCAAGAGTATGGGAAGCAGAGTCCCAAATTCACGACCCCGTCCCCACAGTATAGCTCTTCCTAGGTCGGGCAGGAAATCCCCTAATTTCCAAATCCCTCCCCGCATTCCCAAACGCCATCTTTCCCCTCGGGTTCGTAGGATCGTGATCTGCTACTCGTGTTTCATTCTACATTTCAAATGCACGCAGTATTTTGTTTATTATTTTTCCCCTGGAGCCAGGGATGACTCTTTTTAAAAGATTTATTTTGTTTTGTTTGTGGGTATTTTATCTGAGAGGAAAGCAGAGAATAACCACCTGGAACTCTGTTGTATAAAATCCTTGTGCATCACCTCCCGGTATCTTTCTTGGGCACGGACGTCCCATGGGAACTTTTCCTGGGTGATCTGTCTTTTCAGCACAGTTCCAGGTCAGCACTGCCCCTCCCTTGCTCCGTCACCTTGAAAAGATTTATTCACTTATTTGTGTCTCAGTATTTCAATAATTGTAAAGCATATTTAATCAATAGAGCTTGAAAGAGTGTATTTCCAAAAAGGCAAGAAAGGTGAATTTCAGAATAAAATAGTCCCGTATAACGTTCCGTTTGTTAAATATTCTTTTTACCATTGTTCTCGTCGTAATAGTAAGATTCTGAGTGAGGCCTGTTTTTTTTTTACTTCTGGGTGATTTCAAATGAAATTCCAGGGCTTAGATTTGCAGGTCATAGATGTGTTAAAATATGATTGATTGTTTAGGAAACCATTTTTTGCCATGCAAATAATAATTAAGTGACATCTTCAGTTTCTGAAAGGAATTGATATTTATTGGGTTTTTTAATTAGAAAAAGTTACTTAAAATTTGCTTCCCTGCCTTACACATAAATAATTGATGTGAGTGATTTTGCTGGATTCATAAACACTCTGTGTTATATAAAATATCAATGGCTGTCCAAAGCCTTGTGACTGGGGAGGAAAGGCCTGAGTCAGTGAGTGTAAGCTAAGGCTACATTTGAGCCTACAAAGGGAGGTCACTGAAGGCCCATTTGCTTCTCCTGAGGAAACTTCCCTGCAGATTCTGCTTGCTCCCTGCCACCAGGGAAGGAGCCCTTTGCATTGAGAAGCTGCAGAACCCTGGAAAGCTGGGGACGCACCTGCACGCGGTGGGAGTAGGGGGCAGTGTTACACTTTCTGAGGTGGTAATTGTGGTTTCTTTGGGTCTTCTTTTAGACAGTATGTCTGAGTTTTGCATCCGCAATGTAGCTGCATTCAGAGTGTAATTTTTACGTATCGAGAAAGTAAGTAAAAGTCAGGACTTTTGTCTTCTGGATATAGGGTTAATGAATTTGGGGGGTCCCTTTGGTTCAGAACCGTAAACTGAATCTGGGGTTGTCCCCCTCTAAGTGTTGTATCTTAGTAGAGTCTAAACCCCAAGCTTGTTAAGGTGTTTAACTTTCTAAATTTGGGTTTTCCTTCTGAATGGTGGGAAGCAGTCCCCTTATCTGAGCAAGTTAGAATGTTTGTGTTTCTTTCCTTTGGATTCCTTTGTGTGTTGAATATTGTGGCCCTTGAACTCAGGTTTCTCTTAGCATTTTGTAATTATATTTCCTGTATAAGTGTGTAAGATTTTAGTTTCTCTTGGCTTTGAAAATGGAAGTTGATTGTGACGTATGATATGAGTAAGGTAAGAGAATTCTGGACCCAAACAGAATTTGTGTTCCTTTTATGCAAGAGAATCTCAAGGTGCAAAATAGGTGTATTAAATTTCTCAGGTTCACTTTTCATTTTTAGATCAGTTTTTACAAGTGTGTATCCCTAGAGAGCTGTGAGGTTTAAAAGGCTCTACTTTAAGACAAATGAATTCCTATTTTAATTGATAAGATGAAGATGCAGTTGAATTCTTATTTTAATTGATATGAGGAAAACTATTTAAGCTTATGTAGTTTTTGAAAATCTTTCTATGCTTAAGGAATTAGGTCCAAAACCTTGATGCAGTATAATGCATTACTCATTCCTGAAAGCGCTGCCCACCCTGCACTATAGTAGAAAGACAAACTCCCATGTAGCTTATCATTTAGTTAGAGATATTTTAAAATTTGTTTTGTTTTGTTTTTTGGTTTGCATTTTTATAACCATTAGTGTTTAAAGGATGAAATTTAAGAATGGCTTCCTATTAAAAGTTAAAATTAAGTAAACTTAAAATTAAGTTTAAAAATGCATAAGTAAGCTAACTAAAAATAGCAGCTACTAAATATTATAATTTGGTATATATAAATTTTTCCAATCATTTTAAATGAGTGCATATGAAGGTTTAAAAAAAATCCATAAGACAGGAAAGCCTAACTTGAAAAACTTGATGCCAGCACATCCTGGTCCACTCCAGTCCTCTTGCTCTGGCCACCCCCAAATAACTGTTTTGATTATTAGTGTTTCTTTACATAAAAACAAGCAATTGCAAATGAATATTTTTCTTATTCACCTTTGTTCTCGTAATGAGTAGTTCAACTGCACGTTTTTTGAAGTTTCACTACTGACACCTTCAACTTCTTCCCTCTTCCATTTTTGCCACACACCTGGATAAAGCCTGGGAATCTCTCCTCTGCTTCGGGCAGGAGATTCAAACCACACGAGCCCCTGCCCATGATGGGGAGTTCTCACTCGGTCTTCCCCCACCCACAATAAAAACCTAAGCCAGGCTCTTTCCTTGCTCTTCAAGCCATTTGCTTGAGAGGCCTGCTCTGCTCTCCCCAGAGACCTGTCATGTGAGGAGTAAGCTTTTTCATACGCTCTCAGCGTGAGTGTGCATAGCCATCAGTGTCAGCCTGAGAACCACACCTCTGCCAGTGACCACGATACTGGCAACAGGAACAGGATGTTTCGGCATTGACCACCATCCTGGGTCTATCTTCTTTTGCTCTGACTTGGTAACCTGTTCTGCTGCCTGCTGGCTGGTTTATGTAGTTTAAGCTGCTGCTTGCTGGGAGCTTGTGCTTTGAGCTGTGCTGCTCTGTTTCTTGAATTTTTGAGCCCTGGGTTCTAGATTCAGCCAATCCAGGTTGGCAGTTTTGATAATTCCTTGGTGTTTGGAAGCAGGTTTACGGTCCTTAAAGTGTTCCTGGGTTCCCATCTTGGCCAGGACATGTCTGTGTGTTTACAGTGAAGCTTTGACTGATGTTGGGTTGGCCTCAGATGTACAGGGCAGGTTTGGGAGGAGGAACTATCCAGGCCCATTATGTGGTTGCTCCTGAAAGAAATCGTTTGAAACTACAGGAGAGAAAGGGAAGAGAGGGGGAAGGCAGCCATTAGATGGCAGTCTGAGTCCACATTCCTAATAGCACAGGACTCATGGGGACCCTTAAGTGCTGCTGCTACTGAACTTAACTATACCACAACAAAGGTCCTGACCTTCATATTTAGGGGGACAACACTCATGGCATAGAAAAGGGGTTAATTCAAACTCGACTTAAATCTTGGGTTCTTGGGCCGAGCCCGTGGCGCACTCGGTAGCGTGCTGCGCTGGCAGCGCGGCGACGCTCCCGCCGCGGGTTCGGATCCTATATAGGAATGGCCGGTGCACTCACTGGCTGAGTGCCGGTCACGAAAAAGACAAAAAAAAAAAAAAAAAAAAAAAAAAAATCTTGGGTTCTTAAGCCTTATAATGCAACCATTGCTAAGGGGAGCCCCTTAATCCTGATAACACTGATTTGAGGCTCTCTGGTAGAAAAAATTTATAAGTACCAGGTTAGAGAGGACACGCCTTCTCCCAGAGTATACCCAGTTACCAAAAAACAAAACAGGGAAGGGAGAGAAAGAAAAGCAAAAATCTCTGAAGCGTAGGTCCACAGTTTGTCCAGTTGGAAATCCAAATATGTATTGAAAGAATTTACACAACAAAAAAACATAAAAGGGCACTGCTTGGCTTTTGGGCGTCTACAAAGTAGGCTCTGAATTAATTTTAACATCTGCTGTGATGTATCAATCCACAACCGCCGTGGGATTAATTAGAGTGCAAGTTACAGTTATACATGGGTATCCCACTAAATTTAATCAGTGTACCCCTGATAATCACAGGGGCATTACTCGAATACAGAAATGAATAGAGCCATAACCATCAGGACTATTGTCCTGGCTAAACCCCCGTGGTCAGAGAAGCCATTATCATGCATCTCATAGTAAGCAGGGAAGCTCTGAAACCATGAGTAATAAATTGAATTTGAATTAAGTCTTTGGCACTTACAAATTGGCTTGACAAAATGGGACCCACGAATTTTACCCCCTAGTTAAATTAGTTATATGGCCTGATGTAAATTTCACTGGGCCTTGAAGGACTGAAAATTATTACACAAAACCTACTTAGTGAGGGGGTGATTATCCCCATTGCTTCTGTTTTTAACAGTCCAGTTTGGCCTGTTCTTAAACTTGGAGAGAGTAAATGGCACCTCACAGTGGATTACCACAGCCTTGCTATTGTGGGCCCACCTATAAAGCCCCGATACCCAAAATTGTGGGAATTATCAATGCTGTGCGATCAGCAACTTGTAAGTATTCTGCTGTCACAGATTTGTATAGGTCTGTTCTGTTCAGTGCCTATTTTAGGAGCCTTAGCTGTGGTTTGCCTTCACCTTTGAAGGGATTTGATACACCTTTACCTGGTTCCCCTCAGGCAACCTCAACATCCTTACCATCACACACTCTCTTTGCAGGCATGACCTGAACCACATTCACTTTTGTCCAGGAGCACAGGTATGACGTTACATTAATGACATCCTCCTCTAGGGACATTCATTTGACATGCATTCAGGACATACAGATATTAAAAAATAAAGAGCTCACAAAAAGTGGATGGGCCATTGCCCCATACCCCACACAGAATGTGAATGGCCCTGACACTTCAGCTAAGTTCCTGAAAATTATTTGGTGAATGGAGGGCTGCTGTCTCCCTGACGTTGTGAAGGAGTATCTATTGTCTTTCTCACCAGTGCAACGTCTTTAGTTTCCTTCTATGTTCTGAGGTGACATAGTCCTCCTATACAAAGTTTTCTTAAACCTGTTAACACTGTGACCTGCAAGGTGGTCCTTCTTGAATGGGCACCCCTACAACAAAGACTGTAGACTCTGTTCTCAAAGTGCCATACAGCAGGCACTCCTGTTAGTGCCCTCAGGGACTCTTTCACCATAGATGCTTTACAACCTCCTCTCATGCCTCTTACAGTTATCTGTGATGGCCTTAAGTTGTCCATAGGCTTCTGATGCAGGATACTGCCCTCAGCCCCCACTGTATGCCAGTAGAGCTGCAATTACCACCTTGTACTGGGCAGTCCTGAAATTAGAGGCTCTCACAGGCCCTGAGCATATGACCCTTTACCCAGCTGCCCATTGTGCCTTCGGTCTTGGAAACAGCTCGGTACAGGTACTGATACCTTGCTATTGTGATGGAGCCAAAGCTTGGCCCTTCAGCACATTCTACCTGCAGGAAGGAGTGTCCTGCCATCTTCTCAGTCCCTAGCCAAATGCAGTGTTGCAGGAGGAGGTCCCCTCTTCCAGACTCCTTGGCTCCCTTATTGGGATTAACTGAGTGAATGGCAGTGGGAGTTTATAGACTTTCCAGATGACAGTGCCACAGTCATACATGATGGAGCTCAGTGGAGAGTTTCTGCTTTCCAATCCTTAATTGCAATGTTCCTAATAAAGGATGAAAGCCAAATACAGCTAACCAAACATCATAGTTATAGACTTCTGGATGACTAAGAGTCCTTTTTGTTACCCTTTGTGGTAAAAGACCTCTGGGAATCTTGTCTCTCAATAATCCAAAATAGTAAATCAAGGGAACACATCGTTATAGACACTAAGTCCACAATTCAAGCCTTCAGTGGGACACTCCTTATCTATGCTGGAGTTGCAGACACCACTGATTGTAACCAAGGCCCTCATTTTGCTTCTCAGATTAGATAGCTAGGCTCTGCAACAAGGTGTTGGATGGAACTTTCACCTCTATTCCTGGTCTTAGGCTCCTAGAACATCACAATGACTTACTAAGATAAGTTCAAATCAGTTGAATGAAAGATGGTGTGTTTCAGTCATTAGACAGTTTCAGGAGTGAACTGAAGTATGCATATCATCATCCTTTCTCTTTTCTCTCTTCGATAGACTATGGGTTGTTTTTTTTGTTTTTTTTTTTTAAGAACAATTTTAGCTTTACTGAAAAACTGGTCAAAAAGTACAGAGTTCCCGCATGACCCCTCTGCCTCACATGGTTTTATTTTTTATATCTTGTATTAATGTAGCACATTGTGACACTGTTGAACCAATATTGATGCATTAAAATTCACAATTTATGTTAGCATTGATACCTTGTGTTATACATTCTGTGGATTTTGACAATTTATATCATACTATCATTTCTTTACCATGTAGAGTAGTTTCACTGCCCTAAAAATCCCCTGTGCTCCATGTGTTCATTTATCCCTTTGTCCTACCCCCAAATCCCTGGCAACAAAAGATATTTTTACTGTTTCATATTTTTGTGTCTTTTCCAGAACATTATATACTTGGAATCTTTATCTTCTTTGATGAGGTGTGTTTTGGATTTTAACCATTCCAACAAGTGTGTGGTGATATCTGATTATTTTATTTGCAATTCTCTGACATATGGTGTTGAGGATCTTTTCATATGCATATCTACATATATCTTATTTGGTGAGGTATACGTTTAGCTCTTTTGCTCATTTTTAATTGGGTTGTCTTATTATTATTGAGTTTTAAGAGTTATATAAATATATTTGTTGAACTTAAGAGTTCTTTGGATATTCTTTAAATACCAGACCTTCATAAGTGTTTTGCAGAGAATTTCTCCTACTCTGTGCATTGTCTTTTCATTCTCTTAATATTCTCCTTTGCACAGTAGCAGTGTTTCATTTTAATGAAGTCAAACTTGGGTTTTCTTTCATGGATCTTGCTTTTGGTGTTGTATCTAAAAATTCATCACCAAACCCAGGGTCACCTAGATTTTCTCCAATGTTAAATTCTAGTTTTGCTTTTTGTAAAAGGTGTCTAGATTTTATTTATTTGTTTTTTATTTTTTGCATATGGATATCCAGTTTTTCCACCATTTGTTGAAAGGATTATCTTTTCCCCTTGAATCACCTTTGGTCCTTTGTCAATGTTCAGTTGACTATACTTGTATTTGTGTGGGTCTACATGAAAGCAATTGGCTTTGTATATTGACCTTGTGTTCTTCAACTTTACTATATTCTTTTATTCTCTACATAGATGATCATGTTACATGCAACAATGACAGTTTAATTTCTTCCTTTCCAATCTGAATACTTTTTATTTCTTTTTATTGTGGCATTGTCTAGGATGTTCAGTATCATGTTGAATAGAAGTGGTGAGAAGGATCATCCTTGCCTTATTCCTCATTTTCCTGGGACAGCATCTCTTTTCTCACCATTAAGTTGATGTCAGCTGTAGGCATCTTGTATGTGTTCTTTCTCCAGGAGTTCTCCTTTATTTACTCCTAGTTTTCTCTCTTAAATGCATGTTGAATTTTGTCAAATGCTTTCTCATTTTCATCCCCCCCTTCATTTGTGATATTAGTAATTTGTTTTTCCTTTGTTTTTTTTCAGTTAGCTTAACTAGATTTTTATCAATTAATCTTTTGAAAGAACCAGTTTTTGGTTTTGTCGATTTTTCTGTATTGCTTTCCTGCAACTTCACTTTCTCTTATTATTTTCTTTCTTTGGCTTACTTCGGGTTTAATCTGAACTTCTTTTTCTAATTTCCCAAGGTATATGCTTTGATAATTGATTGTAGATCTTTCTTACTTTCTTGTGTGTTCAGTGGTGTAGATTACCTCTAGGTACTACTTTTGCTGCATCCCACAAACTTTGGTAAGTTGAATTTTCATTTCACTAGTTCTAAGTAATTTTTAATTTCTCCTGGAACTTCTTTCATCCATGTGTTAGTTAGAAGTGTGTTGTTTAATCTCCAAGTATTTTGAGGTTTTCCCAACTATCTTTTTTTAGATTAATGCCATTGTGGTCTGAGAGCATATTTTGTATGATTTCTGTTCTTACAAATTTGTTAAGGTGTGTTATATGTCCCACAGTGCAGTATATCTTGGTGAATATTCCAGGTGAACTTGAAAAGAATGTATTCTGTTTCATTGAGTGTTCCATGGATTTGAGTGAAATAGTGGTGTTCAATTCACCTATGTCCTTCCTGTTTTTTTGCCTGCTGGATCTTTAATTACTGATAGGATAGTGTTGAAGTCTCAGCTGTAGTCAGGGATTTATATATTTCTCCTTGCAGTCCTATCAGTTTTTGCCTTGTGTATTTTGTGATTCTATTGTAACCCACATACACACTAAAGATTGCTGTCTTTTTGGATAATTGACCGCTTTATGATTATGTAATACCCTTATTTACCTCTGTGAGTTTTCCTTGCTCCAAAGTTTGCTTTGTCTAAAATTAATAAAGCTGTGCTGGCTTACCTTTGATTAATGTAGTGTGGTATATTTTTCTCCATTTCTTGTAATCCAACTGTGTCTTTGTATTTAAAGTGTGTTTTTTGTAGACAACATGTAACTAGATGGGCTTTTTTTTTTTTTTTTTGTAGACAACAGATAAGTGTTTTTTAATCACCTGTGACAGTTTTTGTCTTTTCATTGTTGTATTTAGACCATTGATGTTTCTAGTGATTTTTTATATAGTTGGATTAATGTCTACTATATGTTTTCTTGATTTCTATTTGTTGCCCTTGTTCTTTCTTTGATCATTTTTGACTTCTCTTTGAGCATTTTACCTGATTCCATTTTTTCCCTCTTAGCATGTCAACAATACTTTTTTTTTTAAAAGTGACTTTTAGGGCCGAGCCTGTGGCGCACTCGAGAGAGTGTGGTGCTGGGAGTGCAGTGACGCTCCCGCCATGGGTTCGGATCCTATATAGGAATGGCCGGTGCACTCACTGGCTGAGTACCGGTCACGAAAAAGACAAAAAAATAAAATAAAATAAAAGTGACTTTTATTCTGGTTTTTTTGGGGGGGTTGGGGGACAGCTGGCTGGAACGGAGATCCAAACCCTTGACCTTACAAGGACAAGGCTGTGCTCTAACCAACTGAGCTAAACTGACTAGCCTATAGTACATTTTTTAAATTACTACTTTGGTGGTTTCCCTTGAGTTTGCAGTATACAATTATAAGTATCTCAAGTTCTGTTTCTAGCAGTGCTGGACCACTCCACTGTTTGTGCGAGTACCTCATAGCGGTATTCCTGATTCCTCTCTCCCTGTCCCTTATAACAGTGCTGTCATTCATTTCATTTATCCATAAGCTTTAATTATTGAATACATTGAAGCTGTTATTATTTTGAGCAAACTGTTATCTGTTACAGTAGTTAAGAAGAAAAATGATTTTGTTTTACTTTCATTTATGGCTTGTCTAACATTGTACCATCCTTTATCATTTACCATCTTTCTGATAATTTTTTCTTTTTACCATTTCTTGCAAAGCACGTGTACTGGTGATGAATTCCTTTAGTTTTTGTTTGTCTCAGAAAGTATTTCTTTCATCCTCATTTGAAGGATAATTTTGCATGACACAACTCTGGGTGTTTTTTCTTAAATGCACTTTAAATATTTTAATCTACTCTGTCCTTGCTTGCATGATTTCTGAAAAGAAGTTCAATTCAGTTCCTTTTGTGTGTGTGTGGCTGGCTGATATGAGGATCCAAACCTTTGACCTTGGTGTTATCAACACCACGCTTGAGTAAGCTAACTGGCCAGCCCTAGTCAAATTTAATTCTTATCCTGTTCTTTAGAGTGGCTGGTTGGGAATTACTTTCTTCTCAAATTGGAGAAAGGGCATTTTATGCTCTCTTGGAGGAAACCTCTGCTGAGAACTCTTTATATATTTTATAATGGGTAAAATCACCATCAAATTATTGTGAACTTCTAATGAACTCCCTTGTAAATTGCAAATTAACCTGTTTCTCAAGGTCAGCAAGGCCCAGTATACACTGCAATGGTTCTGCTGGAAAGAGTTCTGGCATTTTATCCTCTCAGGATGTGTGTGTAAGTGTGCTAAAAATTGGCAGGAAGTAGTCCTGAGGCTTGGAAGTACAGGGTTTGTGTGGAGATCTAAGTTTTCATGCCTTTTTCCTCGTGCCTGAGCTCTAACTTCCCTGTAACTTAATAGCTCCATGAAATAGGACAGAGTGAAAAAGGAAAAACTGAGTCTGTGATAAATGTTACACAAACAAATTTAAATGAATACTTCTCCAAAAGAGAAATTTTGATTTAGTCAGCTGGATCTGACTACCTCTAATGTCCCGTAGTACTTCAGGACAATGTGGTCAGCTGGTTCTTGTTACAAGTTTGATTTCCACGGGCCTCCAGGCTTCTCATGTTTGATGTTCTTCAGTGTGTTATTCATTCAAGTGTTATCCTGATTTGACCTTGTATTTCATGGAATGTTGAGTGCTATGGTGTGTAATAAGGAAAGAGATGAAAGAGTATTTCCTATAAGGAATTGATGGTCTTAAAATGAAAATATTCTTTTGTTTTGTATAGCATTTCTCTAACTCCTCCAAGGTGCTCTGGACCTGCCATTGGAGAGCAATAAGACTTGAGATGATTACAGAGAAAATGTAGAGATAGTTGCTGTTAAATTTAGGAGGAGGAAGTGAGTGTGGACAGAGAGTAAGAATTCTGATGACCAAAACCATAGAATAAATCTTTAGCGAGCACATAATCGTATATGAACATCTTATGAATTGAGTGTAGATCCCCAGGACTGTCAGTCTCACCCATCTTCATGTATACATATGTGGGATGTTTCAGGAATCGGTGGCCTTTAAGGATGTGGCTGTGAACTTCACCCAGGAGGAGTGGATTTTGCTAGATCCTTCGCAGAAAAAACTCTACAGAGATGTGATGTGGGAAACCTTTAGGAACCTGAACTCAATAGGTAAGATGGCATCATTCTGTCATGTTCTCTAACAATTTACAACATTTTTGGTCATCATTTCTATTCCAGGATTTGGAATGTGAAAAGGCAGTACTTTGTAAATAAGCCATACTTAGTCACAGCTTATCGTGGACCTAGACTCTAATAAGTTTTTCTGTACTTTCTAATAATTTGTGATGATTTTTCTGGGTTTGTATTTTAGGAAAAAATCAGAAAGACCAGAACATTGAAGATAAGTACAAAAACCAGGGGAGAAATCTCAGGTGAGTCACACCTCACAAGTGAAAGCAGTGTTCCGGGAGAAAAATCTTACTATGTCATAAATTTTTAAAAACAAGCAAACAAAAGAAACACATCCTTAAATTTATTTATCCTTACTAAAATACAAGAGGTCTTCAAAAAGTTAATGAAAAGATTTATATTATCTTTTAATTCTGATTTTCCACAAAGTTTTTGAAGTACAATCATATTAACCCAAAGTGTTTTCTTAAATATGGCATAAATGCTCAGTGTTTGAGAAGAAGTTCACTTGGAAACAGTATTTAAAAATCCATGTATGAATATCACTGTGTTCATATTAGCTGTGCCTGAGCCCTCTTACAGAGAATTCAGTATATTTACATTGAAGCAATTTAGACAGGACATAAAACCTATACTTTCCCTGAAAGTGAAAAAAAGACATTCTAATATCAAAAAGTGTGTGTGTAAAAGTCTTCATTCCTTACTCATTCTTTAATAGGCACATCAAACTTCACACTGGACACAAACCATATAAGTGTCAGGAATATGGAAAGAAGCCATATAAATGTAAAGAATGTGGGAAAGCCTTCAGTTATCTTCAGTGTTTTAAAAAACATGAAAGGATACACAGTGGAGAAATACCCTATAAATGTAAGAAATATGGGAAAGCATTCAGTTATCAACCTTCTTTCCAAATACATGGGAGGACTCAAACTGGAGAGAAACCCTATGAATGTAAAAAATGTATAAAAGCATTCCTGTATCAGAACACCACTCAAAGACATGAAAAGTCTCATACTGGAGAAAAACCTTACAAATGTAAGGAATGTGGGAAAACCTACATGTCTCGTCTAGGTTTACAAGCACATGGAAGAACTCACACTGGAGAGAAACCCTATAAATGTAAAGAATGTGGAAAAGCATTCCTGTATCTCTACTCTGCTCAAAGACACGAAAAGACTCATACTGGAGAGAAGCCTTACAAATGTAAGGAATGTGGGAAAGCCTTCATGTCTCGTCCAGGTTTGCAAGCTCATGAAAGCACTCACAGTGGAGAGAAACCCTATAAATGTAAAAAATGTGGAAAAGCTTTCCTGTATCACAACTCTGCTCAAAGACATGAAAAGACTCATACTGGAGAGAAGCCTTACAAATGTAAGGAATGTGGGAAAGCCTTCCATTATCGCCATTCTGCTCAAATACATGAAAGGACTCACACTGCACGGAAATGCTATGATTGTAAACAGTGTGGGAAAACCTACATGTCTCCTCTAAGTTTGCAAATACATGGAAGAACTCACAGTGGGGAGAAACCCTATGAGTGTAAACATTGTGAGAAAACCTTCATTTATCAGCAGTCTGTT
Organism: Cynocephalus volans; assembly: GCF_027409185.1. Classification (NCBI taxonomy): domain Eukaryota; kingdom Metazoa; phylum Chordata; class Mammalia; order Dermoptera; family Cynocephalidae; genus Cynocephalus; species Cynocephalus volans. The sequence continues at coordinate 103,933,311 of NC_084469.1, forward strand.
AGAAAACATGAAAGGACTCATATTGAAGATTAAACCCTACAAATGTAAGCAATGAGGTAAAGCCTTCAGTTGTTTCAGTTATATTCAAATTCATGAAAGAGTGCACACTGGAGAGAAACCCTACAAATGTAAGGAATGTGGGAAAGTCTTCACTTTTCTTGCAGCCTTTTAAGCACATATGAGAGCACACAGTGGAGATAAACCTTATAAATGTAAGGAATGTGGGGAAACCTTCAGTTGGCTTGCATCTTTACAATACCACGTGAAGAAAATGCACACTGGATAGAAATCCTACAAACAAAAAATAGGGGAAGTTTTCATTTTCAACAACTATTTTTCGATTTATATGGAATTCACACTGGACAGAAGTTGTATACATGTAAATAGTATGGGAGGGCCTGATAAAAATTTGTGTATAATGCTCCAAAGATTTTACAACGTGAAAAAAATGTTATAAAGTTATAAATGTGTTATCTTTATCAGTACCACATTCTTAAAATGTATCTCTGCACTATGTATTTCTGCTTCCTACTTTCATAAATGAACGTTGAGGTGAAATTCTTCTGTAAGAACTCTAAGCAATAGTACAGAGGTATTTGTAGGTAGTGTGTTTCTACTTAAATCAGTTATAGTTTTTGTCTTTCCATTTTGAAGTCTCTTGAGTCTTTGAGTGAATTGCAGTGTATTTCTGATACACAAGCAGGTTTAATTTTTATATATTTTTTGAAGTAGTTGTGTAAGAGGCCATTGAAAAATGATAGTTTGGTATTTGTTGGGAGTTTCCCACTGGCATTCTGTGTCAGGTATTGGATATCACTTACCCATTATATATAGTTCACCGTTTTTATGAGAAAAGCTTTTTTCTTCTTGGCCAGGAGAGCCTTATTTTATTTTCTGTGCTAACAAATAGTTGACATAAATTTTGAAGTACTTGTATGCCACCTTCATCATACAATATAGTCTTATGTGAGTTATTATCTTCATATTTTGCCTTTTGCCCTTTGTCATCCTTTCAGGGATATGGATAATAGACTTTAATTTGTAAGGTCTGTAATAGGATAATAAAATTTATATTGGAGTCAGTCCTCCTGGATTGTGTTATATCAACATGTGTAATGTGAACTAAATTTTCCAGGATTGATTTCCTCTGTGTTTATATGTTAGAATTCACCAGTAGCCTAACTTGCAGGAGAGTTGGAATGCAGAACTGAAAAAGATACTTGTCAGATTTTGAACTCACCATAAAGGGAGATGGACAGATAATGAAAGGACTTCATGGACACTTGCTTTTTGTGTGTTTTCCTGATATTTTGCCCTGCTAATCAAGAGTATCCTCAAAACATCACCATCTACTTGATTTCCATTTTCTCAAAGGTTTATTTGGCTTCTGCAGATGTCTCCACAAACTTCGTATGAAAGATCCATCCACAGTTTGGATTTTCTTGCAAGGCCTCATCTGTCCTTTGGGCAACTAGTTCATACTGTTAAGGTTGGGAGAATTTTTGGTTGCTCTGACTCCCTGCTCCTATAGATTATATTCAAATAAGGTTTAATTTGTATAGTAAACACCTTGTTCTGTTAATATTGGTAAGGACTTACGTGTTCCAGATTCCACCATGACAGGTGCAGCGGTGCAGTCACAACCACGTGGATGTTTGTTTCTTTATTGTGTTTTACAGTGACTTTTCTGACACAGTCTTTCCATGTGAGAATGAGAACTTCCTTATGTCAGGAAGATTGTGGGAGTTTCCAGTTACAGCTGAATGTCATCCCTCAGTACATTCTCAATTATGTTTGTATGTGATTAAAACAATGCATATTGTTGTTGTTAAGCAAAAGCTTCTGTAGACGTTTCTTTTTTATTATTATTTTTTTTATTTTTTAAAAAGATGACCAGTAAGGGGATCTTAATCCTTGGCTTGGTGTTGTCAGCACCATGCTCACCCAGTGAGCCAACCAGCCATCCCTATATGGGATCCGAACCCATGGCCTTGGTGTTATCAGCACCACACTCTCCCGAGTGAGCCATGGGCCAGCCCCTGTAGACGTTTCTTAGAAATATTTTATTAACTATTTTCAAACACATTTCTACTGACAAATATTATTGTCTTTTCCGTATCCTGAGAAAATATATTAAATAACCCATTGTAATCATTTTTAGGACAACTTTGTAATTTTGTCAAGTTATTCGTTATACATTGAGTCCATCTTCCTGTGTGCATATAATTCATGTGTTTTTTCCTTCACATTTTTTTTCTTTTATGGTGTATTAGTTTTGTCTCTTAGGACAGAATACCTAAAACTGTGTAATTTGTAACAAAAGAAAATTTATATCTTACATCTTTGGAGGCTGGGACGTTCAAGGTCAAGGGGGCACATCTGGTGAGGGTCTTCTTGGTGGGGACTTTTCACAGAGTCCCATAGTCTTACATGCTGTCACATAGCAAGGGCTGAGCAAGAGCACTTTTCCACATATTTTCCTTCTCTACTTATAAAGCCCCCAGTCTATTCCCTGTTAACTACTTAGACCATTAACCCACTAATTCATAAATGGCTTAATCCATTTATGAGGGCAGAGCCCTCATGATCCACTCACCTACCAAAGGCTCCACCTTTCAAATATTATAGTCTGGTTTCTTACCCTCTTAATACTGTTAAAATGGGGATCAAAACAAACATCAATGAGTTTTGGGGAGGCATTCAAACCATAGAATACGGTAACAGTTTTTGTCATGAAACTTATCTCTCATTCATTCATAGTACAAAAAAGTTAAATCATACTTTTGTCAATGCTGTTTTGCCAAAGATCCATCAGGATCACACATGTTTCAAAGAGTGAGGTGTAATGAGTTGTAATACGTATGACCACAAACCATAAGTGACTGAGTTTGCAGTAAGAGGGTGCTCAAAAGGACTTCTGAAGTATTTGGGTTTGTATTAGGTGATTTTATTTCCATACAAAGGAAGTGACATGTTTCTGTGTATCGGATGATGTGAAGTGAACCTAATACTATTTTTGGTAGTCTTAATTTTATCTAGGAGGCAGAAAGAATGGAGTGAGCTAAACCTAATTTATAGGAAGCATCAGTTTGTCATATTAGGACATTTCGGTCATTTTTTAGGGTCTAGAGTCTATTTTCTTTTAGATTTTTAGAGACATGGTTACAGAATGCCCTTGTTTTTGTCTGTATCCATCATGGTTGCTGAGTAACTTTGATGATGAAGGTGTGTGACATTTTTCAACAGGATAACACTTGGCCTTCCATCAAGTGTGAGGCCAGCTCTCAGTCTTCTAGAAAAACTTTTACTTTTCTTATTATTTAAACACTGAAATATTTCCTATTTGTATTGGACACTTTTTCATAAAGTAGCTCAGTTAAAATACATAAATACACTTACTCCTTAGCATGTTTAAAATCTTTTACGAGTCAACTGAGGCCTGCAAGTTTTGGTAAACTGTCAGAACACAAACCTAGCAAGAAGCAACACAGTATTAATATTCCAGTTGATGGAGTTTGGATGTGTTGTCCCCTCCAAAAGTCATGTGGAAATTTGATCTCCAATGTGGCAGTGCTGGAAACTGATTTGAGTCATGGGGGTGGATGCCTCATGAACGGATTAATGCTCTCCCTGGGGGAGGAGGGGTAGTGAGTGAGTTCTCGTTCTATTCCCACGAGAGCTGATTGTTTAAAGGACCCTGGCACTTCTTCCCTCTCTCCCTCTCTCCCTCTCTCCCTCTCTCCCTCTCTCCCTCTCTCTCTCTCTCTCTCTCTCGCTCTCTCGCTCTCGCTCTCGCTCTCTCACTTCCATACCATGTGATCTGCTTGTACCCGCTGGCTGCCTGCCACTTTCTGCCATGAATAGAAGCAGGCTGAGGCCCATGCCAGATGCAGCTGTCCCAGAATCGTAAGCCAAATAAACCTCTTTTCCTTATAAATTACCCAGTCTTGGGTATTTCTGTTATAGCAATACAAACGGACTAATACGCCAGTCAAGTCTTTCTTACTCAGAGTCTATGTTCTTATTGCTAACTATTCCACATCCTTCATATACCAGGCATTGTAGATTCAAAACTTACACAACTAATCACAAATAGTCAAGACAGGGATGGCTGATTAGGTCAGCTGATTAGAGCCTGGTAACACCAAAGTCAAGGGTTTGGATCCCTGTACTGGCCAGTGTTGTTGACCAGTACCCCGAGGGGAGATGGTGGGAAATGAAGAAAGACATGATTTATTTTATGGGATCAGGAGGACTTTGCAGGCTGCTGACCTGCAAGGCATCTTAGTTTTAGATTCCTTTTTATAAGCTAGTGAAAATAACAAATCATATCGATTGTCAGTTATATTTGCTACCAAGCTATTTATAGAACAAAACATTTTCAGCTGCCACAGGTGCTTGAGGATTCATAGCTAACTACTTATCAACAAAATAAGAACATAAGTTTCTCATTTACAAAGCTTCCAGGGTCCTGAGTTCAATCAAAGGTCAGATCTCAAAGGGAGGGAGAAGGGGGAAGTAGGCAAAAGGGATGCCAGCCTTGCTGGCTTCCCTAGAATAGCAAGGACTTTGTCAACTTGCTTATTCAGTACTCCACAGGCAAACAGCAAAAAAAAGCAAGCACTCTAGGCTTTTCTGTAGATGCTTGAAACAAGTTCTTGCAGTGTTCATGCCTTGTATTTTTGTGGGAAAGGAGAGATGGTTAAGAAGTGGTAAACTTTGCATTTATAAGATCAAAATAAGGGCTCTGAAGGAAAGGAAATGATGACGTGAGATAATATGGAAGCAGGGGGTGTATGTACCTTCTCTGTGGAAGCTGGCGGTGTGTGTACCTTCTCTACTGAAAAACCCCCCAAAGTCCTATACTCATGAGGGAGTGATACAAACCAACAGAAGTGAGTGAATGGTTTCTGAACTGGGCAAAGGGCAGTTTGCCAACTTCAGCCCCATTAGCTTTCCTGTCTGACAAAAGGGGAAGAAAAATAAAGGCTAATAAACTGTTCTGAAGGTCACAGCCCGGGACTCTGTCCCACAAAAAAGTTTAATCTCTGCACTCAGAAGCAGAGTTAACAAATGGGGTTTGGGAGGCAGGCTGTGTAATATCATGCTTTCTAACCACCTCCCCAGTTTTGGTTTCAGTCGTAGCTGAGTTCCTACTTTTCAAGACTTTTATAATGGGCTTATTGATGTTTACCTTGATGTTCATTTCAGTGAGAAATGAGTAGCAGAAGGTAAATAATTATGCTCAGTATTTATTTAAAGAGAACTGGTTAGATAAACGTCTATCATCTTACGTACCTTTGCAAAAATTAGGGAAGTCACCCACTGATATGAAAAAAGCTTCAGAATTTATATTCAAGTGGACAAAAAAGCAAACTATATTTCACTTTGTGAAAACCATGTTACCATTTATATCAAAGGAAAGAAAGAAAAAATTAGTTTAAAGAATCTTTGCCACTGTCCCTCTTCACTCTTTCTATTCAGTTAGGACAAACAGCAGCATATTGATGGATGGAATCCTTTGTGGGAATGAAAAACAACTTTAGTCTTCCCAGTTACCCCTATTACACCCCCACTATGGAATAGTTTCTCCTTGACCTTAGTTGAGATCTTATACAGGTTCCACAATACTTTTAGTCACTATCAGGTGCTGAAATCTTGTCACTTCTAGTCACATGACTTCCAGGCCAGCCTAGTACTCCTAGATCATGTTTGGGAGCAGAGAATGATAAGCACCTGGTGCATGAGAGGCTTTTCACTGAAAGAGGAACTGAACCTGGACCTAACCAAAACCAAATATGTCTGTTTTCACCCAATCATTTATCATTACATTAATCTGTATAACTTCATGTCAAAAAACACAGTGGTCAGTATGAAGAACTGGAAGAAGCAGATATTGTGATTGAAGATGATGGCATTGTTTCCTTGGGAAACTAAAGGCAAAACAACTGGAAAACTATTAGAAGTGATGAAGGAGTCAATTTGCTGGTTATTGACTAAATATACACAATAATCCTAATAACGTTAAATTCAAATCACATTTCCTACAAGATATATCAGAATTTCTGAGAAATAAGGCTAAGGCCATGTGCAGGTTTTTTCAGCAGACAAGTTTAAGTGTTTCCTGATTAAGTGATATAAGAGTAACCTCCATGGATAAATATACAACTTTGGTGGATTGAAGTCTCCTCATCCCAACTCCCACTGGAAAGAAATCCTATAATTTAAGTAACATGGGAGGATTGTTATTTATAAATATATTGTGTGTATTATTGCCTCATTCTTAAAGTGGATCTGAACTATGGATTTCTACCTCTTACTTGAGGTGAGATAATTCTGTAAATTTTCTTTACACAGTGGTTCATAAGTTTAATAGTGTTTTTTGCTTAAATAATACAACTTTTCTCTCAATTTTGAAGTCTCTTGGTTCCATAAATGAATTAGAATATCTCATAGGCAAATAGGTTTAACTTTTATATAGCTTTTTAATTGTGTAAGTAAGGGGCCTTTGTAACATGACACTATGGTATTTGTTGTGACTTTTCTACTGGCTTCCGTGGCAGGTACTGAATAGCAGACTGGCTGGTCTTCCTGCCTCAGCCACACCTCTGTCTGATGTCTGACAAAGGTTTAAATAACGTCCAAAACTGAACTCACACCTCAACCTTCTCTCTCATGAGTTTTCCCCATCTCAGCTGATGTGCTCAGACCAAAATCTTGAACTCATCCTTGATTCTTTTTCTCTTTCACACTTCTTATCCAATCCTGACCCTGCTGCTCTACCTCTGAAATACATCCAGAAGCCAGCCACTTCTCACCACCTCCAGAGCCAGCAATATGGTCTAAGTCACAGTCATCTCGGCCTCCTCATTGGTGTCCTGGCATCTTCAACCTCACTCACCACCCACCAAATATAAATTGCACGAGGGCAAGGATTTTTTTTTTCTTTGTATCCCCAGAGCCTAGAACTGCTTATGGGGCATTGTTGGCTGCTTAACAAGTATTTACTGAATGAATGAATGAATGAATGAGTTAACAAATTACAGACACTTCCTTAAGCAATACTAATGCCACAATCAACAGGACAGGTGAAGGTGTGTTACTATGGAACTTAAATTTTAATGGAGGATGATAGATCCTTAACAAAGTATTAAGCTAAAGATTTTCAAATATTGCTAACTGCCATGAGGTTAAAGCAAGGTTAAGTGAACATTTTTGGAGCATGGATGCAGGAAGCGGGAAGGACACTTTCTGGGTGTCCTTTAAACTGAGGCCTGAATGATGAGAGAAGGCAGCCACAGAAGGGGGGCCCAGGCTAAGGAAGTGACAGGTGCAAAGGCCCGAGGGCAGAATAAGCTTTTTTTTGGACAGATAAGACGGGTGTGGTTGTAGCTGAGCCGAGGAATGGCGAGAAGGGTGTGAGATGCAAAAGGAAAGCATCAGCCAGATCCCACAAGACCTGGAAGGTTGAAGCAAGGTGTAGCCTGGTATGTAATCCATGTTCTAACCTGCCAGGGCAGTCACTTTTTTCCCCTCAAAGTCTGTTCCTCGCGACCAGCTACAACAGAATCGCCTGGGGACTGGTGTTCAAACAAAAAATGTAGATCTGAGCTCCCCACTTCAGTCCCAATGGAATGTGAGTTCTGCAAGGACAAGTTCTGTCCATTGGTGAATCCCCACCACATACACTGCCTGCACTCTTATTTGTTGAACAAATGAGTTTCTTCTATCAGAATCTACAGGATGGGCCCTAGAATCCCATTTTATCCAGTAAATAAACCCTTCCAACCGCTTTCCCAGATCTCTCCTCCAGGCGGCATCCCTCTCCAAATGCCACAGGAAAGGGGTGTGGACTGCACATAGACTGCAGAACCTCCGCGTATCTTTCTGTGCCGACATAAGTCCATCACTTCAAGGAGGTCTGGAAGAGAGGTCATTCCGCGGTCCTCCAGGCTCACCTAGGTTTCTGGGACGCCTCCCCACCACCGCCGCAGGTCCCAAGAGATGCCGGAGTCCAGGGTAGTCATGCTCCTCAACCCGCCACCCCCAAACCCGGAGACCCGGACGACACCCGCAGGAAACTGTCAGTGCTCCAGAGTAGAGCACCCAGTGAGGCCGGATTTGACACCAGGTGCGCAGGAACCGTCACCCACATCCGCCTTTCCTCTTTGTGACGGCCCAGTTCATCGGGAGACAGAGACTTCCGGCTCCCGGCGGAAGCGGGAACCCCTCTCCTCCATCACGTCCCGCGCACCCCTGGACGGACCAAGTGGCAAGCAAGCCCCGCCTCCTTCGCCGCCTCTGTGCGCACGCGCAGTCAAATTTTCGACCTCGCAGAGGTGTCGCAGTGCGCCTGCGCAAATGTCCGGGCCACCGGACCTCGATGCGCACGCAGCTCCTTCTTCGGTCAGTTTTGTTTTGTTTTTTTAATAAAGATGACGGGTAAGGGGATCTTAACCCTTGACTTGGTGTCTTCAGCACCACGCTCTCGCAAGTGAGCCACAGGCCGGCCCCCTGCTTTGGTCAATTTTAAGGAGTGGCCATTTTTGCTCTTCGGGAACGCTGGGCCAGGTGGTACCAGCGCTGGGAAGGTGGCCTTGCCCTGGGCCTCACCATCTTCCTGCGGATGATGCTCTTGTCCACATTTCCAGCCCCAGCCCCTCGCAGACCACCTGTGTCTCCCGCACCTCTGACGCTGAGTTCTTTCACATATCCCAGTGCTGAGTCTAGCAAACGACGGTATGGCCGAGTCTTCTCAAACGTTGACAAGATGCTGCGCGTCTTCTTACAGTTCAGGTTCTGATTCAGCAGGGCAGGAGTGGAACCTGAGTCTGCATTACTAACCAGCTCCCTGGTGACATCCTTGCTGCTGGTCCACGGACCACACTTTGGGTAGGCAGGCAGGGGCCGGATCACGTGGGACCTTGTGGGCCATGTTAAGGACTTTTATGGGATTTTCAACAGAGAAGTGATATTTAGTTGGGTTTTAAGAAGCTCGTTTTAGTACCATGTTCCCACCTGATCCCCTTACTGAATCAAGATCCCTCTTTCTGTCCCAGTTGTCTGCAAGGTGCACCCCACAGGGTGTGGAGTGTGAACTAAGAGCCTTGGACCAACCTCTCTAAGCTCAGACCCCCATACCCAGGCGGTTTCTCTCTGTAGGTCATCTAGTCCTTGCCCAGGACCTGCCCTGGACACTTGTCCAGTCCAGCTTCCCAAGTTGGGTCCTTGTCTCCTTCCTGTCCTAATCCCTTTTCTTGATCTCACTCCTATTCTTTCCTAGTTCCCTTGTCAGACCTTTATCCTCAGGTGCATGAGGACTATAAACCATCTCCTGGTCTCCTCCAAGCCCCTCTCCAATTCCCCCCTCACAGAACTCCACCAGACCCTCATTTCCCTAGCCATGTCCTTGAAAGAAAGTGAGCTGAGACATCGGGTACCGATCAAGCTTTATTAAAGGAAAAGAATCTGCCAGGCTGTGCTCAGTGGAGGACAGCACCTGGTGTGGGGGTGAGAGAGCTTATATAGGGCACCAAGGGCTGGCTGATACAATCAAGGAGGGGCATTATGCTAATGCAGAAGCTATGTGACCAGGGTGGAGAATTGTGCCCTTGCGGAAGCAAAAGGGTTTCTGTTTTGCAGAAGTCAGGAGGATTCTCGTAAAGGGAAGCGGGGAGGGGTTTGGTGCTGAAGTGGAAGACAAGGCCAGTGGTTATTTTGTGCACACTGGTGCCAGTCACGTCCAAGATCCATCAGTCCTCTCCCAGGCTCTCATCCCTTAGCTGGTCGATCTTCAGCCATGTGCACTGGAGGGATGGTGTCAGAAGATTATCTAGGGAGAAAACATTACATTTGTGAGGCAGACTCATCCAGCTGTTGATGTATATTTGCGTTAATTTCAGTTTTTGACTATTCAGTTTTTGGAGGCTGGCTGGTTCGGGGATCCAAATCCTTGACCTCAGTGTTATACAACACCCCTCTCTAACCACCTGAGCTAACAGTCCAGTGCCTGTTTTTGGCTATTTGGAATAAAATATACAAAGGTTTGCATGAAAGTGCAATAATATCATTTCTCTATGAAATTTTATTTTATTCCACCTAGAAGTGAAATGGCTGGGTGTTGTGATAGAAACATGTTTAACCAAAATGCTTTCCAAAATGGTTATTTCATTTGATATTCCCACCGGCAAGGTTTGAGAGTTCCAATTGCTCCACATTCTCACCAACGTTTGATACAACCAGTCTTCATAATTTTAGACTTCCAAGTAGATATTGGTATCTCATTTGTAGTTTAAATTTGCGTTTACCTTAGGAATAAGGATGTTAAATGACATTTAATGTTCTTATTTGTCACTCATAAATATTCTGTGGTTAAGTGTTAATTACATTGTTTTCAAGTTATTAGTTTTTGAGGGTTCTTTATATATTGTGGGTATAAATTCTTCATCAGATTATGATTTGAAAATATTTTCTCCCAATCTATGGATACTCTTTAAATTCTCTCTTTTTTTGTTTGTTTGTTTTTTTGACCTGTTAGGGGATCACAACCCTTGGCACAGTGTGGCCTGCACCATGCTCAGCCAGTAAGTGCACCGGCCATCCCTATAGAGGATCCGAACCCACGGCCTCAGTGCTCCCAGCGCTGCACTCTCCCGAGTGAGCCATGGGGCCAGCCCTCTTTAAATTTTCTTAGCAGTATCTTAAACAAAGCAGTTTTAAATGTTGATGAACCTTAATTTTTCAATTTTTTAATGGATCTGCATTTTTGTCACACATATGACATTGTTACCTAACCTAAGGTCAAATAACTTCTCCCATGTTTTCTTTACATTTTACAGTTTAGTTCTATGACCCATTTTGAGTTAATATTTGTATGTAGTGTGAGGAATGAATACACATTCTTTATTTTGCATATGTATATTTTATTGTTTAGCATTGTGTGTTAAAACAGATTTTTTTATTTAATTGTGCCCTTTTGTCAAAAGCCACTAGACTATATATGTGTGGATATATTTCTGGGACATTCTGTTGTACTCACGTATCTGTATACCTTTATGCCAAAGACACATTGCCTTTCTTATTATAGCTTTATAATAGATCTTTTTATCTTAAGTAGTAAGAATTTTTATAGTTAAAGCAAGGGATCATATCGAAGACACAAATAAATTAATTGTTCTGATAATTTTAGATTCCAGGACCTCTCTATGGAAAGGTCAGCTCCTTTTATAGACAAGACACTATCCAAACCAAGAACAAAGCCTCGTAACATCAAGGTCTTTGGTTCAGATCCCCATACTGGCCAGCAGCCAAAAACAAAACAAAACAATATCCAAACTAAAAAAAAAAAACCCAGCAGGTATTTGAGACAGTGTTCAGGACAGTGACCATGTACACAGTGAGAGAAATAAAAAGGCAGTTTTCTATTTCCTTTCCTCAGTAAAATGAGTTGCATAAATGTGCGAGGCTCATTTTGGTGAAAAATACTTTCACAATAGAAAATTTTGAGTTCTTCCACCTACCCCCCAAAAAAGTTTCAAGCCCTGACCTGAACAAGAAAATCAGAATAAGGTGGCAGTAGTTTCACATGAACTTCAAGACTATAGTCTTTTTTGTTGTTGTTGTTGTTTTTGTTTTGTCTTTTTCATGACCGGTACTCAGCCAGTGAGTGCACCGGCCATTCCTATATAGGATCCGAACCCGCGGCGGGAGCGTCGCCGTGCTCCCAGCGCCACACTCTCCCGAGTGCGCCACGGGCTCGGCCCTCAAGACTATAATCTAACTGTAGTTAGCATCCTCTGTACTTTACCAAATCAGTAGACTGAATTTTCTCCTTTAGGAAGTTTTCAACCAAATTGAAGTTAAATTAATATCACTTTAAAATGCAAAAAAGGGTATGCAAGACTAGTGTTTGTTCTATGACATGTAAAAGAGAAGCATCCTTCCATCAGCACTGGTCCAAGAGGTACCATATAAAGAATGGGCTGGAAGATGAAGTGGTCCATTTGGTCTACCAAAAGGCAAGGAGACTCCTGTTTCAGCCTAGAAAGGGGCGGGGGGGGGGGGGTCCCTGCCAAGTCTGGCTTTTAACTGCACCTAGATCTCAAATAGATCTTAGGTCCCCCTAACTGACACAGCTAGAGCACAGCACCAGCAGTCAAGAGGGCCAAAGTGGTCTAAACTAATCAGTGAGTACCTCTATGCCATGATTTGTCAGTGTTCATGCTGACAGTGGTAAAAGAGTTAAGAAGCTTGGGTTTTGGAAGTGCATGAACATTATTAACCTAATAAGCGATGATCAAAAGTTCTTGCTTAGGGCAAACGGTACGAAAATAGATCATGAGGTCCTGCCCACATCACTGCTAAGGTTATCTAGTCTGACTTTAAAGCAGTACAACAATGGCTTCTTCCACGCAACAAAGACAAGCTTTGCACTAATATTTCTCAAAAACCAATGATGTCTCCAGCTCTAGCCTCAGTTTAAGAGGTTTTGTTTTGCTTTTTTAAAAATATGCCTTTCCTGAGCTGGCCAGATAGCTCAGTTGGTAAGAGTGCAGTGTTATGACACCAGGGTCAAGGGTTTGGATTCCCTTATTGGCCAGTCACCACTGTCACCACCAAAAAAAATGCCTTTCCTGTGTCAGAGCCAAGGTAAAGGAGAGTGGGGTGCAAGAAACCCTCTATGTAGAGTCTCTGGAATAAAAAGAGCTCTAGAAGCCAGAGTGTGAGCACGTTCAAGTCACAGGGTTTGAGCTTATGGGCCCGTGGTGCTTGTTTCTTCCATCTCTGGGATGTGCATCTTGGGTGGCTTGAAGACTGCTGGATCTTCAGCCATTCTGGTGGCCTCGGCACAGATCAGTTCCATTGGAGAGGGCTCCTCTATGGGTCTGGGTGGCAAAACCTCCTGAATCATGCTTCTGAAGTGATCTTGGTCAATAGAAGCTCCATTTGTCTGATGAGTTTCTGTCCTTATCCCCACTTCCAGGATCCATGTTGTTAGGATTTGGGCCAGGTAAGGCTGTGGAAGACAGAGGTGAACCAGCGTCTGGCCTTCTACGTAGGGGAAGAATGCGGGGTGCTGCTCAGGGTGGACTGGGCTGATGCAGGCAGCTTCTCTTTTTTTTGTCATCTCCACTCTGTAGCTCAGTCTGTGGAGTGCTTCTGCCACTTGTACTTGGTCTCCTCGGTGGAAAGACCCTTCTGGGGTGTGTGGCCAGCATCTATCAGCTATGCTTGTTGCTCAAAATGCAGAATGCTTTCCCGGCTCTGTTTTGTGATCAGAGAGTTTATGATAACCTGGGTGGCTCTGACCTTCACCACTGAGACCTTGTGCATACTGTCAGTCGGTGGCCCATGACAGGGTCACAGCCCAGGGAGGATACACTGCGCTCTTCTTCCTCCAACCTGGCAAGGTGCTGACATTCATGGTTTGGAATCACTGGCTTCCTGGGGATGCTGCCCATGTCCACTGGAGGAGAAGTCATGGGCGTAGGGTCCTCGAGGGCATCATCATGGCTGAAGGCCTGGCGGTGCATCCCGATGGGCAGGAACACCTTGCCTGAGTCCCAGTAGTTTCAAGAGCAGGTATTTCTGGTTGTCTTGAAGCCATTGAAAAAAGACTAGAATCCAGGTGCTTTTTCTGTATGGAATTTGGAGCTGAGTCCCTGCCACCACAGAGAAACGATGTGGCGGCTGTGCTGACAGACAGATGTCAATGAGGACTGTTGCCCAGCTGCTGCTAATTAGCAAAGCTTCACAGGAAGGGTCCACCTAGAGGTTCCGTCTTCCTGCTGCCATGGAGCTGCCTGCGGCCCAAACTTGGGCACTAAAGAGCCTCGGAGGACCTACATCTTCCGAGAGACTGTGGCACAGACCTGACCCAAGCCACGATGACAGCAGCAGCCACACCCAAGGTCCCCAGCATTGACCAGGGAGCAGTGGCTCTACACTAAGTCTTCAAGCTGGGCATTGTTAAATCCTCCAAAGTTTTGTTTTTCTTTTTTCAGAAAAGTCCAGGGGCAATTTGCCCTATAAACTAATCCAAATATGTTGTAGCTTCTTTATAACACTCAGGTTCGTGTTTGATGTTTGTTCAGACCCCTCGTGGGTCCCTCTGGCAGTGGTGTTCTCTGGTTCTCTCCTACAAACTAGCCAGTCTACAGTCTAGGCTAGGTCTTCACTAAATCTCCTGAGAATTGCCGTTCACCTTTATTTCCACTGTCCTGAGGGTGGAATGCCCTTTGGCTTGAACTTCTCATACTCGGTTGCAATTGAAGTTAGTTCCTTTGGCTGGAGATTAGGAGGAGACTGCTTTACAGTTTATGTCTCACCATCTCGAGGCAAAAATCTCTCTGCTAGGGCTCTGAAGCTTGGGTGGGGAACAAGGGCAAGCTGTTGTGTGAGGAATCTTCTCTTTAGAAACTGACTGCTCAGCAGGAGGGGATGCCTGATGTCCTTTCAGCCTGTGTCCTGGCCTGGATCTACCACCTCACAAGCTGGGGCCAGGACGATCGGTGTCCCAGCATTCGGAGCACCCCATGCTCACAGTACAGCCTCCATTCCTTCAGTAGGGGCTGGGTGCAAAAACCGCGTCTCCACTTTCCAAGCAGAACCATACAGGACATCACCTTAGTAACAGGTAGCTGGGGCAGGATGAGAATTGTTGAAGTCCTGCTGATCCTAGAAAAAAAGTTCTCCAACCGAAAGCTGGGGCAACAGCAACTTGTGTCCTTGGCTGCACTGTCTGGAGTGGGGGGTTCACCTTGCTGGGCTGAGAGGAGAAAAGGGGGAAAGCAGTCATGGTTCAAATACTACAGACCCTTACATTTATCACAGAAGTTTCATGGATTCTCTTGAGTAGATCTTTCTCATTTGCTGTTTGCCTTTAGGGTGATTTCCAGAGGCTTTCCATGGTTGTTTTAAAGTAATTATCACCAGTTTCACTGGGGAGTGGGTCAGCAGAGCTCCTCTGGCTGTCATGCCACCCTCATGAATTTAATATTCTGCTCATTGTTTCTTTGAGGCCTATAAAAGAATGCTCACACGAGGGGTTAAACAACCTTAGGTAATGACGTGTTTACAGAAAGGGACATACTTGCGTCTTTGGCGCTCAGCTTAAACTCTTGCTCTCCCTGGCGTTCCTTGGAACAGGACGTGGTCTCTTGCCCCTGAGGCCTCTGCTGCATTTCCGACACATCGACCACTGCTGGGTTCTTGGTGCAGACAACAAAATGGAGTCTCTCCTGTCTGCCCTGGCCATCCTCCTGCTTGTCCCCCTGAGACATTTTATGCTCCTTATTCTTAAGGGGTGTTGAGGGTGAAGATCTCTGTCTTCTGTAACTTCTTCACTGCTGAGCCTGGACAGTTGTCCCTACCTGTCCAGAGGCATAAAAGTCTCAAGCTGCTCTGTAGGGGAGTTGTTTACTGTTCACATCTCTCTTCCCATATAGCAGCATGAGCATGTAAAATGTGGGAAGTATATTTTGAATTGGTGTAAATGTTTACTTATTTACCTTTTCCTAGCTGTAATGCCCTAAAATAGCTATCAATTCCACTTTCTGGGCAGCCTCAGCAATCTCCCCCAAGAACATTAGGGGAAAACATAGACCCACCACTTATATGGCCTGCTATTAGACCAAGTATCTGTCTTAGTCTTTTCTCTTTTCTTACAGGAAGATCCATGGACCGTAATTTGTGAATGGCTTTACCTAAAGCTCATGTGCTAGGAAAAAACCAGAGCTACTGGGTTTGTGGGCTAAAGCCCCAAAACAAGGAAACAATTCCACTAATGCCAGTGCCTCTCCATGTTCACAGTGAGAGTCACCCTGAAACCCCAAAGAGTGGAAAGCTATCCTTGAGGTTCTAGCCATCACCACTCTTTGCTTTTCTACACTCACTGAAAGCAATACCCTAAACTTTCCAACTAACAACCTAACTTCCCCTAAATAAAGAAAACCTATGTGGACCAAAATCAAGGCTATCAAAGTAGAAATAACTCTGTAAAGGTTTATTGAAAGCCAAGCTTGGGTGCCCACGCAGGAAACACAAGCCAACAAAGTTGGAAAGTGTTCTCAAGTCTAATGCAAGCAAAGGCATTTTATAAAAGCATTTAAAAAGCAGGTTTGAAAAGGGTGGGGGAAAGCTCCTGGTACAGTTGTACTTTCCTCTCGGAACACAAAAGTCATGATCATTGGTTACCGATTACAGCACGGGAATCAAAAGCGTCTACATGCAACCTCAAGCAGAAGCTTCGAGCTTCAACTATTCTGAACAAGATCTAAAGGGCTTATTCAAAACCAGCAGGTTTCAATTAATTAATTAGTAAATAAATTAATAAATCAACAGTTCTAACCACATACATCATTTATCTTAAGAACAAGATGTCGACATTTGGTTCATGAAACTTATCCCAAGGCAGTGAATTTTAGAAAAACTGCTTCATATTATTTCCTACATCACCTGTCTGAGTGATGCCTGCACAAGGTATATTGTGCTTCCAGGCATCACGTACTCGAAACCTGGGGACTATCTAGGTGGGTACAAGTAATTGCTCATATAGTGTCACTGGATTAAATCCAGTAAGGTCCCTTTCCACTAAATGTTTTTATACACCCTCATAGCATGCTATAAAGGGAACGCAAAAAACAGGTTTCCTACTGGACCTTGTTCAGGAGCCATGTGGACTTATGAGCAGAGAAATTTAACTGACCCGTGCTCAAGTGCCACTAGGCAGTCCTCTTTTCCAAGCCATGAGGACCTACACTGGGTCTGTGGTGGATGTGATTACTCTGTTCTGACTCCCCTCTGATCTGAATCTTGCTCTCTGACTTGGCTTCCTCCTGCCTTCAGAGAGCTCCCCCTGGAGGTCCCCATAACACTTTCCATAATCAGAGGCCAAAATGATCCCTGACTGAAATTAACGCCAACCTTGAAATAGACGAAGATAAGCTCCTTTCCACTGCAGGCTTTACCAGGTTCAGTTGGTATGGTTTCTCTCTAGTGTGAGCTCTTTCATGGATCCAAAATGAACTGAGAAAATTGAACGCTTTCCCACACTCGCTAGTTTTTTAAGGAAATCAAAAAAAAGTTATTTATAAAGTAAAACTCTACTGTTTTCCAATTTTGTCAGATTAACACTTACAACGGCTTTACTTGTCCTGTCCACAGTGACAAAGCCCTTTTATTTTACATATGTTCAGTTTAAGAATCCACATATTTTTATCTACAATACTACACGGTAAAAATAAAACAATACTTATTTGCCCAATGTATGAACATCTGGCGTGCCTTTTCACAGTTTAAAACTGTAAACAAATTTTAGACCCAGCTTACAGGTGTATTTTTGTAATTATTTTTATTACCCTCTATATTTGCATACCTGTAGGAGCACTGAAGGTTTTCCCATTTTTTTTTTTATGTTCATAGTTTTTCTCCAGTTGAGTCCTTTCACGTCTAAAAACAGACCGATGACAACTAAAAGGTTTCTCACATTTCCTACATTTATAGGGTTTCTCTTCACCGTGATTTCTTTCATTTTTTAAAGAAAGGTTAGAGATCAATAAAGACTTCCTCACATTCCCTACTATTCCTACGGCTTCTCTCCATAGTCCTGCGGCTCACAGGTCTGTGTTCAGTGTGAGGTCTCACATGCCTACTAAGGATGAATTATGAATAAAGCCTTTTGCCCACACACTGCATTCAGCATTCAGGTGGTTTTACTACAAGAGGAGTTTGTGGGTTTTTTTGCTCAGATTAAGATTTGAAATCCGGCTGGAGTTTTCTCCACACTGACTACCTTCTTTACTTCGTCTACCATATGACTTCTGTAAGAAATGAGAAGCACAATGTTAATGATATTTTTAGCAACAATTTTATATTTATTAATAGGAATTATAATTACATTTTTACCATTTTCAGGAAAAGTTAAATTTTCTGCTCCACCCAAACTGTTTCAGAATCGTAGACTGAATGTTCTGGAAGCGTGCTCAAACATAGGTAATATCAAAACAGTGACATTCATAAATGGGCTTTCTTAACACTGTTATCAAGTGAGCAACTTTTCAAACGCTGAATATCTATGCCATATTTAAAAAAAACATTTTGGGTAAACATTTTCTAAGAAATAAGTTTGAAGGTGGGCTTATTTGTTTTCTTTGCTTGTTTTTAAACTTTCATGACATACTAAGACGCTGTCATGGGCAGTGCATTCTCTTGTTAGTACGACTCATCTCAGATGTCTCCTTTGGTTTTTGGACAAATCTTCAATGTTATGGTCTTCACATTTTTTCCCCATAAAATGCAGACCCAGAAAAATTATCACAAATCATTAGAAATTATAGAAAAAAATATTAAATGCTATACCCATAATGAGATGTCAGGATGCTTGGTTTATCAAAGTATTCCCTTTCAACCTGCCAGATATTGGAATAGCATCGACAGGCAACTTATTCTGTAAGTGAAGGAAAGTTGTCATCCCTGAGTCCAGGTTCCTGAAGGTTTCCGGCATCACATCTCTGTAGAGTTATTTCTGCAAAGGATCCAGCAGACCCCACTCTTCCCAAGTGAATTTCATAGTTACAGCCTCAAAGGCCATGAGTCCTAAAACATCCCACATATGTGTACAGAAGAATGGATGACACTGACAGGACTGGGGATCTGTACTTAATTTATAAAATGTTTACACGTGACTCTGTAGTCCCAAAACATTTATTATATGACTTGGTCATGAGAACTCTTGTTCTCTATCCACAGTCACTTACTCATGAATTTAACAGCATCATGAAGACATGAAAATCTGAGATACTGAGATCATTTCACATGCCCCCTATTGACAGGGTCCAGAGCACCTTGGAGAAAAGACAGAAGTGGTATACAAGTGAAGCAACGAGATGCTGTCATTCCTTGTGAGAAAAACTCTTTCGTCTCTTCCCATGTTACCCACCATATCACTCAGCAGTCTACGAAGCATGGGGCCGAAGCTGCACAAGGTTTTAATAAATAAAAATACAATGAACTGGAAGCTTTTTCTTCTATTCTCATCCCAAGCATGAGCGGTCACGAGGCCTGTCATGGAAACTGCATTTTTAAAAGGTCGACCGGCCATTTTGTTCAGAAGTATTCCAGGACAATAGTAGATCCAGGTGGCTGAATGAAAATATTAGTTTGGAGAAATATTAACATCTTTATGTAATATTTATCACAGATGCAGTATTTCCTTTCTCTCTCTGTCCAATTTCATGGTGCTAGAAAGTTATTTGGAAGTTAGAGCTCAGGCATCAGGAAGAAGGCATGAAAACTTAGACCTTCGCAAAATCCCTACAGTCGTGAGCCTCAGGGCTATTTCCCACCGATTTTCCACACACACGTGCACATGAGATGCTAAGATGGCAGCAGAGCTCTTTCCAGAAGAACCATAACAGTGTACTATACCCTTAGCCTGACCGATCTTGAACAGGTGAAGAGCTGCAGTCTTCCAGGGAGTTCATTCAAGTCCACAAGTTTGACAATGAATTTGAACCTTGATTATGAAATGCATAATTGGTTCAGCAGTGCCTGTCTCAAAGAACATAAAATCCTTTCTCCAATTTCAGAAGGAAGTGATTCTCGACCAGCCCCTCTGGAAGCTGTCACCCCAACTTCTCTCATTTCCGAGCTCCACTGTGGTGTACAGTATGAGAATCCAACCCAAGCAAAAACCATGCCTCAAACTTGGTCTCTGAGCAAGATCATTAGCCCACTGACAGCCATGTGCAGGGGACAGAGAAAAGGCTCCCACTAATTCTAGTATCAGCAATCCTGATACTAGAATTTACCTATTTGGTCAAGCTGCTGCTGAGCACAAACACCGCTCTTGTTGGTGGGTCCTAGGAACAAAATGAGTTGCCTGGGTCAGACATAAGTCTGCTTCATGCAGTGGATCTGTAGCCCTTGTCACAACAAAGTCCTACAACTTAGTGTGCAGAAAAAAAGTAACACACCTGAGACTGCTCATCCCTAGAAACGCCTGCTCACAAAGTTCGTCCTTGGTTGTTATCTGGGAACTGGCAGACGGAGCCCACCAGCCTATGTAATGGGGGCTCACTGTGCCTAAACTTTACGTGGATGATACAATATATGCTGAATTCCTGTTTTCCTTCCGGAAGTCTGGAATTTTGAGAAATGCTCAGCAAAGGGTGTCAACATGAATAGCCCCCAAAAGAGACCCTCTGGGCACTGCATCTCTAAGGAGGTTCCCTGGTAGATAATATTTCACATGTTTTGTCAAAACTTGTTGCTTGGGGGGCTGACCCGTGGCTCACTTGGGAGAGCGTGGTGCTGACAACACCGAGGCAAGGGTTAAGATCCCCTTATTGCTCATCTTCTTAAAAAACAAAAAAACTTGTTACTTGGGGAAATGGAGCCTATCCTATTGTGATTACACAGAGAGAGAACGTTTGGAAGCTTGCGCCTGGTTTTCTCTTGATCAAATTTAATTAAGTACTTAGTAAGACTAATGATAGGTATTTGACAACCCTAATAAAAAAATAAAAATTTGAATTGGGTAATGTCAAAAGCAGAATGAAATAAGGGTATAGAGGACACGTTCTTAGAAAGATCTCAATGTCACCAAGGTGTCACCTCTCAAAAAATCTGTAAAATCCACAAGCCCCCAAAACTGACTTTTTAGGAGCCAACAAAACATACTTCTCCAAACCTAACATTAATAATGAATGTCTGACAAGGCTGAAGCCTTTGGAAGAACGAAGTCTTCTGTGATGGCCTGCCCAGCATACATCAAGGAAGTATAATATGCCAGACAGCTTAGTATTAGAAGACAGATCAACAAATACACCAAGTGAAAGAAAAAGAGTCTTCAACGGGTGGCATTTATACGGAAAGTTGATTAATGACAGGGGAAGCAGTGTCAGCCGTGGTGGCGATCAAGAGCTCTTTCATATGTGGGGCAGGAATACACTGTCATGGAATTTGGAAAATCTATTACATTCCCCTCTACTTCATGGACAATGATCAATTTATCATAGATTTACACGTAAAAGATAAAACTAGAACACTTTCAGAACTGAAAGGAAAAGGTTTATTGATGCAAGAATAGGGTGAATTTTCAGATATAAGAAAAAGAGTGAGCCATAAAGTAAGAGACTAACAAATTCAAATATAGATTGAGCACCCCTTACCCAAAATGCTTGGGATTGGAAGTTTTGAATTTCAGATTTTTGGGGGATTTAAAAATATTTGCATTGTACTTACTATCCAAAAACCTAAAATCCAAAATGCTCTAGTGAGTATTTCCTTTGAGCATCATGTTGACGCTCAAAATGTTTCTGATTTTGGAGCAACAGGCAAATAAGAATATGCCTTTGTGAGTTCAAAGAGTAAGATGTGCTGCCTAGATCAACCCTACTGTGTCTTTGTGCAGTGGCTCTGTAGCACCTGTCACAACAAAGTCCTGTTACCCAGCGTGCAGAGTGGAGTTAACGTTAGCAGTCCTGAGACTGCTTATCTTTAGAAATGCTTGTTCACAGAGTCTCACCTTTTATGGTAACTGGATTTTGGGAGGAACCCCACGAACTGATAAGAGGGGCTCAGTGTGCCTAAATTGTTCAGACAAACAATATGGTAAATGCTTAACTCGTTTTCCCTCTGAGAATTAATAATTTTGTTACATGCTTGGCCTGATAAGCTCCCAAAATACACCTGGGGTCCTGAGTCTCTAATGAGCTTCTCTGATACATAATATTTCACGTGTTTTGTCACAACTTGTCCCTTGAAGAATTGAGCCCACACTGTAGGATTACACTGAGAGAACATTTGGAAGCTTACACCTTGTTTCCTATAGAAATTTTTTAATTAAATTTTAATTTAATTTAATTTAATTTAAAAGTGTGAGAAAAGACCAATGAAAGATATTTCAATCTACCGGGAGGAGTAAACGTCTAACAATGCTTAAAATCTTCTGAACAAGAACGTGACAGCTTGCCTAACATATATAAAGGATTTTGAAACTATAATAGTCAGGACAGCCTACTATTAACAGAGAAAGAAACAGAACAATAGAAAGCAAAAGAGTCTTCGTCAGTGGGCTGCCATGCATATGAAAAGCTGAGCACTGACAGAGCAGCCTTTACAGAATAGTAGCACAAAATAAAAATTAAAATTAAAAATTGAAAAAATTCCAATAGTAGCACAGATCATGGACACTTTACATGAGATAGGGACAAGCTGCTAGCTCCTTGGAAAAATACATTGTATTTCCCTCTATTCCATGGACAATAATGAATTTATTGTAAATTGAAATGTAAAAGATAAAACTTGAATGCTTTGAGAAGTCACAGATAAATGGCTTTTGGATGCAAGAAATAGAGAATTTTCATCTGAAACAAAAAGAGTAAGCTGTAAACAAATGGACTGCCTTTATTTCAAGAATTCTTTTTCCTTCTTTAGACCTTATCATTAATGAAGAGGCCAGGAAGAAGAAAAAAAGAAAAGAACCACGGTGACTTCATTTTTTTTTTTTAACTTGATTGGCTTTTCCTCCAGCCCAAGAAGCTGACCTTCCACTAGAATGTATTGCTTGACAAACTAGCTCTTTACGGGAATTTATCACCAAGAAAACCCGTTGCTTAGATAAATGCAGATGACAATATTCAGAGAAATCCTGGGAAAACGGGGTGATTGTCAACTTGCTCTATTTTAAATAAAGGGGAATTACTTGTGAGTGGAGTAGTCCAGATTAGAGTAGCCATAAATACTGTAAAAGGCCTGAGAAACCACTGTGCAATGTCATAGTGATCCAGTCTGTCTTTATACAATGTTTGGAATTTGTTTACCGCTTAGACTTTGCTGAACTCACACTATTAAATCTCCTCACTTTTTCTGCTTGTTGGGCACAAACTTACACTTCACACTAAGAGAGTCTCTCTCTCCAGTTTACAAATCTAATAAGTGCCTTATTTAAATACTCTTATACGTGGAAGTGTTTTGCTTCAACATCATACAATTCACTCAGGTTCCAACCAAGAAAATAAAAATCTTTTTTTTTTTTTTTTTTAAAGATGACCGGTAAGGGGATCTTAACCCTTGACTTGGTGTTGTCAGCACCACGCTCAGCCAGTGAGCGAACCGGCCATCCGTATATGGGATCCGAACCCGGGGCCTTGGTGTTATCAGCACCGCACTCTCCCGAGTGAGCCACGGGCCGGCCCGAAAATAAAAATCTTACATGCATATGGAATAAAATTCCTAAAGGCAAGGGCAAAGTGCAATGATGTTTCTGGACAATTGGGGTCCACCCCTTGGAGAGAGCGACCAGGGCGGAGGAAAAGGCTTTATCACTTGCAAGTAAGGAGAACACTGGGGATGGCTCCCAAAGCAGAGTCTCCCCAAACAAGGGAAAGCAAGGGAAAGGGGTCGTCTTATACAGCCAAAGTGCCCACCTAATGTCCCTCCCAAGTTCTCACTTAGGTCCTTTCATGTAAATGAAGGACACAAGCTTGTTCAATTTGGATCGGTTGACTATGGAACATAGTTCACTTGTCAGTTCTGAAGCCAAATCTGCATTTGGACCTGGGAGGGAATGTGGCCTCAGGGTAACAGTGGGACATTAGGAAGTTGTCACACGGGCTAAACCTTGAGCCCTCGGCTAGTACAGGTTACAGTCCGTAGGTGGTGAATTGAGATTTCCTGCCATGGCTGACTCAGGGCATAAAGCACAGGCCGTGGGTGTTGCGATCCAGGCTCCTCCTTGGGTGGAGATTCACCAAAGTCATCTCTGGGGCATATTTCAGTTTCAGCCGATGTACTTTGACGGCAGTCTAGGTATTTCATGGCTCATGACTTCCTGCCACCTCCTGCAAGAACAGAAACTCAGAACAAAGGGTTGTGGCCTGTTCACTTCCTGCTTCAGACTTTTTAGCGGCAGTGAGCACCCCCAGGTCACGATATTCTGCAAAGGGAACAAAGGGAAGCAGCTCAGGGAGCAGCCTGCTCCCCCCACAGTTCACAAGGGAACCCACACTCAAGGGTTACACACGTCCCCAAGCCCGGGGACAGGTCTCATGTGCAGATGCAGCCCAGGGTGGCTCGCTCCTGGGCAGGGAGGAAACCTGAGCAGCCGGGAAAGGCAGTCCACGGAGCTGCACACGGCCTGCCCCCCTCCTGACAGTGACAATGTCTCCCTCCTTCAGGGTCTCACTCCTCAGCAGCGAACAAAAGCTCACCAGAGTCAGTTTCAGCTTCTGACCTGCGGTGTCCTTCTTCTATCAAACGTATGGCCCAGGACCCGGCCACGGCTGAGCCAGTTCCAGCCAGGCCCCTCCACGGCTCCGGCTATCCCACCGTCCCAGCACTCTCCCTTTCCCAGCGTCCAGGTGTCCCAACGTCCTCCCTAAGGTCCCTCGCAAGTGCAAGTCACGGTACGACTGCAGCTGTGGCAGAACCACCGGGGGCTCTTTGCGTAAGAAAACAGTCTAAGTGATTCATCTTCAGAATTGACCTGTCTGAGGGTGTTTTGCTCGATGGTAATTAGTCCCTAGCACCCAGTTTTCTTCGTTCCCTGGTGTTTCTCCCTGCACAGGGCTTAAGCGGGCTCGCAGGCTTGTCCTGAGCCCCTGGACAAAGGAATTCCTTGCATTGCAAGAGGATGATAAATTTTAGCCACGGGGAAGACTGTGCACCCTGTAGCTCTCAGCCAGCGAGCAAGCGGGGGGAGGGACTGCACGCCGGGGACACGTGGCTGCCACAGCCCTTCTCACTGTGCCTGCCCTTCAGACACCTGAAACTTGCAAGGCCGTAATGAAGGTCGCGCTTCGCTGTCCCTCCTGTCTCTGTGTCCATCCTTTGGCACTGGGCGGGTGAGGGCATTTCTCACACTTTGCAGATGGATGAAACAAGATCCAGGCAGCTGCCTCAAGAAAGCAAGACCGCAGGGCCGTGTGGAAGGATGTCCCTCCTCCCTCCCACCCCTGACTGGATGCTCACGGCTCCACCCCACACCACTGATTGGATACTGCTCCAGGCCCCACCCTGAGTGACAAGAGAGGCGAGCAGACACGTGGCCAAGAGCTGAATGACAGGTTTTGGGCCACATCCGCCGGCCTTCCTGCCCTCGCTGGGACCTGTCCCTGGGAATATCGTACGTGCTCCTGTCTTTCCAGAACAGTCCCACTCATCTTCCTGTACTCAGTGGCCCCTTCCTGCTCCTTCTGCATGGACACGGGTCACAGTGTACGCAGGGACTTCCATACTCCACGTCCAATGCAATGATCCCCTGGCCTCAGAGGAGGAGGGGCACCCAGGCCAGGGCCGGCCACACTGAGACAGGACGGGGTGGTTGTGATGTCCTCCAGGGCTCAGGAATTTGGGATGAGGCTGCTGGAGGCATGGCCAAGGCTTCCTCACACCTCATCGCTCAATCTACTCATTTTCAGCCAAGAAAATAGAAACAGGCCAATAATTTTATTCTTATAAAATTATTACGTGCATCGAAACAATTTTAAATACACTTAGTTACATGGCAGCAATATTCCATAAAGGGAAGAAAATTAAACATTTGAACTAGTTCAGATAAGCAGCCTGCTTCACCCACAGTTCACAAGGAAAACCTGCGTTCAAAGGTTAAACATATTCTCAAGCGTGGGAGCCAGACTCTGACTGCTGAAAAGGAGCCCCGGAGGGGTCAGTCCCCAGTGATGAGGCACGGACACCTAAGGATTTAACTGGAAGCAGAATATAACCTCCTGTTTCCTCCTCACAGTGTGGAAACACTCTCATTTGAGACCTTAATATTCACCAACAGGAAACTCTCACCTGGAATGTTTAAGGTTTTGATCTAAATAAACTGTCAAATTCATAAACCCTTTCTCCAGGAGACAACCCAGTGAGTCTTACTCTAAGCATGACCTCCCTAGATTTTCTTCTTATATACAAACAGCAGTCCGAGTCTATGACAAGGCATGCTGATGGAGTTTGGATGTGTTGTCCCCCCAAAACTCATGTGGAATTCTGATCCCCAATGTGACAATGTTGGAAGCTGTTTGAGTCATGGGGGCAGATCCCTCGCGAATGGATTAATGCTCTCCCTCGAGGGTGGGGGGTCGTGAGTGAGTTCTCGCTCTATTAGTTCCTGCGAGAGCAGACTGTTTAAAAGACCCTGGCACCCCCCCCCCCACTTGCTGCCTCTTGCCACGTGATCTGTTTGTACCCACTGGCTGCCTGCCCCTTTCTGCCATGAGTAGAAGCAGCCTGAGCCCACGCCAGATGCAGCTGTCCCAGAATTGTAAGCCAAATAAACTTCACAATTTCAAAACTTGCTACAAAGCAAGAGTCATCAAGACAAGCATAACAATGACATAAGCCTAGTCATTTAGATCCGAGTAATACAACTGAGAGTTCAGCCGGTGTGAAGCCAGCAAGTGGCAGAGCAGGCCGCTCCAGACACCCAGCCTTCAACAGAAACCTAAACAAGCAGCCACGGTGTGAATACAGAATTAAGAAAAAGGCAAGTGAAAAACAGCAGCAAGCCTTCTAGAGTTTTTACTTGTCCTTGGCCCAACCCCTCCAAGATGTGGTCGCAGTGCTGAAGACAGCAGTCCCAGTTACCAGTGTGGGACCCTGGTCACTAGTTCTAGAGACAGCAGAGCAGAGCAGATCTTACTGGCAACTGATTGCACGTGTATGTTCCAATCTGTCTGAGTGAGATAGGAGGTGCTGTTTCCCTGGGTTTAGGTTTGGGGCCACTCCCCTGGGTCTCAAACCACTCTCCTAGGACTCAAGACCCTCTGCTGGGCTCTGAGTTACTGTTGCTTGTTGCACCTACTTTCAGCACCAAGGCAGGGAGATTGAGACCACAAGAGGCAGACTTCTGTAATTTCAGTGGCTGAGCATGCTCAGTAGAAAGGAGTTTATCTTTGAATGACCTACCACTCGAGGCACGAGACAGCACTGAATATATTTTAAATAATTTTTGGTGTATATGCTGGAATTTGACCAATGTGCATGCTCTAAAGAGACCAACAGAGCACACTCAAGGCTAGGTTACATAACCAGTTACACAACTGAGAACCACACCCTTAGTTAAATATTCATTAGATGGTATGAATATGCACAGAATAGCCAACTATAAAATTGGAATCCAGGAAGAAGGCACGGCTGCACTCACTATTGAGGCAGTCCGCACTTTGTGAAGTGTGTGTTTCTTTCTCTTTGCATTAAACCTGTTTTCACTTCCTACTCCAACTTTGCTCTTAAATTATTTCCTGTGGTGGGGTCAAGAACCTTGTAGAGGATGGAGATGGGATCGAGATCTGGCATCCAACCTCCCCAGACCCTCTCCTCAAGTAACATGGAGGCTACCCAAGTCTCTCTTCCCTGTCTTATCTAAGGTGGAAGCCAATCAGGGTAGAAATTTGGCAGGGATTGTCTGAAAATGTTATGAAGTAAACAAAATACCTGCAGCCTCCTGGAACAACAGATTGCACTTGAGACATAAATAGACCACCTAAAGCCTGGGGGGTGGGGGGAGCTAGAAAGGAAAAATTTCTTTTAGCAATTAGGATATTTAAAAGCACCCAGGTGATTAGCTCAGTTGTTAGTGCTCCATGTTATAACACCAAGGTCAAGGGTTCCCATCCCCATACCAGCCAGATGGTACTTCTGAAAATCACTCAGGGAATAAATTTTAAGTGTTCTCACTACACACTCAAAAAAGGTTAAGAATGTGAGGCAATACATATGTTAATTAGCTGGACTGAGCTATTCCACAATGTATACATATTTCCAAATTTCACGTTTTACATTATAAATATATTCAATTTTTATTTGTCAATTAAAAATATATAAATAAATATTTGAAATCTAAAATAATCACAACAACAGATAGATTAAATAAAAAGGTATGCAGAAAGATAAGCCATGGTAACAGCAATAAAAAAAAACAAACCAGGAGTAGTTGTATTAATTTCAAACCGATCAAATTTTAGATCAGGGAAAATTATAAGAAATACAGGGATTTCATTAATGATAAAGTAGTCAATTATCCAAGAAAACAACAATTCTTAACGTATGTGCCTAAAACAGAGCATCAAATTATATGAGGCAAAAACTTATAGAAGTGCAAGGAAAAATAGAGAAATCCACAATTATATTTGAAGACTTCAATATAGTTCTATCAGTAATTGACACATTAAGTATACAGAAAATCAGTAATATTACGGTTGAACACAACAGCATCATCAATCAACGGGAGTCAAATAATATTTGTAGAATACTCTATCCAACAACTGCAGAGTACACATTCTTCCCAAGATCAAATGGAATATTCATAAAGACAGACCACATTCTGAGCCATAAAATACACCTTAACAAACTTAAAAGGATAGAAATATGCAGAGTGTGCTCTCAGACCATACTGAAATTAAAGTAGAAATCAGTAACAGAAACACATTTGGAAAACCTCTAAATAATTGGGGATTAAACCACAAACTTCTAAATAACACATGGGTCAAAGAGAAGTGTCAATAGAAATTTAACTTATTTCTAAGAAAATATAAAAATGAAAGTATCTCTTATCAATTTTGTGGGATGCAGAAAAGACAGTGTTTAGAAGAAAATTTAAATCATTGAATGCATACACTAGAAAAGAAATACCTATCATCAACAACCTAACTTTCCACTTTAGGAAACTAGACAAAGAAGAGCAACATAATCCTAAATCAAACACAGAAAAATGTTAATTAGAGAAAATATCAATGAAATTGCAAGCAGAAATCAATAGTAAAAATCAACAAAACCAAAAGCTGGTTATTTGAAAAGATGAATAAAATTAATAAACCAGCCTAACTAAGAAAAAAGAAAGAAGACACAAATTACTTATATCAGAAATAAAGGAGAGGCTATCACTACTAACCCTATGGACACTATAAGGACCATAAAGGAAAAGCACAAACAAGTTCATGCTCACAAATTTGATAACTTAAATGAAATGGACCAATTCCTAATAAGTAACAATCTACCAAAACTCACATAAGGAGAGATAAGCAATATAAATAGGCTTATGTGTATTGAAGAAATTGAAACAATAACTTCACCTGTCCAAAAAAGGAAGAACCAGGCCCAAATGGTTGCACTAATGTATCTTGCTTAACATTTAATGAAGAAATGTACCAATCCAAGACTGCCAGAAAGCAAAACTAGACGGAGACATTATAAAGAGAAAAAAAATCTACAAGATCTCTTATGAACACAGATGCAAATATCCTCAACAAATATTAGCAAATTGAATCTAACAATATGTAAAAATAATTAAACCCCACAACCAAGTGGAATTATGACAGGTATATAAGGATGTTTCACATTCAAAAGTCAATTAATGCAAACCATCACAACAACAAACTAAAAAATAAAAATCATACAATCATATAAATACATGCAGAAAAACGATAATGCAAGACAGAAAATAAATTGTGTCGAGATTAAGAAGGAAGAAATTATACTGTCTTTGTTCACAGATGACATGATTGTCTATGCAGAAATTTGCAAAGAACTAAAAAAAAAAAAAAAAGGAAGAAAGAAAAAAAACAAACTCCTGGAATCATTAAGAGATTATAGCAAGGTTGCATAACACTAGGTAAATATACAAAAGTTCATCATTTTCCTATATACTAGCAATGAAAAATTAAATTTGAAATTAAAAACACCACACCAACATATAGCAAATATAAGGGCCAGCCCGTGGCTCACTTGGGCGAGTGTGGTGCTGACAACACCAAGGCCACAGGTTCAGATCCCTATATAGGGATGGCCGGGTAGCTCACTTGGGAGAGCATGATGCTAACAACACCAAGTCAAGGGTTAAGATACCCTTACGGGTCATCTTTAAAAAAAAAAAAAAAAAACATATACACACACACACACACACACACACACACAGCATATATATATATATATATATATATATATATATATACATACAGCAAATATACAGCAAAATATAGCCCCCCCAAAAAAAAGAAAGAAAAGAAAAACGATTTCACAGTAGCTAACAAAACCTGTAGGAAAAATGCTTAATGCAAATGGCAATTAGTATTAAGCAATATATCATCACACAGAGATGCTGTTTAACACTAGATGGACAAAAATAAATAAGATAATTCCAAGTTTTGACAAATTATAAGAATTAATGAACGCAGCTGCATGAAAGGCCAGAGGGTTAATCCATATGCTCCATCAGCATTTCCTAGTTAATTTAAATTTATCCATAATCTAAAACCTAACAATTTTTCCTTGCGTAAAAAATTTATGATGCATTAGCACTTGGGGACAAAAACAAAAAAGGCACTGTCAACAAGATCAAACAATAAAATTGAAACAACCCAAGTGCCATAAGCAGTGGAATGGGAGAATTGGGTGACCCACAGTCTCAGACAGCAGCATATATACTGATGTTAAAATGAACTTATTGAGGGCCGGCCCATGGCTCACTAGGGAGAGTGCGGTGCTGATAACACCGAGGCCACGGGTTCGGATCCCATATAGGGATGGCCAGTTCGCTCACTGGGTGAGCGTGGTGCTGACAACACCAGGTCAAGGGTTAAGATTCCCTTACCAGTCATCTTAAAAAAAAAAAAAATGAACTTATTGAAAATTCAAAAGAGGCAAAATCAAGCAAAATTTTCCTTTGTGATAAATACACAGTAAAACTATAAAGAATAACAAAAAGAATCAGGACTGGGGTCATTTACCCGGGTGGTGAATTCATGGGTGTTTCTATTCTGATTATTTTAACTTAGTATAAAGCAGATAATTTACTTCAACAATTCTCTTTGTGTCTTCAGACCTTGTTAGTCAATCCACTCATGTTTCAGCCAAGAATAAAGTTGTTGTTGTTTTTTTTAAAGATGACCGGGTGAGGGGATCTTAACCCTTGACTTGGTGGTGTCAGCTCCATGCTCTCCCAAGTGAGCCACGGGCCGGCCCTCAAGAATAAAGATTTTATATTCAAATCATAAAATAAAATTACTAAATGCCTGGGCAAAGTGTAATTATATAATGGCAAGATTCTACAAAAAACAACAGGAAACCAGCTCAGGGAACAGTTTACAAGGAAACCCACACTCAAAAGGTTCTACACGTTGCTCAGCTTGGGGACCGCCCTCGCCGTGGAGATGTGGCCCTCGCTGGCCCCCTCCCGGGTAGCGCTTGAGGAAACTTTAATTCTGGGAACTCCATATGCCCTGCTCTCCTCTGGGACGCGACAGGACGCCTGTCCTCCTTAAGGCCCCCGCGGTCAGAGCAGGGCACAGGGGACGGAGGCGGCGACGGGGTCGAGAGAGCGGCAGGCAGGACAAGGATGGGCCCAGCTCAGCCGTGCAGCGTCGCTCCTGTATAATTAGTATATTTTCAAATCTTTGATGCGTGTTAGGCAAGACTCCACCTTGTTCTTCAAAAAAATTATGTTCCTTTGGATATTCATTATTCCTGTAATGTTTGCTGAATGAGACATCACTACACACTTATTAGATGGCTAAAATCCCAAACAGTGACACCACCAAATGCCAGCAAGGATGCAAAACAAATGAACACTCTTGCAGTTCTGGTGGAAATTCAAACTGGCACAGCCACTCTGGAAGACACTGGCGACCTGCCATAACACTAGACATTCACTGACACTACGACCCAGCCATAGAACCCCTCCGCACTTAGTCAAATGAGTTGAAATGTAATCTACACACCAAACCTGCCCACACATGTTCTCAGTATATGAGGAAATCATAAAAATCCAATAAACAAATTAACTAAAAGTAAGAAAATGAATGAAAACTATTTCATAAAGTTTGAAAAACCATGTATGAAAACTGGACAACCTCATCGGTAATTACTAAAAACCAGTATAATATCACCAGGTGATCCTATTTCACACACAAAGAATAGGCAAAAATTAATACTTTAGATAATTCCAGTGTTGCCAATCACATGAGATAAACAATCACATATGCAGGAATAGTGGGAGAGTGAATTCATATAGTCCTGGGATTTCCTGGTAAATTTAAAATTGCCACGAATCTACAATCTGCAAGTTTTCTATGATGTATAGAGAATTAATTGTGTGCAGGCACTTGGAAACTTCAGGTGAGAGCAGCTCTGTCCACAACAGCCAAAAATAAAATCAGAACACCTCCTATAATAAACTGAATTGATGAGTGTTGCACTAGGGCTCACACCCTTCACACCTGTTGTACAGACTGGGTCACAGACCCCTCACATACAGGTCACGAGCTAGGTAATTGGGAAAGATCCCAGGAGACACTTAACAGAGTTGACATGTTCATTCTGATGTGAGCTCAGTCCTCAGCTTCCTCAGCAGCAGCAGCGGCAGTTTCAGAAGCAGCAGTAGCAGCCTCCCTGTGGCCCCCCTGGTGGCATCCCGGGGGCGGGGGGCTGTGGATCAGAGCCACTCATCCTTTATACTTAAGTCCATAACCCAGGAACACCTGGGTGTCCACGCGCACCTACAGACAACAGCCAGGGCACACCTGTGCGCACGGTGCACAGTTATCATTTACATCAAACGCTCTGCAATAACCCCCAGGGGTCCTGACCATTTACTGTCACTTTCCCTACAGATGAGCAGATTGGACGATCCGAGCATCAGACACCCACATGAGTGAAACAACCTAGAGAAAAAACAAAAAGATACAGATCCATTTATTTCCTTTTATAGAATTTACAAAAATGCCACAATTAAACCAAAACACTGCTTGGTGATAAATAATACAAGCTCTAATGAATATTCCCAAAATTATGGAGAGTGGTCACCTCTGAGGACAGGAGGAAAGTGATGTCACAGTAGAGGACCACATGACAACTATGAACTGCTCAAGGTTTATTTATTACTGTGGACCTCCACTCTACAAAACATTATACAATAATTGTCATTTAAACATAAGCAAACATGATTCGTTAGGTTCAAATTATACCTGATTCACAATTTCAACTATATTTACGTCTTAAATGTGTGAATTTCCCATTTAAAAGCCAAACTAAACACCTATTGGTGAAAGTTGTTTAAGCTACTTACTGGCAGATAAATCCTGTCAAGTAAAGTGGTCTTACGGGTATGGGTTTCCATCCCTTCAACAGGATGGGTGCAATAAATTTATTTTACTAGTGTGTAATATTTAAACTGTTCTGTCAAGTAAGTGTCTGGCCACTTGGTATGATGTGTGTGCGTAAGATCTCAAAATCAGAACGGTAAACTCATAATCAACAATTCTCTAACCTTTCCTTGTTCTAAAGAAACCAAAGGGCACTAGTTAATATTGAGAGATGGGGGGAGTCATTTAATTTTTGAAATTTGGAAAGCAGACAACTTAACTTTATAAGGTTGGAACAACAGCTCCACCCATGAAATATAAACCCAAAATATTAATGTTTCTGAATTTCCTATATTATTATTAGTTGGTCTAAGTTGATAGATGAATGTTTACTCCATAAAATGTGATAAGTACTTTTTCCCTCTTCCTTTATTAGAAAATTAGGTTAATAATGGGTTCTTTTTTTTTTTTTTGTCTTTTTTGTGACCGGTACTCAGCCAGTGAGTGCACCCGCCATTCCTATATAGGATCCGAACCCGCGGTGGGAGCGTCGCTGCACTCCCAGCGCCGCACTCTCCCGAGTGCGCCACGGGCTCGGCCCTAATAATGGGTTCTTTATATGAGAGCAGCACCACTTATTAAAACATACATGGAGAGAATGATCAATAAATAGGTTTCCTAGGATTAAAAAAATAAGCAAAAAACATTTAATGTATTTTTTTCTAAGTATGATACATTCAGTATAAAAACATGTAGAATTACTTAAGCAGGAAAAAAATATAATTTTCAAAGTTTTTTCCATGTTTTCTAACCACCTCCCCAGTCTTTGTTCAGCAGAGATTTTCAAGTCTGTTACAGTGGGTCTGTTAATATTTACCTTGATACTCACTTCAGCAAGGAATGAGCAGCAGAAGACGGAGAATACGCTCTGTGTCTATTTAGATAGAACTGGTTACACAAATTCTGTCGTCTTATGCACCTTAATAAAAATTAGGAAAGGCACATGTTGATATGAAAAAAGCTACAAGATTTATTTTTAAATGAATGAAAAAAACAAAGTATTTTGCTTTGTGTAAACTGCCTTAAATTCGTATAACAAAGGGAAAAAAGAAAAATTCGTAGTTTAAATGGCCTTTTTTTTTTTCACATAAACTGAAAAACTGAAAAGAATGACAAGAAACTGATGAAATTATTATCCTTGGGAATCTGAGGCTAGCAAACCCGCATGTTAGAGGACATGACAGGAGCCAGTCTTCTGGCCACCTCCAAATCTTAGGCTGTTTCTTTTTTTTGCTTTTTTTCTTCTTTTTTTTTGCCATTCAACACATTTAATAATTAAATATAGTTAAACATGACATTGTATCAAAAATGATCTTGTGTGGCTTAAGGAGTAATCCCATTAATCCCACAATTTAATGAGACCATCCCAACCACATGTTATGACTTTAAATGTTTCATGAGGATGTCACACTGTACCTTTACACACTTTACCATGAACTTTAAGCCGACTGTAGAGTTTTGTGGTCTTCCAGTCCCTAATGTTTAATTTTCCATTTCCATCTCCTGACATCACATAGCTCATGTCCAATGGCAAGTCCACCTGACAAGCATAGCCTGCTGCCATATGGCCCTTAATTTTTTTTTTCTTACTTAATCTAAATCTGTCCTGTGCTCCAAAAATTAAGATTTGGTTTTCCATTTATTAGCATGCTAGCCATTTCCCATTTGGAGAAAAAGTCACTGCAGGAATTGAGTATATACTGGGTTCTGCAATATACTTGAACTCCACAGGAATATCATATTCCAAAACTCTTAGGCTCTTATCATCAAATGTGCTCACAAATTTCCTATCCTCATCAATGAAAACAATGGTGCTGACAGCCTCAGGCTGTTTCTGAAACTTGACATTCACTATTACAAACTCATGATAGACAAGAAAATGTGTATTAATCATATTTTATTTTTAATTGTTGATGAATCAAATGACTTATCTTTAACTGAGCTCCTTCTCTGTGTTAATACCCTACACAATAATTATTATGAAGTATATATTTTTGCAAGTCATAACAATTTAACTTTTTCTATTTTGTTTATAAATACAGTAAGTGACATTATAGACTGACTGCATCGTCCATGAAACTGCAGAGCATCTGCTGACATGGGCAGCACATGAAATGCACGAGGGTGACATGACAGCACAGCGCTCTGCAGACCCACTCCCAGTGAAAATGAGGAGTTATTTTAAAACAAACGTTTAACATCTCTGCAAATGGCCGTGAAGGCAAACAGGATACGAGGCACACGTATTCTAGAGAATCTAACAGTGCTGGGAGCAACGTGAGCATCAGTGGTATTTGGATCCTCACTGCGCCCCCTGCCCCTTCAGCCCAGAGAGGTGAAATGTCCACTCCAGACAGTGCAGCCAAGGACACACGTGCCCTGTCCCCCAGTGTCAGTTGGACGGAGGCCTTTTTCTAGGAAGAGCAGGACTTCAGCATTTCTGTCCTGCCCCAGCTTCCCCTTGCTGAGGTCAAGTACCCCATGGGTGTGCTGGGAAAGGAGGCCCCTTTTTGTCTCCAGCCCGACTCAGGGAACAGAGGTTGCACCTTGCGTGGCACGCTGAGCACACGGGCCCTGCCCAACCCCGCCCAGATCCTCAGGGAAGGTGAGGCAGGACCTCCTGCGGGGTGGGAATGCCCAAGCCACGTCCATGCCACGTGGGCAGCGGCCACTTCATCCCACGATGGGACAGATTCCCAGGGCCTGTCCAGCCCCCTGGTGCCTGAGTGACAGCTGGGCATGAGGTCACATGGCAGAGCAGAAAGAGGTCTGT
Organism: Cynocephalus volans; assembly: GCF_027409185.1. Taxonomy (NCBI): domain Eukaryota; kingdom Metazoa; phylum Chordata; class Mammalia; order Dermoptera; family Cynocephalidae; genus Cynocephalus; species Cynocephalus volans. Next base: position 103,969,227 of record NC_084469.1, read on the forward strand.
CCCTGGCAGGGGCGTTTGCATTTAACTAAACTTATTCCCCTTTGGGCATCTGCTGGAAGATCTGTTCTGACTGCAGGGTCACAAGGATGTGCTGGGAATTCCAGGCTCAGTTTCCATTTGGGGTGACCCCATGGTCTGCAGCAAGAGGGGTGCCATGGACAGGCCAGACTGGAATAGGAGGCTCTGGTGTCTTCCAGGGATCAGAGGCTTGGCATGAGGCTGGGAGGCCACTTATGGAACTATGAGCCTTGTTTACTAACAAATACACTTGCACGTGACATCACCATATGTAAGAGTCTGGCTATTTTGATATTTGACGCTTGAGGTCACCCATCTCATTCCACCCATCCCATCCCCACACACACATCTTGCACTTTAGGTAAGGAATCCTGTGGTCTCCCCAGCACTTGGCCCTGGGTAGAAATTTGAATGCCACAGCCCTAGCCTGGGTGCAGGGGCTCTCTGAGGTGTGTTCACTGAAATATTCAGGTGTACATTTTAAACAGGAAGGAAGTTTATTTTACATCAGTTTGTGAATGTATTCCTAGGGAACTTCAAATGTAAATGGCTATGTCATCTCTGAGGCAAATGAATTTTTCTCTTCATTGATACAAGAAAAAAACAATAAAAGTTTATTTAAATTTGGGATCTACCTTCAAACTCTTAGTTTGCTCACTGATTAGATCAAAACACCTAATGCATTTCTTTCTTTCAACAACTTGAGATATACACATAGACTACAATGCAGCTCTTTAATGTGTAGAATTGAATGGTTTTTAGAATAGTCACAGATCCCTGCAACCATCACCAGTCAATGTTAGAACATCTTCATTACCTTGGGGAAAAAAACAACTCTGCAGCCTTAAGCTGTCACTTCCCTATCCTATCATCATCTTCCCCCAATTAAAAATTTTTTAAAATGAGAAACAGGACTTGAATAGACTTTTGTCCATGAAAACATACAAATGGCCAATAAGCACAACTTACTGCTCAACTTATTGGGTACAGGGAGTTCACACAATGTAGTTTCAGGTGGTTATTCAGTTTTTCTCTTGTGTGAAATACAAATAAAAATAAATATTTCTTAAAAAAACATTTATTGTTCTGTGAAAAAATAGTAAACAATTAAAATACTGTAGCTGATTTAAACGTAGCATGAACAACAAAGAGTTGATGATGCTGTGATTTGGGGTTAGAAAGTTGACTTTGGGAATGTGGGGAGGAAACCAGACATGCAGGGAGTGTTCCTTGCACTAGAAGAGCTAGACTGAGGCGTGAGGACGACCACCTCCTTGACTAAACTTTAGTCAGGATCCTCAGAGCCCTCGCCCATGGCTTTAAATGTACAGATGTCCTGTTGTATTCAGGGTTGAGGTCAATCTCTCTCCCCTACCAAAGTAGTTTTGACCTCAATGCAACAGTGTGGAATAAATTCTTTTTTGCCCTTTAACAAGTTTCCAGTGCATTTTTTTTTTTTTTTTTCTTAAATAAGGGTTAGAGTCAGAGACTAGAGACCTCGCTTTACACACATTTGGAAGACTCAGGGGTGAAAGACCCTGCGGAGACAGGAAGAGCTGGGGACCTCACAGGTCATCATGCTGGACTCACTTCAGCCTAGCTCTCTGGAGGACTGAGGGTTTCTGAGAGTACTGCCTCGTTCACAAACTCCATAGCACGGGCCAGGATTCTCTTCTGACTCACTGTTTTCACCTATAATCTGGTTGAGATTTGGGTCTTTAGGCACAGAAATTCCCAGGTAGGGTTCCAGGATTGAACTTGCCACATGCAGTGAAGGGACAGGATGCCTATAAGTCCTTCCCACCGTCCCAGCCCCTAAGCATGACAGAGAACACTGACATCTGAGCTGCTTCTAGACACAAGTTTCTACCAGATATCTGGTACCTGCATTTGTCATTTTGTCTTTCATTCTGTGGGTCCTCTTTTTCACTTTCTTGTGCTGTCCCTTGAACCACATAATTTTTTAATTTTGATGAAGACAAATTACGTATTATTTCTTTGTTGCTTATGCTTTGATGTTACATATAAGAATCTTTTTTCCAAATCCAAGATCCTGACAATAATTAGGAGGCAGGTTTTATAATATCGAAAGGGTGAGGTGCCCCTTTGTTTTACACAAGAGGAAATGACTGACTTGTTTGAATAATTCTCCAGAATGGCAAGGAACTGAAGTTTACTGTATTACGGAGGACAAAACTATAATAGTATAGTATAATACCATTTATATATATATATATATGTATATGATATATGTATAAAACCTATGTATAAAATGCACAGGTTATATATAGTATGTACTAGTCATATAGACTAACAATACTATTTACTACATATATTATATAAACTGTATATATCTGTACACTATGTACTAGATAATGGTGTACTGTACTTTAATACTGTACATGAATCTGTCTTTTGAACGCAGATCCAAAAATCCACAGCAAAATACTAGCAAACTGTATTCAGCAAATAGATAAATAGGACTATATCCCATGATCAAGTGGGATTTAACCCAAGAATTTAACATTTTCACATCTGAAAACCAACTAAGGTAATATACCATATTAATAGAATAAATATAAAAAATTACAATATTATCTTGATAAAAGAAACATTTAGCAAACTTCAACACCCTTTTATGATGAAAACACTCCCTAAAATGCACTAGAAGGGAAATGCCTCCACCTGATATAAGGCCTCTGAAAAACCCACTGCTAACATCATACTTCATGCTGAAAGACTGAACACTTTCTCCCTAAAGTCAATATGAGACAAGGGTGTCTGCTCCCATCACTTCTATTTAAAATATTATGGAGATGCTACCAGGGAAATTAGGGAAGATAATGAAATAAAAGCCTTTGAGATTTTACATGATATAACCACACAACCCTCCAGACTGACGTACAAAGTGACACAGACATTGTCACTGCATATAAAGGGGTACACACCCAGACACAGACACAGACTCACAAACTCTCAGAGATAATGGCCCCCAGACACCAACAGATGCCCCCAGACACACACCGCACAGGCCTCCTGCCCTCCTCACCAGCTTTATCTCCTTTCTTAGGACTAACCACCATCAAAAACATTATTTTACTTGTATATGTTGTTTCTTATCTTGTAGAATGTCAGGATCAAGTGGACAGGGATATTTTCTTAGCTGTGTTCACCATATCCCCTACTAAAAGGATTGCTACACAGGAGATTGGTGTTTAGTGAATCCCTGGGCTTACACACACACACACAAACACAGAGAAACACTTTACACTCCACATCATAGGACCACATTCACTAGATATTCAGAGTAAATGGTTTTAACCCCCATTGCATGTGGCAGAGGGGTGTTTCCAGGCCCCCCAAACAAATCCCCAAATGAGGGTCCTTTAGCCTCAACTGATGGAGAAGGGGTTTCACACTTCCCAGGCCTGCACAGTACAAAGAGAACATCTCTATTAGAAATGCAAAATGGAATTCAAACAACTCAAGACCAAGAAAACAAATAACCCTACAACAATGGGCAAAGAACCTTAATAGACATTTTTCAAAAGAAGACATACAAATAGCTAAGCTATATTTTAAAAATGCTGAAATGCACTAATCATCAGAGAAATGCAAATGAAAACCATCATGCAAACCTGTTAGAAGGCATTTATCAAATGATATCAAGCATCTTTTCATGTGCTTTTGCCTACTTCTACACCTTTCTTGAAAAAATGTCTACACAGATCCATTACCCATTTTTAATTAGGTGTTCTGAATTTTAATTATTGAGTTTTAAAAATTTATGTATTCTCATTACAAGTCCCTTCACAGATACACTCGTACATTTTCAAATACTCTTCCATTCTGTGAGTTGTGATTTCAGTTTACTTAAAAATTTATTTTTAGTTGTGGTAAAGTACACATAAAATTTCCAATCTTATTCATTCATGCGATGATGGAAGCTTGAGGTGCCTCCACCTTTAGCTATTAGCAATAATGCTGCTACGGATGTGGGTGTGCAAAAAATGTTAGAGTCCCCGCTTTCCATTTTTGGGGGTATATACCCAGAAGGAATTGCCGGATCAGATGGTAATGCTATTTTTAATTTTTTCAGGAACTATCACACTGTTTTCCACAGAAGCTGCACCATTTTCCATTTCTCACCAACAGTGCACTCAAGGTTCAATGGGTGATTTCACTTTCCTGATGGTCTCCTTTGAATTACAAAAGTTAATTTTTTTTTTTTTTAAAAGATGACCGGTAAGGGGATCTCAACGCTTGGCTTGGTGTTGTCAGCACCACACTCAGCTAGTGAGCCAACCGGCCATCCCTATATGGGATCCGAACCCGTGGCCTTGGTGTTATCAGCACCACACTCTACCGAGTGAGCCACGGGCCGGCCCCAAAAGTTAATTTTTACGAAGTCCAAATTATGTATTTTTTCTTTTGCTGTTTGTGGTTTTGGTGTCCTATCTAAGAATTCTTTGCCAAATCCAAAGTCATAAACAATGTTACCTATATATTTTTTTTTCTATGAGAATTATAAATTTACCTCTTATGTTTAGGTATTTGATTTATCTTAGTAAATTTTTACATATGGTATGAAGTACGGGTCCAATTTCATTCTTTGGCATGTGGCTGTACAGTTGTGCCAGCACCAACTTTTGAAAAAGACTATTCATTCTTTATCCATGGCACCATTTCAGAAAATCAGCTGACCAAAGGTGGTTTTATTTCTACAATCTCAATTCTATGCTATTGATGTGTATGTCAATCCCTTTTTTAGTATGGAACTGTTCTGATGGACAGAATATGTCCCACCAAAATTTACATGATGAAGCCTTAACCCCCAATGTGATAGTACTTGGAGATTGGGAGAGAACTAGGTTTAGATGTGGTCATAAGGGCAAAGCACCCATAATGACATTGTTGCCCATATGTAATAAGGAAGATCAACGAGATCGTTTGCTCTGTGCAAGCATGCCCCAAGGAAAGGCTGTGTGAAGACTTACCCAGTACGAAGTACTGGACAGTGCTGGCAGCCTGATCTCAGACTTCCAGACTCCAGAACTGTGAAAAATAAAAGTTTATCATTTGGGATTCCCAGCCTACTGTATTCTCTTATGCCAGCCCAAACTATGTAAGACACTCAGTAGTAAGTTCTCAAATTAGAAAATCTGAGTCCTCCTCCTCTGCTCTTTTTCAAGACTGCTTTAGTTACTGTATGTTTTTTGCCCATTCTTGTCAATGTAAAAACACCTTGCCAAGTTCTACAAAGAAGTCAGCTATGAATCTGATATGGATTGCATCAAATCTGTAGAGAGTTTAAAAACATGGATCATTTCAGGGAGTGTCAGCATCTCAACAATGTTGTCTTCTGTTGCACAAACATGGGAGGTCTCCCCATTTATTTAGATCTTTATTAATTTCATACAGTAATGTTTGATACTTTTAAGAGTATTTTTTGTTGCCATTTACAGAATTTCACTACACTGTGTTTTCATAGGACTTTTAAACTAATATTTAAAATTTAAAACCTTTCCATATTTATAAAACTAATAGGGTTTCCATCCAGCACGCATTCATACCTATCAGTATACAGACTAACTAAAGGCTTTTCCACATTTCTTACTGTGCATTTTATCCAGTATGAATTTTTTCATGCCTTTGAAAGGAACTGTAATCCCTGAAAGCTTTACCACATTGTTTACATTCATAAGGTTTCTCTCTACTATGAATTTTTTCATGTACTTGGAGGGATTTAGACCAACCAAAGGCTTTACCACACTGTTTACATTCAAAGGGTTTCTCTCCAGTGTGAGTTCTTTCATGTAATCGAAGTGAACTGGGATAGTCAAAGGCTTTTCCACATATCTTGCAATTATAAGGTCCCACTCCAGTGTGCAGTACCATGTGTCTCTGAACGCTTGCAAGAGAGATAAAGACTTTCCCACATTCCTTACATTCACAGTGTTTTCTTTCATGGTGAGTCTTTCCATGAGTTTGAAATGAACTGGAATACTTAAAGCCTTTTCCACATATGTGACATTTATAAGGTCTATCTCCAGTGTGCACTATCATGTGTCTTTGAACATTTGCAAGAGACTTGAAGGCTTTCCCACATTTCTTACATTTACAGGGTCTCTCCCCAGTGTGAGTTCTTTCATGTCTTTGAAAGGAATTTAACCAACTGAAGGCTTTACCACATTTTTTACATTCATATGGTCTTTCTCCACTGTGAGCCCTTTCATGTGTTTGAAATGAGCTTGGGAAGTAAAAGGCTTTCCCACAAACCTTACATTTGTAAGGTCCATCTCCAGTGTGTGTTATCATGTGTCTCTGAACCTTTGCAAAAGAAAAGAAGGCTTTTCCACATTCCTTACATTCATAGGGCTTCCCTACAGTGTGAGTTCTTTCATGTCTTCGAAAGGAACTGGACCAACTGAAGGCTTTACCACACTGTTTACATTCATAGAGATTCTCTCCATTGTGCGCACTTTCATGCATTTGTAATGACCTGGAGGAGACAAAGGCTTTCCCACATACCTTACATTCATAAGGTCTATTTCCAGTATGCACTGCCATGTGCCTGTGTACATGTGTGAGGGAAATAAAGGCTTTCCCACATTCCTTACATTCATAGGGTTTCTCTCCAGTGTGAGTCCTTTCATGAATTCGGTTGGAGTGCAGATAACTGAAGGCTTTCCCACATTGCTTATGTTTATATGGCTTCTCTCCACATTCCTGATTCGCATATGATTTGGGTCCATTGTAAGATGGGATATGCCTATTTAGGGATGAATGAAACAAGAAAACGTTTTCACTCAATCACATGGTTTTCCTCCAGAAGAATTTTTCTCCTTCACATTAAGATTTGGAATCTGGCTGAGGGTTTTTCCACAGACACGACTTTAACTTTACCAATTTTCTCTACAATATGATTGCTGTAAGCAATGAGAAGCACAGTATCAGGGTCTGATCACAGGAATTAAACAAAATAGTGATATTCATATAGGCTGTTTCTTAATACTGTTTCCTATTTTGCCAACACTATGTCACATTTTAATATAAATTTTTAGTAAACATCTTCTATAAATAAATAAATTTAAAGTTGGGCTTATTTTGTTTCTTTATTTTTAAAATTTTATGACATATTAACATTCTCTTATGGGACACTGCTTTCTATTCTGAATATAAATTACCTTAGATTTCTGCGGTAATTTTTGTAGTGATCTTCAATGATCTGTTCTTCCCATTTTTTTCCTAAAACGTAGGATTGGAAAAATCATTATGAATTGTTACAAATTACAGAACATTAGTCTTTATGTTCCTGATAAGCTATGATCATGCCTGATTTAGTCACCAGAGCATTCTCTTTGCACCTTCCAAATTGTGGAACAGCATTGATGGTAAGAAACACATGTTCTCTAATTGACTAAGGGAAGGAATATGTCATCCTTACCTATAGAAGCCAAGTGTGCAAAGATTTCCTGCATAACATCTCTGTAGAGTTTCTTCTGGGAATAATCCAGCAGAGCCCATTCCTCCAAGGTGAAGTTGACAGCCACATCCTCAAAGGCCACTGAAACCTAAAAACATCCCACACATGTTTAAAGGAGAAAATATGAGAAGACCATACAGGAATATATAATCAAATCACAGAACTTAGATACAATTCTTTATTCTCTTATTCATTTTATGACAAATAAATATGGTTATCAGAACTCTAACTCTGTCCGTGCTCACTTCCTCATGAATCTAACAGCACCATGAAAACACGGAACTGATCTCTGCATTTTTACTGTGGGCGCTATGAGTCTTATTGTTCTCTAATGGCAGCTCCCACTTCATGCTAAAGAAAAGACTGAAACACTATAAAAATGACACACAATTTAAGACCATCATTCCTTGTGAGAAAATCTGTTCCATTTCCTTCCTTACTATTGACCACATCATGCACTGCTCCGTGAGGCATGGGGTAAAACCTGGATGAAGTATCAATGAACAAATACTCTGAAGAAATGGAAGCTTTTCTTGCATTCCCTTCGCCAAGCATGAGGCTGTAAGGACTGTAGAAATCCAACCTGTAACAAAATCCAGCTGACTATGTTCCTGAAGGACTCCAGGCCTTTAGAAGTAGCCAGACTCAGCTGGATGAATGAAAATATTCCTCTGCAAAAGTATTAATTTTGACTTGCTTATATAATATTTAACACTTGCTTGTATAATATTATATATAATATTTATAAATTTATCATTATTACCTGTTTCTCTCTGTCCCATTTCATTGGGCTATAAAGTAATTGGGGAGCTAGATCTCAGGCACTAGGGAGAAGATGTGGCACCTGAGAACTTCAGAAAAATCTCTACCCATGAGACCCAGGGCAGCTTTCCACCCATTTTTTAGCATAAGAGAGTTCTTCAAAAAGTTCATTAAAAAATTCTTATTATCATTCTATCCCACAAACTTTTTGAAGTACCATTACATGAACGTGCACATACTGAGAAGAAAAGATGCTGCAGAAACTCTTGCTGGCAGACCCACAACAGTGTATCCTGGGCCTTGCTGATGTTGAAAAACAGGTTAAGAGTTGTAATTTCCAAAAGATTTCCTTGAGGTCCTCAATGGTTTGACAGTGAATTTGCCCATGATTATAGACTATTTATTGATTTATTTAAAAAGATGACTGGTAGGGGATCTTAACATTGACTTGGTGTTGTCAGCAACACACTCTCCCAAGTGAGCCATGGGCCGGCCCATAAACTATTTAAACCATGGTTTAGCAGTGCCTTTTTCCAAAAAAAAAAATAAATAATTACTTTTCTCCAAATTCAGGAACAAATTATTCTTGACCAGCCAGTAGGTGACATTACATGTATAATGTCAAAGCAAAATAAAAAAAAGGGAAAGATGGCACATGTTCTTAGTCACCATAATGAATTCTTTGAAAATATTTTTTAAATTGCATAAATTCACAAAACAGACTTTATAAGAGAAACAAAAAGTATTTTTCTAGACCTAATGGGAGTAAAGAATATCCACCCATGGTCAAAGTCTTGTAAAGATCAAGGTGAATATGCACTGTACTCCTTTCTACTCCGCTAAATTTATATTTACTAGATAAAACAAGAATACTTCAAAAGTCACAAACATTTTTTTCTGATGGAAAAACATAAAGGATTTTCTCATGTAAGAAAAAGCATAAGCCACAAAGGAAGAGACTAAGAGATTCAAATATATTAAAATTACTGGAGGTGAAAGAAGACAAAGTGCAGAGAAAATGTCTGCAATAAACGCAATACGCAAGGGTTCACGTCCAGAGTAGCAATGAATGAACACATGACTAAAAAGTGAATAATGAAAACATTTTAAACAGATATTGAAAGACCGTAGATTAAAAAATGTCCGCTTCTTTGGTAAAGACAAATAAGCAAATAAGATGGCAAGTAGATCCCAGTTCATACTGATCAGAAGGACAAAATTCAATCGGTTAGATAATCCCAAGTGTTAATGACCAAAATAGTTCTGCACAAATGGAGGAAGAGACAATTAATACACTCTTCGTTGCTATTTTCTGTAAATGGTAACTTGGTCATGATCTACAGCCGAGCAATATTTCTCTCACGCCCTTTATCATGCACTGGCATTTGCAAACTGTTACAAAAATGATAGGAGCGGTATTTTCCCCAAGAGCAAAAAACAAACTCGGAAAAGCTCAAACTCTATAATCACTGGAATGGATTCATGAATAGGACGATGGTTAGCACCAGACACCAGCATGTGTGAAACATACCAAGGCAGAGAAACCACTCGGGGCAGAGGTTTTCACTGTAATTTCCCCAACACTCACTTATTGAATGTTCAGAGTGGGCAATTCTAAAAGAACACTGCTGAGTGGAAATGAAACATGGTAATGGTGTTAGGAATAAGCAAAGAATCAGGATAATGGTCACCTAAGAGACATGGCAGACATTGGTCAAGGAGAGGAACACAGGAGTCTTCAGCCACAGCCCAAGACCCAGTTATGAAGCTTGATGATTCCAAAGATTGTATTATTGTATTATTACTAGATCACACCACAAAACATTTTTTTCATTCTTTTGTGAATATATTTCATGATAAAAATTTAAAGAATTAAATACACTTGGAAAATAACAATTGGTATTTATTCATCTGCCTTGTAATGTGACAGCAAAAATTGGTAATCAGCCAAGTGTTTATTTACAAAGAATTGGTTGCATAAATGTACCATCTTATGCAGCTTTCCAAAATGAAGGGTGGCGTATGTTGGTATGAAAATATTTAGAGAATATATGAATAGAACAATTAAGTGAAGTGCCTTACAATGTATACACCATCTTACTGTTTGTGTCACTGTTACTGTCACCTGCACAAAAAGATGGACCCCTCACCCAAGGGCTCGTTCAGACGTCAACACTGACAATACAACACACATACTAAGACAGTATGGAAGGTTTTATTACTTCTACATGGAAGTCTCTGGGAAGAGCAGGACCAGCCTCTCAAGCAGATGCCAAAAGGCTTGAGAGAGCAGGTAAATGTGCCGGGCCTGGGGTTTTACCAAGTTTGGGTGGGAGGAAGTTTGCAACTTCATGCACAAGGAAATGGGCTTGGGAGGACAGACTCTGCCAGCAGCAAAAAAGAGAGATGCCAGGCTTTCTGATCACCCTGGTTTGATGTGGGTCACCAGGGGAAGAAGGAGGCTTGAGGAGTTCAGCCCATAAACAAACATCAAAAAATGGTGTCAGGGACTTCTGCTTTCTGGTCTAGTATGTAAGGAGCTTAGATGCCATCTTTCCCACCCTCACAAAACAAAAACAAACAATTAAAATCTTAAAGTCAAAACCTTCTTCAGATCATCAGAGAATTGAGGTCACAGGACAACTGAATGACTGCAAAACTGGAGACGCAGGCATGAAAAGTAGTCATTTTGAATTATGCCCCAAATATTCAGTTCTTCTTAAAAAGGCCTGTCATCAAATCAATCTACTTCAACAGAGTAAAATCACTAGGATTTTATCAGAGCCTAACTCACCTGTGGGAAAGGAAATACCCAACCTTAGTCCCCTTTATTCTTTGTGTCCCACCTGGGGGGGGGTGGCAGGGGGGTGATGAGAAGCAAGGGAGATGGTGACAGCTTTTCCCCCCACTTCTGACAACGAAAGAAATGGTGTCTTGTTCAACACCACTTGTCTCTGACTCCAGTTAGGTGTCCTACAGCTCAATTCACCTCTAACACTAACTGCCCAGAGTTAGCATCATACTTCACATGTTACAAGCTTAGTCCCACAAGACTGTTCCCATTTCAGACGTGAACAAATATGGGGTGCCCAGGCTACCCACATTTCTGCCTGGTTGACTATAAATTCAGAGGTTCCCATAACTCATCTTTCATGATCAATAATTCACTAGAATGACTCTCAGAACTCAGGAGAGGACTTTACTTAGTATGAACAGTTTATTACAAAAAAAAAAAAAAAAAAAATACAACTCAGGCACTACCAAATGGAACACACGCATGGGGCAAAGTATGGGTGGGAGGGCACAGAGCTCCCAAGGCCTTCTGAGTGTGCCACCCTCCAAACACCAAGCCCTAAACACTGAGAACCTTTCCATTTGGAGGGGTTTATGGAGGTTTCATCAGTCAGGCATGATTCATTAAATCGCTAAATCCCTTGTCTCTACCATCTGTAGAAGTAGGAGGTTGAGGCTGAAAGTTCCAAGCCTCTAATCAAGACTTGGTACTTCTAAGGACCAAACCCCATCCTGAAGCTACCTAGGGATCCACCAAGCATTTCATTCGTGCATCGATATGAGTTCACGGATTGTAACAAATACACCACAGCAACACAAGATATACAACGTAGGGCAAACTGTGTGGAGACACAGGGGTGATATGGGAACACTCTGTATATATTGATCACATTTTCTGTAAAGTTATTCTATATAAAAATTGGATGTAGTAGGGGGGATAAAAGATGTAGACAGACTCATGACCATTCACCCCTGAAGAATAATCACTGATACATGTCATCTGTTGATTGATTTCAATTTATTTTATACTAAGTCATTATGGTGTTCTATGAGGTCTGCAGCCTGCAACTGGGAAGGGAGGAGAAAGTTCCATCCAATGCCCTTGTTTAGAAGGTCAGCTCTGTGTATTATGAAAAGTAAAATGAGGGCCTTGGTTACCATCAGTACTACCTGGAAGTCAGACATGGATAAGGAGTATCCTTGCACTGTGGGCCTAATATAGATAGAGACAAGAATTACCTCGATTTACATGTTGCCTGTAATGCAAGAGATGGCCAGAAGTATTTTATCACAAATGGCAAACTCTATCAATCACCCAAGTGTCTGTAAACCTGTGCAGATGGGGCCAGTTTGTAGCCAGTGCTAAGATGACTGCCCGATGTGTGGTCATCGTGCTGACCTTTGGATCAGTTCCTTTATCAGGAACGTCCCAGTTAAGGAATGAAAAGCAGAAACTCTCCACTGAGCTCCATCCTGTCCACATGGGGCAATGTCGTCCATAAAGTCCACAAACTCCCCACTGCTGTTCTCTCGGTTCATCTGATGATGCTTTTCAATCCTTCAAGGCCCTGTTTGATTTACACTGGGCCATATTAACTAATTTAACTGGAGATAAAGGCTCAGGAGATTCCATTTGATCAAGTCACTGTGTAAGTGCCAAAGACTTAATTCCATTTATTTCTTATTGTTTTAGAGCCTCCCTACTTACTGTAGGATATTTTTGAGCACTAAGTGCTATGACCAAGGGGAATTTAGGCAAGACAATTGTTCTGCTGGTTAAGGGAAAGCACATCTGTTTGTCCTCTATTTTATATTCACTATTCTCCTAAGATTATAGGGTGCACCTTGCTTAAATAGAGTGAAATGCCTGGGTATAATGGTAACTTGAGCCCTAAATTGATTAATTGCACGAAGGATTGTCAATTACTGTATTACAGAAGGTATTAATTTAGAACCTACCTTGTAGAGTCAGAAGAATCATGAGGTTCTTTTATCTTTTCTGTTGTGTAAATACTTTTAGTGTATTTTGCATTTTTAATTGCATCAAACTTTTTCAGTATTTTTTCTTTTGTCCCCTTGCTTCCTCCCTTCCGTGGTTTGTTTTGGGGTCTCTAGATACAATTCATGGAGAAGAAAATGGGCTGTCCTGTCTACCCTAGTATTTATACATGGGCCCCCACAGAGCCTGATATCAGCATTGCCACAATTAGGAGCCTCCTCCATGGCAACTGCTGCTTTATAAAGTCCAAGAACTCCAGGTTTACGACATGTTTGAAATAACCCTTTTGCGGTGCCACAGGGGTGCCTGGGTGTGTCCCCTAGGACCCTGAGAGGCAGAGAGTTTCAGACCAAGAAACACTACTCTGACCACTTTAAGGAGATCCCCAATCCCATACTCCTGTTTCTAAATCCCAAGAAATGATGATGGGATGGCGCACACACTCTGAGAGGTTGTGAAGGGCTTATTACTGATATAATTGAGGACCGGGGTCGGGGGAGGTACCAGGGCATGTGGGAAATGGCTTGAGAACAAGGAAAGCAGCCTGCCCTGGGTTTTTCCAGTGGGTGGGGCGAGGACTCAGCTACAGTTCCAAGCGCAACCACAGGAGGGAGCCCCAGGCTTTCTCCAAAGCTGGTCCAGCTGTGGGCACAAGAGGGAGAGAGAATGGAGAGGCTTAAGCTCTCAGCAGTCAAACATCAAACATGGAGTCTCACTACTCATGACAACAAAAAAATGCAGAAAAGAAAAACGTATTGCTTGTTTTTATGTAAACACGCAATAACAAGATGTGCAAGACATTCTCAAAAACGGTTATTTGGGAGCGGCTGGAGGAAGAGCACTGGAGTGCACACCCTCTTGAATCAGAAGTTCCTGTCTAGGCTGGCCGGTTAGCTCAGCCGGTTAGAGCACAGCCTTATAAAACCACGGTCATGGGTTCGGATCCCGGCAACAGCCAGCCGCCAAAAAGAAAAAGGCTCCTGTCTGGCAGCTTATTAAAAACTTTGCCGGCATTGTTTATTTTAAATGAACAGAAATTGATATATTTATTGTTTAGTAGTCTTTATTTTTAACTATTTTGACTTTTTAAAATTTAATGTTCAATTATTTTATTTTAATTTTTCTACATATGCAACCATTATAAAATATAATACCTTCCACATAACAAGAATGTGGGAAACAGAAAAACAAAATTAAAAAATGAACCTTTGAAATACCTTCCTAACTAGATATCAAGCGGGATTATACCTTGTCTTTCCACTTTTTCTCACACTGTAGGATGTGTTTAGGATTGCATAGCATATTCACATGTATTAGGGGTTTGGTCCTCATTTTGAGAATATATTAAGATTTTCAAAAATTTGCATAAACTTTTGTACTTTTCCACATAACAATTAAAACAGTAATTACAATAGTTAAAGTAAAGGCTCTAATTTTCAAATTCTCTAGAATGCACATACAGAAACTCAGCTAAAAAAGGAAAAATGCACCTTACAACTTAAATACAACCATCTCACATCTTCATTTTTCTTTCTAAAAAAATGGCAATATTTTTGTTTGGTTCCAAAATTTTGATTTACTCACATCACCTTTATCAGTAAACTATTTTCACCCAGAAAATCTTACATATATAGAAAGGAGAAAAAATTACAAAGTGTTTAGGGAAACTAGGTTAAAGGGCACCAATATTCAAAGAAGAAATCAAAAGAGAGAAATGCAAACATTTGAATTTGTTAAGACAAGCACCCTGCTTCATCACAGTTCAGAAGAAATAGCCACGTTCTGAAGTTAAACACATTGCCAAGCTTGGGGTCCAGACTGTCATCCTTGAAACATAACCCCCTAGAGCGGTCAGCTGCTGGTGATGGAGGGGAGGGGACCTGAGCAGCCACAGGAATGGACCTGGGGCCTCCACACACCCTCCTCTCCTGGTAGAAAGAAAATGGTCCCCTCAATTTTCACAGGTGAGGAAACTCTCATCTGGATTCAGATTAAGGTTCTGACCTAAGTGAACTCCCATATTTAGAAACATTTTCCCCGGGAACAGAAATCCTGACTTTCACAAATTTTCTCAATATGCACAAATAATGCTCCAGGTGCACCAATTCTGTCGATACAAAACTCAAACCCATGCTTACAAAGAACCATAAGATTCTCCCCCCTGTCCCCATATGTGCAGGTGTTGTCCCCAGCTTTCGCGGGCTCTGCAGCTTCTCAGCACAAAGGGCTCCTTCCCCAGTGGGAGTGAGCAGGCAGGACCCGCAGGGGAGACTCCCCAGGAGAAGCAAATGGGCCTTCAGTGACTTCCCTTTGCAGGCTCAAGGGTGGCCTCAAGCTTCCGCCCCTCGGTAAGTGGCTTTGAACCACCGCCGATATTTTAAATGACACAAACCCACTGTTTGAAGAATTCAGCAAAATCACGCAAACCCAGTGTTTATGAAAAAAAAACTGTAAGTCACGTTGGCTAACTAACAAAGAAAACCCACGACTCTTTGTTTCTTTCAGAAAAAGATGTCAACAAATTATTTAGCCCATCTCAAGCAACTGCTTTTTAAACAATTCACCATATTTGAACTCTTCTAGGTTTTGCAAGTCTGAGCGCTGGATTTCCATTTGAAATCATGCAAAACAGAGTTGAAAACTTACAATATATGCTCAGAAGAAGCAAAAATATAAAAAAGAACGTATAATAAGTGGAATGTACATCTGCACGATTTTATTGTTTATTTTGGAAATTCATGTTCTTCATGCCTGTTTGGAAATATTTTCTACTATCTTTCAAGCTGTATTGATTAAATGCTGTTTATATTTACTAATACACTGATGCTCAAATAAGTGACGACATCTTTTCAAGGTGACAACCCGGGGAGGGGCAGTGCTGACCAGGATCTGTGGTGAAAGGACAGATCACCCAGGAAGGATCCAAAGAGAAACCCACAACCCAAAGGGGTTCCTGTAGGATGTCTGTGCCCTGGAAAGACACCGGGAGAAGCACAAGCACTTTAGACAAAATAAATCCGGGTGGTTATTCTCAGATTTCTTCTAAAATACCCGCAAACAAACAAAAAGTTAACTTTTTAAAAAGAGCCATTCAGGGCTCTGTAAAAAAAAAAAAATGATGATGATAATGACGATGATGGATGGGTTTGAAATGTACAATGAAGGACGAATTGATGTAACGAACTGAAGCAGGAGCTCTGGCTTTGGGACCGCGGGGAGGGATCTGGAAAGTGAGGGATTTATTGCCCACCTCGGGAGAGCCGGGCTGGGGGGACAGAGTCGTGGACTGGAGACCCTGCTTCACAGACATCTGCGAGGCTCAGGGGGATACCGTCCCCCTTGGGGAGAAAGACGAGGCAGGGGCCCCACGGACCGCAGCTCCTCCCCCGCACGAGCCCCACTGCTCGAGTCGGGGTGTCCCCTGAGGACCCCGTCGTCACTGCACACTCTGGGGACACGCGGGGCTGCCCAGTGAGGGCTCCGGGCCGGGCCGAGGTCGCCCCCGCAGGGACAGGACAGGACTCCCGGGGTCCCGGCGCCGGCCCCGCCCCACCCTGCGGCCGGAGGCGACCGAGGGCCGCGCTGCGCCGGCGGCGGACTCGGGGCCGCAGACTCCAGGGCTGAGCGCGGGGAGGCCCGGGTTCCGCGGCCACGGCCGGCTCCGGCCGGTTCCAACCGGCCCCGCTCCCCGTCTCGGGACGCCCGCCCGACGCTCACCATGTCCGAGTGTCCCCGCGTCCTCCCTACGGCTCCCGCGCGCAGAGCAGGGCACAGAGCACGGAGGCTGCACCAGAGCCACCTGCGGTCACCGGAGGCAGCTCAGTCGGCCGCCACGTGAAGCAGGAACAAGGACGGACCCACAGGCGTCTCCCCAGAGGATTCGCCTGCCCTTCCCAGGGCGCATCTGATTGGACAGTTCATACAGCCACGCCCCCTACGGCCTGAGCGACGGAATTGCCACAGGTCACGTGGCTGAGCCAACGTCCTAGTTTGTGGGAATCGGCCCTGGCCAGGCACGCTGCGTTTAAGAGCTGGTTCCCAGGCCGGAGGGGACACCGGTACCGGGGTGCAGGAATCCCAGGCTCAGTTTCCACGTGGAGCGACCCGCTTGTGCAGAGGAAGAGGGACCCCAGGCCAGGCCAGACTGGAACAGGAGGGTCGCCTGTCCTCCGGGCATCAGGGGCTGGACACAAGGCTGCGAGGCCACTCATGGAACTGTGACACTTCTTTACAAACACAGACACTTAACGGTGACATCACCATATGTAGTAAAGAGTCTTCCTCCGTTTTCATCTTTGACCTTTGAGCCTTTACGTGTCCCTGCCTCAGCCCCCAGCATCTGCAACTCTGGCTCTGACAGGCAGGTTGAATTGGCAGCTGTAACCCGTGTAGGAGCCAAAGGAAAACTTCACACCTAAAGATTCCTTAATAGAAATCACTGACAAATTTAGATTACTATGAAGAAAAGGCTTAACAAATTTTATTATTTAACGTGCTGAGAGAAGTAAAGCATTGGGGATTACAAGAGAGTGATGTCCAATGTCCGGAAGGTCCCAAGGGGGTACAGAAGCTTGCATACCAGTGTTCATGAGAGAGAGGAGGAGGGGGCAGGTACAAGCCCCAGAAGAATGGCCTGACAGCAAGTGTCTCTGAAGTTCTGGGGGAAGGTGTTGTCACAGGCGAAAGAAGGAAGTCAGAAGTTAGAGTCACCTTGTATACAAATGCAGATATTTCAGGTAACCTCAGGTAATGGCCCCTCTGAAAGAATTGAAAATAGCCACAGGAGGCAAGCCTCAGAGGAAGCCCGGCTGTCTGTGTATACAAATGTAAATTTCTTTCTTTCTGCACACACACACAAAACAAGCAAACAGATTTTTCATACGTCAGCCAGCCAAAAGACCCCAAAACAAAACAAAACCCAGCTTTTCAGTTAATCTTGTTTTTCCAGTCTCCATGATTTAGTCATCTTAAAATATTTCAAAGAACTTATTAGACCAAGGTCAGCGGTTCGGATCCCTGTATCATCCAGCTGCAAAAAAAAAAAAAAAAAAAAAAAGTCAAAGAAATATATTTTGATGTTCTATAAGGTCTGCAGCCTGAGACTGGGAAGGAAGAAGAAAGTTCCATCTAATGTCTCGAAAAGAAGCCCAACACTGTGTGTTCTGAGAAGTGAAATGAGGGCCTTGGTTACCATCAGTACGACCTGGAACTCGGACATGAATAAGGAGTATCCTTCTACTGTGGACTTAGTATAGGTAGAAACATGTATGTCCTTGATTTATATATTGGTGGTCTGTGATGTAAGAGAGGTCCAAAGGTTTCTTAGCACAAATGGCAAACTCTATCACAATCACCCAAGTGTCTGTAAACATGTGCAGATGGGGCCAGTTTGTAGCCAGTGCTAAGATGACTGCCTGATGTGTGGTCATCGTGCTGACCCTTGGATCTGTTCCTTTATCAGGAACATCCCAGTTAAGGGTTGAAGAGCAGAAACTCTCCACTGAGCTCCATCCTGTCCACATGGGGCGATGTCATCCATAAAGTCCACAAACTCCCCACTGCTGTTCACTCAGTTCATCTGATGATGCTTTTCAATCCTTCAAGGCCCTGTTTGATTTAAATGAAGCCATATGAACTAATTTAACTGGGGGATACAGGTATGTGAAATTCCATTTTATCAAGCCACTCTGTGAGTGCCAGAGATGTAATTCAATTTATTTCTTATTGTTTTGGAGCCTCCCTGCTTACTATGGGATATTTTTGAGCAAAGGGTGCTATGACCAAGGGGAATTTAGGCAAGACAATAGTTCTGCTGGTTAAGGGGAGGCACATCTGTTTGTTTTATATTCACTACTCCCCTGAGATTATAGGCTGTACCTTGCTTAAATTTAGTGAGCTCCCAGTTATAAATGAGCCCTACGTTGATTAATTGCACAAAGAATTGGCAATTAGTGCATTACAGCAGATATTAATTCAGAACCTACCTTTTAGAAGCACAAGAACCATAAAGATTTTTTTAAAATCATTTTTGTTTTGTAAATACTTTTAGTGTATTTTGCATTTCCAATGGGGTCAAAAATTTTCAGTGTATTTTTCTTTTGTTCCCTGCATCTCTTCCTTTCCTGGTTTGATTTTTGGTCTCTGGAAACAACTGCAGGAGGAGAAAAGGGGCTGTATACACATTTTATCCCCCACAGAGCCTTACATCAGCATCGCTAGAATTAAGAGTCTCCTACATGGCAATTGTTGCTTTATAAGGGTAAAGAGCTCCAAGTTTAAGTCAAGTTTCAACTAACCCTTGCATGTGCTATTGGGGTGCCTGGGTGTTATCCCCTATAACTCTGAGATGCAGGATCTTTGTGGTGATAGAGGCAAAGGCTGTGGCAGCAGCAAAAGTACTTAAGGGCCTGGTGATGGCACAGGATAGGGCTAGGTCTGTGAACCAAACTGACTCCATTTTCCCTGCAGAGGACATTTTGTTACTTTCCTACTCTTTGGTCATGAGACCCAAGGGCATGTGATTACCCCATAGCCCTGATAAAAGTAACTAAAAGAGACCCATGGGGCATAACCACCCTGATAAAATAAACTGAGATAAGAAGGAAACAGATGCTCACTGAGTTGCAAAACCCCTTCCTTAAGTCTTGTTCTTTATTTAAAACTTTTCATTATCTACCCATTGTTTCCCTGTAATTGTGAAAACTAAACTACAGGTTAACCTTGAGACCCCTTTGGGAGTTGCATTCAGGATGCTCCTGGATTTAACCTCCCACCCCGTACAGCCAAATGAAGATATCAGAAATCATCAAGACAAGATACTGATGTCCACTGGGGGACTGCTTGTCTTTAAAAACCCTTCCCCAACTTCTCTCGGTGAGACAGCTTTTCTATTGCTGACTCCCTTATGCATAAATCTATCTCTTTTAAATAAAGCATTGTTTGCCTTAAATTCTACTGGGTACTTTGTTCATTTCAATGACATTGTAATCCAAGCACCTAATTTGGTAACAAAGCCTCTAATTTGCAAATTCTCTAGGGAATGCACATACATAAAATCAGCTAAAAACAGAAAAATGCACTTCACAATTTAAATACGCCCATCTCACACCTTGATTTTTTTTTTTTGTTAAAGACAACAAAAATTTTGTTTGGTTCCAGAATTTTGACTTACATCATCTCTCTCAATAAACTTATATTTTCACACAGAAAATCTTAAATATACAGAAAGAGAAAAAGATTACACAGTGTTTAGAAAAACTAGGTTTAAGGGCACCAATACTCGAATAAGAAATCAAAGGAAAGAAATGCAACAGTTGAATCTACTCAGACAAGCACCTTGTATCCCCACAGTTCACAAGAAAAAGCCACATTCTGAAGTTAAACACATTCCCAAACTTGGGGTCCAGATGCTCACCATTGAAACATAACTCCTTTTGTAAGACCCGTGCACCATGCACAAATCCCACACATGCAGGGATGGCTCACTCCACGAAGACCATGAGACAGAGACCGCTGCAATCAGGCAAGAGGAGTTTTATTCCAGCATGCTGGGGTCACTCAGTCTCCTGGACAGAAGCGACCCCTGGTTTACAGCACAAGCACTTTTTATACAGTTTTTCTGAACAGATCTTTGTGACAGGATGAGTTGTTGGTTATCTGTGGCGCCTTTAGATTTATGGGTAGACTTTAGCAGGCTGGTACCCTGATAGATTTGTGGCACCTTTAGATTTACAGGTGGGCTTTAGCAGGCTGGTACCCCGATAAGGAACAGTGCATTTCTCAATCGTTTATCTTCCCCGGGGTCTGGCCAGGTGGCTTTTAGATAAGGAACTAGTCAGTTCCTGGAACCGGGTGGGGGTCATTCCCTCCCTGGAATGTTTAGTGTGCTCGGGCCCGCCTGACCTTTGTATGGCCTCTTAGAAGCTGCTTTACTTAAAATGTTTTTATAGCAAGCATTTGTTACAGAACTGCATATACTAAAGTTATATTTTTCAACAATTCCACTACAATTTTCTATGTCCCCTACACTATACTGGCTCAGTTCCTGGTGATGGAGAGGAGGGGACCTGAGCAGCCACAGGAATGGAACTGGGAGCTCCACACATCCTTCTCTCTCCTTCTAACAGGGAAATTTTGACAAGTGAGGAAACCCCTCTGGATTCAGACTAAGGTTCTGACCCAAATGAACTCCATATTTATACTTTTTTTCCCAAAACACAGAAATCCTGAACTTCACAGAGTTTCTCTATATGCACAAATAACATTCTAGGTGCACCGGTTCTGTGGATACATCACCATGCCCCTTGGGCCAACTAGATGTGCAGACACATCCCAGGCTCTGCAGCTTCTCAGTGCAAAGGGTTCCTTCCCTGGTGGTAGTGAGCAGGCAGGACCTGCAGGGGTGGCTCCCCAAGAGAAGCAAATTGGCCATCAGTGACTTCCTTTTGCAGGCTCAAGGGTGGCCTTAGCATGGAGTCACTGGCCTCAGGCATCTGCCCCCCTAGTAAGTGGCTTTGGGCCACCTGTGATATTTTGAACAACAAAAAAACAGTATTTGAAGAATCCAGCAACATCACTCAAACCCAGAGTTTATGAAAAGAAAATTGTAAGGCACATGGGCTAACTCAACAAGAAAACCAAGTGTCTGTTTCATTCAGAAAATGAAGATGTCAGATTATTATTATGTCCATGTCGAGAAAGTGCTTTTTAAACAATTAACCATATTCAAACACTTGTAGGTTTTGCAACTCTAAGTGCTGTATTCCCACTTAAAATTATGCAAAACAAAAGAACAGACCTGAGAAACTTATTATATGTGATCAGGAGAAGGAAAAATATAAAAACGAATTTTTAACAACTGGAATGTAAGTCTACACATTTTTTTTTTAAATGTGTCTTTTAATTTTGTGTCTTTCTTGCCTCCAAAGATGTGATGTATCATGTTTATTGATTTGTATATGTTGAACCATATTGCATCCCTGGGATAAATTCCACTTGGTTATGGTGTATAATTTTTTGAAGTGCTGTTGGATTTGGCTTGCTTGCATTTTATTGAGGATTTTGCATTTGTGTTTATCAGTAATATTGGCCTGTAGTTTTTTTGCGTGTGTGTCCTTGCCTGGTTTGGGTACTAGGGTAATGTTGGCTGAGGCATAATATGAGTTTGAAAGAATTTTATCCACTTCATTTTTTGGAAACATTAAATATTGGTATTCTTTAAGTGGTAGAATTCAGCAGAAAAGCCCATCTGGTCCTGGGCTTTTCATTTTTGGGAGACTTTTTATTACTGATTCAGTTTTGTTACTTGTTATTGGTCTGTTCAGGTTTTCTATTTCTTCTTGGTTGTCTTGGCAGGTCATACATGTCCAGAAATTTATCCATTTTCTCTTGGTTTTTAAATGTATTGTTGTATAGTTGTTCATAATAGTCTCTAATGGTCCTTTGTATTTCAGATGCATCAGATGGAATGTCTCCTTTTGCATTTCTGGTTTTATTTATTTAGATCTTTTCCTTTTTCTTGGTTAGTCTAGTTAATAATGTTTCAATTTTGTTTATCTTACAAAAAAATCCACTTTTTGTTTGATTGTTTGTAGTGTATTAGCCTCAATTTCATTTATTTCTGCTCTAAGTTTCATTTTTTTTCTTCTACTTATTTTGACTTCAGTTTCTTCTTGCTTTTCTAGTTCCTTGCAAGACATTGTTTATCTGAAATCTTTTTTTTTTTAATGTAGGCATGTGTTGCTATAAACTTTTAATACTACTTTGGCTGACTCATAGGATTTAGTGCGTTGTGTTTTTCTCTTCAATTATTTCAAGAGACATTTTGATTTTCTATTTAATCTCTTTGACCCATTGGTCATTCAGGAGCATGCTGTTTACTTTTCATGTATTTGTGTAGTTCAAAAGTTTCTATTGATTTCTAGTCTTATGCCATTATGGTCAGAAAAAAATTCTTGATATGATTTTGATTTTTTTAAACTAAATAAATACAAAACAAGTTGAGACTTGTTTTGTGGTCTTATATATGGTCAGTCCTGGAGAATGTTCTATGTGCTGTTGGAAAGAATGTGTAGTCTGCAGCTGTTGGATGCATTGTAAATGTCAGGTCTATCTAAATCCTATGTTCCCTTGTTGATTTTCTACCTTTATGATCTGCCCATTACTGAGAATACAATGTTAAAGTCCCCAACTATTACTGTGTTGGTATTTATTTCTCCCTTTAGATCTGATAATATTTGCTTTATATATAAGGGTGCTTCGGTGTTGGGTGCATATATGTTAGTATTTGTTATATCTTCTTTCTGTACTGATCCGTTTATCATTATATAATGCCCTTTCTTGTATTTAGTAGTACAGATTTTGTTTTGTTTTTAGTGGCTGGCCAGTATGGGGATCCAAACCCTTGACCTTGGTGTTAGAAGACAGAGCTCTAACCAACTGAGCTAACTGGCCAGCCTACTTAGTACAGATTTTGATTTAACTTCTGTTTTGTCTAATATAAGTATACCTACTTCTTTTGCTCTTGTTTTCCATTTGCATGGAATATATTTTTCCATCTCTTCCCTTTCAGTCTATGTGTGCCTTTGCAGGTAAGGTGTGTTTCTTGGAGGCAGCATATGGCTGGGTCATGTTCTGATTTTTTTAAAAAATCCATTCAGCCAGTCTATGTGTTTTCATTAAAGATTATTATTAATATTTGAGGTCTTACTTCTGCCATTTTGTTGGTTGCTTTCTGTTTATCCTTTCTTTTCTCCTTCTGTTTTTAGAATTTTCTCTTTGTCTTTAACTCTGGATACTTTTCTGGATTAGTCCATTTGTGTTGCTATAGCAGAAATACCTGAGACTGGGTAATTTATAAAGAACAGAGGTTTATTTGGCTTACGATTCTGGGACAGCTGCATCTGGCATGGGCTTCAGGCTGCTGCTACTCATGGCAGAAAGCAGCAGGCAGCCGGCAGGTACAAGCAGATCATATGGCGAGAGGAAGCAAGAGAGAGAAAGAGGGGAGGTGCCAGGGTCTGTTAAACAACCTGCTCTCACAGGAACTAATAGAGTGAAAACTCACTCATTAATCCCCACTCCCCCAGGGAGAGCACTAATCCACTCATGAGGGATCTGCCCCCATGGCCCAAACTGCCACATTGGAGGTCAGATTTCCATGAGTTCCAGGAGGACAATACATCCAAACTCCATCAAATACTTTGACATAATGTGTCTTGGAGAGTACTTTTTGGGGTGAATCTATTTGGTGATATTTGAGCTTCTTGGATTTGGATAGTTCATATCTTTCACAAGACTGTAAAAGTTTTCAGCTACCATATCATTAAATAAGTTTTCAATACCTTTTTGGTTTTCTTTTCCTTCTGGAATGTCCATAGTTTGAATATGTGTTTGCTTAATAGTATCCCATAGATCTTGTAGACTTTCTTCATTATTTTTTATTATTTTTCTTTTCTTTTTTGTCTTTCTGAGTTATTTAAAACAGCTGTCTTCAAAAATAGAAATTCTTCTATTTCATCTAGACTGTTGTTGAGACTCTTGGGTGTATTTTTTTTATTCAATAAATTCTTCAATTTGCAGATTTCTGTTTAATTTTTTTTAACTGATATCTCTCTGTTGAATTGCTCATTCATGTCATGAATTGTTTTACTGATTTTGATGAATGTTTGTATTCTCTTGTATCTGAATTAGTTTCCTTAAGATTATTAATATCTTTTCCATTAAGTTGGCAACACTCGATTCTTTGGGATTAGTTACTGGAGCATTATTGTGTTTCCTTGGTGATGTCATGTCACCTTATTTTTTAATGATTCTTGTTTTCCTGCATTGATATTTTTGCATCTGAACAGTCACCTCTTTGATTTTTGTTGAGTGGCTTGCATAGGGAAAGACACTCACCTGCAAATGCATCCTAAAGTGTTGATTGGGTAGAGTACAATGGCTTTTTCTGGATAGGTGCAATTGTGTAGACTGTGTAGTTTCTATAATCACTAAATCAGCTATAAGCCACTTTTTCTATGTCTGCAAGTGAATTAGCAGCCTAAACTTTGGAGCTGTTTGGCAGTGGTGGCTTAACTTTGCCAAGGGAGAGTTTGCTGGATTGGTTCACCAGCTAGGGGTGTGCACGTGCACCCTGTGGGTCAGTCATCTTGGAAGCTGGCTCACTGAAGATGGGGCTGCTGGATTGATTCTCAGTCTGGGGGTGTGGGCATGTGGCATGTCAGGGTCTCTAGGACTGGCTCACCAGTGGCAGGGTTATTATGCTGCTTCTTTGACCAGGGTGGGCCTGCCAGGGTGGTTTCTCACCAGCATGCATGTATATGTGATGGCTCAAAGACTCAGATGAATCTTTCGGGGGCATGACAGCTGGGCTGTTTGTCTAAGCCAGAGACATAGACATGCTTTGGCTCAGCTAGGTGGGTGCAGTCTGCCAGTGGCTTGTTCACTGTGCCAATTTTGGGGGCCAAGTGTGAAGTTGTGTTTCCCTCAGCAGTTTCGGAGCAGGTCTGCCAAGGGCAAGACTGCCAGGCTGCTTCTCAGGCAGAGGGCCAGCTCTCCCTAGGTAGTGGTGCAGGAAGATGACCTGGCCAGACAATTCTCAGGTGGTGAGCAAGATAAGGAAGAAGAGTCTAATGACATGGGGCCTGGCCAGCTGCCTCTGGGGTGATGAGCAAGGCCTCACGGTGGGGCTGCAGAGAAGGGGCCCTGCCAGACAGTTCTTGAGTGGTGGGTGAGTCCTCAATACAGGGCTACAGAGAGGGGACCTGGCCAGGAGATTTTCAGGTAGTGGGTAAAGTTGGGAAACAGACCTACTGAGAGAGAGCCTGGTGAGCTGCTTCTGGGGTAGTGGGCTTGGCCTCAAGGCATGGCTGTGGAAAGGGGGCACTGTCAGCAGCTTCTCAGGTGATAGGCAAGGTTGGGAAGCTGGCCTGCTGGGGGGTACCCAGCCAGGTATCTTGGGCAGTAGGCAAATTTGCTAGGCAGGACTGTTGAGGGTGAAATCATCTGGCCACTTCTGCAGGAGGGCACAGATGCATTTTATTTCCACTGGCCTGAGGGCATGTTCATAGGATAGAGACCCATGAGCTGTTTTTCTGGGTTTGGGGCTTAGGCACACAAAACCCAGCCAGCTGGCAGTGGAGACAGGAGAGGTAGGGGGGACAAAGGGGGCAGTGGCAGGTCTGCCTGTGTGATCTCTGGCTGGGGATGTTGGGGTGCATCAGTTCAGCAGGCCTGAGGCTGGCTTCCCAGACTGCAGGACTAGAGTCACAGCCACTGGGGGTCCAGGCTTCAAGACACTTGGGATCAGGTTATTGTAGTCTCTCATGTGTTGGGATAACAGTGGAGCCTTAAGGCTGGGGAAATGCCATAGCTATTGGCCCAAGAGCAGGGCGTGCTCCTGCAGTGGCTCTGGTACGAAGATGGCCCAGTCCTGCATCATCTTGGGTTACGAGGATGGGGAGTGTATAGTATGTGCTCCTGCTCTGGAGCAACGCAGAGCGTATATTCTAGGTAGCGCCACACACTTGGTTCAAGGTTTGCAAGGGCTGTGGAGTCCTGTTGCAAAAGGAACTGCAGGCCTCTGTGGTGAGGATGGGGTTGGTGTGGGCCCTCTCCCTACCTTGATCTTGCAAGGGAAAGTTCCTCTTGTGCTGGTTCTGGTGGTGGAGACATGGTGGCTGAGACCAAATGCCTCTCTCTCCTCTCTATGCTGCCATCCTCGGCTTTAGTGCTCCAGAATCATCTCACCAGTCTCCCGTTGCACATCTGTGCTTTCCCACAGATGTTTCTGTCCATGTTTAACTCTGTTAGTTATTCTGGTCCTTCTCTGTGGGAGGGATGCACCCAGCTCCTGTACTCAGCCATCCTGCCCCAACTCCCTAGACTACCTTTTGATCATCTATTTATTTGTCAATGGATGCTTGGGTTGCTTCCACATGAACATGGATGTACAAATACATCATTGACACCCCACTTTCAACTCTTTTGGGTTTATTTCTAGAAGTGGAAATGCTGGATCCCATGCTATTTCTAATTTTGGGGGGATCCACCATACCTTTTTCAACAATGGTTGTACCATTTTACATAACCACCAACAGTGCACAAGGGTCACAGTCATTCCACATCCTTGCCAGCATTTATTTCCTTATGTTTTGACAGTAATACTAATAGGTGTGCTACTAATGATTAGTGATGTTGAACATTATGTACTTATCAGCCATTTATCTATCTTCTTTGAGAAAACGTCTGCTTAAGTCCTTTGCCCATTTCTTAACTGGCTTATGTCTTAGCCAGGTTGGGCTGTTAAAACAAAATACCATAAACTAGATGGCTCAAGCATACATTTATTTCTGAGAGTGTGGGAAGCTGAAAAGTTCAAAATCAAGGCCCTGACAAATTCAGGGTCTGGTGAGGGCTTGCTTCCCGGTTCATGGACAGCTGTCTTCTCTCACATATGGGGAAGGAAAGTAAGCTCTCTAGGAGCTATTGTAAAGGACACTAATCTTATTCTTGAGGGTTCCACCCTCATGATATCATCAAATCCTAATTAGCCCCAGCAATACCATCTGACTAGGGGAGAGAGTTCCAACATATAAGTTTTGGTGGGATACACTCAGTCTATAACATCTGGCCCATGGTCTCTCAATATTCATGTCATTCTCACATGCAAAATACATTCATCTCATCTCAAGGGCCTCAAAAGTCATAACTTTTTCCAGCATCAATCTAAACTCTGAAGTCCAAAGTGTCACCTCACTATTGCATAAATAAGGAATGAGTGAGAGTGAAGATTCATAGAGGCAAAAACTTCTCCATCTGTGAACTTGCGAAATCAAATTCATCGTGTGCTTCCAAAATGCAAGGATGCCGCAGTCGTAGAATAGACATTCCTATTCTATTTCTTCACCACAATCTCTATCTTTCCACCACAATCTCAGCTTTTTCTAGCATGCACCCGAAAACTCAAGACTATACCCATTACCCAGTTCCAGAGCTGTTCCAACATTTTTAAGCATTTGGTACAGGAGGACCCCAGTTCTCGGAACCAAATTCTTAGGTTTGAGCTGCTGTAACAAAAATACCATAGATGAGTGGCTGAGATAAGAAACGTTTATTTCTCATGGTTCTGGGTGGTATAAAGTGAAAGATCAAGACGCTGGCAGATTTGAAGTCTGGTGAGGGCAGCTGTCTAGTTATGCACAGCTGGTTCCTCACGTGTCCTTCTTGCTTTGCCCTCAAATGTTTCTTTGCTTTCTATTGGTTCCATTGGTCTCTACGTCTGTCTTTAGGTCTGCACCAAAATGTATTTATTACTGTAACTTTGCAATAAGTTTAGCAATCAGGAAGTGTAAACCTGCCAACACTGTCCTTATGTTTTACAATTATTTTCTATATTTGGCTTCCCAAGATTCCATATGAATTTTAGGAAGGTTATTTGTATTTCTGCAATAAACATCATTAGGAATTTGATAGGCATTGCATTGAATCTGTACAATGCTTTGGGGATTACAAACATCTTAACAAAAAGAAAAAAAACTCTTCTATTCCATAAGCACGAGATGTTTATTCACCTTGGTATCTTTCCTTTTGGCGACAGGTTAAAATTTGCAGCATTCTGATTAAGTTACACCTTAAGTGTGTCGCTCTTTTAATGCTATTGTAAATGGAATTGTGTCTCAATATTTCTTTTTAAAAAAATTTTTAACATTTACTTGTACTTATTTGTGGGGTACAGTGTGTTGTTTGAATACATGCATATACTGCACAATGATTAAATAGCAATGTTTCTAGTGCATTTTAAATGAAAAAAAAAAAAGTAAATGGAATTGTTTCTGAATTTCACATTTGGATTGTTCAATGCTAGTGTATAAAAACAGAAGTAATTTCCGTGTGTTGGTTCTGTATCCTGCTACTTTGCAGGACTTATTAATTCTAAACATGTATTTGTGCAATCACTTGGGTTTTCTACATATAAGATGACATAATCTATATACAGAGATCATTTTACTTCTTCAAGTCCAATTGAAATGCCTTTTATTTCTGTTTCTTACCTAATTATTCTGGCAAGAACATGCAGCACTATGTGAATAGTACTGGCCAGGTTTAATTCTCAATTGATTTTTTTAGAGATAGATATAAAAATAAAATATAATCATAAATGATATAAAATATTATAACGTAGACTTTAACATACTGGTATAAATACATTTTAAAATAGTAAAATATAAAAATAATATGATATATTAACATAAAATAATATAAAAATAACCAATAAACTATAATAAATAAAAATAGATATTATACAAAGAACCACCTCCAGCCTCAACATGGTGACCTTAGCAATAATAGAAGAAAAACTTGAATATTCAGAAATATGATAAAATTAAACACTTAAAGAAAACTGGATCAAAAATGAAATAACAAGGTAAATAAAAAAATAACGGGATGAAGGAAAGTGAAAACATCAAAACTCATGGGACAAAACAAAAGCAGTGCCCAAGAGGCAATTTACGGCACGGGGACATGTTCAGATCTGAGACTGTTGTGTGATGGTGCTTGTGGGGCAGGAAGCTGAGGGGGCTGCGGTGGCTCGGGCGTGAGTCCAGTGACGTGGGTTCTGCCACTGCCTCCTCCACCACCTCTCCTCACAGCCACCTGGGGCTGCTGTAGAGAAATTTTCCAAAGAATGGGTCAGGCATCCATTCCCAAAGATGTTTCTTCCTAAGAAGGCAGGGAGGCCTTGAAATGGAAAGCTTACAGGAGATAGTTAGAAGACTGATCCTGCAAACTCATGATATTGACACTCAACAATGAAGGTGCCCCCACAGAATCCCACTTGTGGAGAACAGTGGGGAGTGTCTTTATGCTTCATAACCCCAGGAATTCCAAAGATCTGACCAGAAAAACCAACTGTGCTCTCTAAGACAGACTCTGGGAACCCCTTACTGCTCTCGGTTGTGTCTGTACAGTGAAGGCAGACGTGGCCCTGGTGGGGTGGGGTTCCAAGACAGGCCTGTTGGGTCAGTGTCTTTTTCTGCCAGTCCTACAATTATTTCTATGAAGGATCCCAGGGTGGTGGAAAAAAGTGTCACAACATAAGTATCAAGATTAGGATCAGCTTAATATTGGCCTGGTATACAAAAGCATTTCTATTTTTTTCTAGTAATTGTTTTTAATATACACACATATTGAAACATAATTGTGAATTTTAACAGATGTACAGTTATAACACAACCATCAAGGATGGACAACACCGAATTACCTCCAAAGAAGACTCTTCTCGTGCCCATTAGTACAGAACTGCATCACTGATCTATGTCCCTACAATTTTGTCTCTACTAAAACGTGATATAAATGGAACATCATGTTGGCTTATGAGTCCCATTTGTAAAGTTTGATGCCCTATTTGTAAACATGATAATTATGCCGTGTTCTTCCGAGTTTAAAATTTTTGACAGTGCCCAGGACAGAAGGGGACACACATTCAGCCATCATACTCACAGATTCCATTTTCATGAGCAATGTGAGTTTGGGGAAGGCCCCATGCTCCCTAGAATTAACTTTCTTCATTTGTAAGATAGAAGAAATAATTTGCAGGGCAAGCAGGATCAAATGACATCCTAAAAACCAGATACTCTGCATACTGTGAAGAAACAGTAAGTTAAAACTGAAAAAATAAACAAAAACTAGATTTTCTTTGCTCTGTAACAAAACACAAAGCTGCTATTTTTCCTCCTCCTTCCATAACTTGAGTTAAAAATCTAAGCATATGGTAACTTGGTTTATAAGACCGATATTGTGAATAGCAAAATAAACTTTGGAGTTTTGTGGATTACTGAAATGCAAAGCTTCCAGCTACTCCTTTCATAAAAAGAAATTTAAAGTATCCTAGTTTTAGGATATCAAGCATACCTCCTTTTCCACTAACTTAAGATATTACTCAAATGCCTGTCTGCTGCTCAGCTCTATTATTTGGATAATTTCCCTCTAAATTCCTAACCCTTTTTGATGTTTCAACCAGGAAATCACAGCAGACTTGCACAGACATCACATGACTCAGGAAAAACCCATGATGGGCTAGCGCTGTGCAGGTGACCTTAACCCTTTCTAAAACTAGGGGGAACTCCATGGTATAATGGGGTACATACTGAGTCAGTTCATACAGCAGAAAACTGTTAATGCCAAATATAAAAAAAGTTCAAAATCATTTCAAATTATGTTAAATAAAAACAAAGACACCACAAACACCTGTGGCCCAAATCAATGGAAGGTTCAAAATCCAGACAACCACATTCAAAATCATGGTCACATATTACATAAGCCAAAACTTTTGATCGTGGCAAAAACGAAGATAAACCACATCTACATTGATCTCTATGGGAAATCATGACTGGTCATCCCAAGAATGAAGAACTGTCTGTATTGGCCCCCACTGTCTACGTCCAAACCTCAGAAGCTCCCCCCAAGTTGCTGATGTCCTAGAAGTGAAAACAGAAATGGCCAATGAAGACACCCTCTCTCACTGACCCGCCGACCCCCACAGAGATGACACCCCCCCACTTTCTCATTAGCTCACATGTCATCATCTACTTTACATCAAACCTCTTATTTCAGTCTTACGAACAAGGCTTTACCATTTGTTAACCATCTCCCTTTTCTCAGAAAATTATAAGCACCTAAACTTCAAAACTTTGTTTCATGCCTCTGTTTCCAGAGCCTAAACTGCCTCGATTATTTGTGCCTAACATTGTATGTTTTGAGTCTACAGTGCCTGGTATACGAGGGATAATGATTAATTAGCATCACGGGCACATTCTCTGAGCAAAAGAGGGATTCACTGATAAAGTGATTCTGTCTTTGCCTCTTGCCAGGTTTCACTTCCGACAATTTACCTACGTATGTTCCCCTCATTTTACTCGAAAAAGAGATTTAAAAAATATAAAGTTTGCTACTCAATAAGCGAGTTTAAATATTTTAACTAAGAGATTTTGGAACATAGTGTCCAATACAGTGTAGGGAAAGATACGAAAACAATTCACACAAAGTATTCTCTATGGCAAACAGCACACACTTCCACATCAATGCCAACTATGAGCAAGGAAAATGAAATAAAGCTTTTTGTCTCCATGTTTTTTAAGTGTCATTTCTCCCCTAAGGAATAATGGTGGAACATACATAATAGGTAAGAGTTATCTAGTGCCTGCCACATGGGCGAGTAGGAAAATCTCAGCAATTAACAAAGACTCATTCGCAATGGGCAAGTAGTCAATGAACAACTGAAGGATAGATAAAAATTATACCTATCTGCCCAAGAACAACGTACTTCAATTCTCCCATGGATAAAACACACTTGAAATTGAAAAAAGAAAAATTTTACTAACTCACCTAAAAATAAAACTACCTATTAAACTCACGTGCTGTTGCTTAAAGAGTACTTACGGAACTATCTCACTTCAGTGTTTCTTTGTTGAAAAAGTAGAAATCGATAGTCCATAGAGACACATTAAGAAATAAGGCCCCGAGAAACACAATATATCTATTACTTCTGCAACATTTCTTTCATGTTGTAAAATTTTTTACAGCATTATACATGAATTAATTTCCATCAGGCTTTCTGTACTGACGTTTACAGAATTTCACTGAAGTGTCAGTTTTCACAAGAATGTAGTTTTGTTAAAATTTAAAACCTTTTTGTACTTTTATTTTTTAATTTATTTATTTTTTTGTCGTTTTTTCGTGACCGGCACTCAGCCAGTGAGTGCACCGGTCAGTCCTATATAGGATCCGAACCCGCAGCGGGAGCGTCGCCGCGCTCCCAGCGCAGCACTCTACCAAGTGCGCCACGGGCTCGGCCCCTTTTTGTACTTTTAAAACTAGGAGGTTTTCAATCCAACGTGTGCTCGTATATGTCTTTGTCAGTGTATGAACCAACTGAAAGCTTTTCTACATCCCTCACATTTAGCATTTTTAGCCAGTATGAGTTTTTTCATGCTGTTGAAAGGAACTGGAACGATTTAAAGTTTTACCACATTTTCTACATTCATAGGGTTTTTCTCCAGTTTGAGTTCTTTTGTGTATTTGGAGGGAATTGGACCAACCAAAGACTTTACTGTTTACATTCATACGGTTTCTCTCCAGTGTGACTTCTTTCATGCCTTTGTAATAAGCTGGGATACTCAAAGTCTTTCCCACATATCTGACACTTATAAGGTCCATCTCTAGTGTGCACTGACATGTGTCTTTGAACCTTTGCAAGAGAAATGAAGGCTTGTCCACATTCCTTACACTCATAGGGCTTCTCTCCAGTGTGAGATCTTTCATGTCTTTGAATAGAACTGGAACAAGTGAAGGCTTTCCCACACTGTTTACATTCATAGGGTTTCTCTCCAGTGTGAAATCTTTATTTCTTTTTCTTTCTCTTTTTTTTCCACCTGGTAAGGAGATCGTAACCCTTGGCTTGGTGTTGTCTGCACCACGCTCAGCCAGTGAGCGCACTGGCCATCCCTATATAGGATCCGAACCCAGGGCGTCGGCGCCGCACTCTCCCAAGTGAGCCACGGGGCCGGGCCTCCAGCGTGAGTTCCTTCGTGCTTATGAACAGAACTGAAAAACCTGAAAGCTTTACCATATTGTTTACATTCCTAAGATTTCTCTCCAGTGTGAGTCCTTTCATGACATTGAAATAAACTGGGACAGTCGAAAGCTTTCCCACACAGCTCAGATTTATAAGGTCCCTCTCCAATGTGCACTATCATGTGTCTTCGAACACCTGTCAGAGAATCGAAGGCTCCCCCACATTCCTTACATTCACAGGGTCTCTCTTGGGTGTGTGTCCTTTTATGAACTGGAAAGGAGTGAAGGTAAGTAAGGGCTTTCCAATGTTGCTGATGTTTACACGGGCTTCTCTCCACAGTTCTGACGTGCAAATGGTTTGTGTCCAGCATGAGATACGATGTGCCTAGTAAGGGATGAAAGATATGTACAGAGTTTTTCACACAAACTGCATTCACATAGTTTTACTGCAAAAGGTTTTTTTTTTCATTCAGATTAAGATTTGTACTCTGGCTAAAGGTTTGTACACTGTGATGACTTTCCTTACTTTCACTGACATTCTCTACAATATGATTGCTACAAAACATGACAAGCACAGTATTAATGATCGACCTATTATCAATTTTATATTTACTGGTATATATTGGGCTTACATTTTGACCGTACTGGGGTAAGTACAGGTCTCCTGCTCTGCCTGAATCATCTGAAAGTGAAGGGACTGAATGCTCAATAAGAGGGTTTGTCCACAGATATTAAACAAAATAGTGATGTTCACATATGCGGTTTCTTAATACTCTTCCCTACTTTGCAAAAACTGAACATTTATGTCACGTTTCAATATGCATTTTAGTAAATATTTTCTCCAAATAAATAAAGTTGGGTTTATCAGTTCTGTTTGCTTATTTTTCAAATTTTATGACACATTAAGATTCTCATGTTGGACAATGCTTTCTCTTCTGAATACACATTACCTTAGATTTCCAGTAAGATTTTTGTACTGATGTTCAATGTTCTGAACTTCATATTTTTTCCCTAAAATGTAGAAACAGAAAATAATTATGAATTGTTACAAATTACAGAACAATATTAAATTCCACGTTCATGAGGAGATGCAATCATGCCGGATTTAGTCACCACAGTATTTTCTTTCCACCTTCCAAATTGTGGAACAGCACTGATGATAAGAAACACATGTTATCTAATTGACTAAGGGAAGGAACGTGTCATCCGTACCTATAGAAGCCAGGTTTGTATAGATTTCCCACATGACATCTCTGTAGAGTTTCTTCTGTGAAGGATCCAGCATAGCCCACTCCTCCAGGATGAAGTTGACAGCCACATCCTCAAAGGTCACTGAGTCCTAGAACATCCCACACGTGTTTAAAGGAGAAAGGGTAAGAAGACAACACAGTGATATATAATCAATTCAAAAAAGGTAAGACACAATTCTGCAGTCTCCAGTTATTTATCTTATGATAAATGAATACGGTCATTGGAATTAGAGCTCTGTCCCCGTTCACTTCCTCATAAATTTAACAGCACCACGAAAACATGGAACTCAACTCTACATTTTTACTGTGGGCACTCCAAGTCTTACTGCCTTCTAATGGCAGCTCCTGTTCACCTTGGAGAAATGATGGAAACACTATACACATGAAACAAATGTTAAGACCATGAGAGAAGGGAGCCGCAGGCTATTCTGGAAAGCTGGTCCAGGTGTGGCACAAGGGGAAGAGGGAAGGGTGAGTCTTCAGCTCTCAGCAAATATCAAAAATGTCAGCGTGACTAGTCATCATCATAACGATGACAGGAAAGAACAAGATGCATTTCTAATTCCTTGTTTTTCTATAAACAAATGGTGACAGAAGCACAAGGAATTATCAAAACCGGTTACTTGGGGCAGCTGGAGCAAGAGCACAGGAGGGGACCAGGATGTGCTGGCAGGGAGCCATCTCAAGTCGGACTTTCCTGTCTGGCAGATTTGTGAAAACTTTGCCTGTAATATTTATTATAAGTGAACAAAAATTTATAGACACAGTGCTTTAATTTTTAATAGTCTTTATTTTATGTACTTACTTTGGCTTTTTAAAATTTAACTTTTAAATAGCAAAATTTTTCTACATAAGTAACCATTATAACATTTCATCCTTTATTCATAATGATGAGGAATGTATTAAACATTGAACTATTTATTAAAAAATGAACCTTTAAAATATCTTTCTAACTAGATGTTGGGAAAATATAGCACATTAAAATGTATTAGGGGTTTAGTTCTCACTTATTATGTGTATTAAGATTTTGAATGATTTACATAAGCTTTTAGTACTTCTCTTAATAATTAAAACAGGCAAATATTCAGGAATAGTAAAGCCTTTAATTTTCAAATACTCTAGAGAAGACACATACACAACTGATCTAAAAAAGAATGCCCCTGACAGCTTAAAAACACCCATCTCATGCCCTGATTTTTCATTCTTAAGAAAAAACCCAAAGTTGTGTTTGGTTTCAGAATTTTAACTTATATCGTTTCTCTCAATGAACTTACATTTTCACCCAGAAAATCGTTTATATACAGAAAGGGGAAAAATGACAAAATATTTATGGAAACTGGTTAAAGGGCATCAATACTCAATAGGATATCAAAGGAAAGAAACGCAAACACTTGAACCTGCCCCAGCAAGCAGCCTGTTCCCCACAGCTCACAAGAAACACCCTGAGGTTAACCATATTGCCAAGCCTGGGGCCCAGATGTTCATCTTTGAAACAATTCCTAGAGTGAGTCAGTCCCTGGTGACGGGAGGGGTGGCGGGGGGGAGCCTTAGTAGCCACAGGAATGGACCTGGCAGCTCCACACACCCTCCTCTCTTCTGGTAGCATAAAAATGGTCCCCTTGATTTTCACAGGTGAGGAAACAGTCATCTGGATTCAAAGAAAGGTTCTGACTCGAATAAACTGCTATGTTTATAATTATTTTTCCAGAACACAGAAATCCTGACCTTCATAGATTTTCTCAATACTCTAGGTGTACCAATTTTGAGGATACAAAACTCAAACCCATGTCTATACAGAACACCGAGAGTCATTCCCCTCACTCCTGCACGTGCAGGTGGGTCTCCAGCTTTCCAGGGCTCAGAGCTTTTCTCAGTATGTTACCGCCTGAGCAGAAGTGACTCCATCTTGTTAAACCTCTGAAGTTAAAGCTTCTTGTTTCTGTAAACTAAACCACATAGCTTGCAGCCGGCTGCCAAGCACAGTAACTCTTGTTCGCACGATTGCCAGAACATGACTCCTGCTCAAGCGGTACACAAAATCGTTATAGAATAATTATCAACCTAGATGGACATTCTTTATCAGCTTACTAACTTGATCTGTTGAGAACTGAACCCATGACTTGAGCCCATGGAGAATGATGAAATTGGACAGCTCCCAGCTGGGAAGTTCCCTGATGTTTCTCTGCATTTTTTTTGATTATCGAGCATACCTGCACATCCCCGTTTAGTCACTACGAACCAGCTTCCCACCACTCATCCCTATGAAACCCTTTGGCAAGCCTGGGAAATGCAGAGATGGTATTTGAGACATGAGTTCACCACTTCCCCAGGCTGCCGGCTTCCTGATTAAAGGCTACCTCTCCTTACACCGATTCTTGTCACTCAGTTATTGGGTTTTGAGCGGCAAGTGAAGGACCTTTGAGGTCTTGGTAACAAGTACAAAGGGCTCCTTCCCTGGTGGCAGTGAGCAGGTAGAATCTGCAGGGAAGGCTCCCCAGGAGAAGCAAATGGGCCTTCAGTGACTTCCCTTTGTAGGCTTAAGGGTAGCCTTAGCATGAGTCACTGGCCTCAGGCATCTCCCCCCAGTAAGTGGCTTCGGACCACCATTAATATTTTATTTTATTTTTGACCGGTAAGGGGATCACAACCCTTGGCTCTATGTCGTCCGCACCACGCTCAGCCAGTGAGTGCACCAGCCATCCCTATATAGGATCTGAACCTCCCGAGTGACACGGGGCCAGTCCCACCATTAATATTTTAAACAACACAAACCCAGTGTTTAAAGAATTCATCAAAATCAGTCACACGCAGTGTTTATGAAAAGAAAAGTGTAAGGCATATTGGCCAACTCAACAAGAAAACCCACAACTATCTGCTCCTTTAAGAAAGTGAAGCAGTCAGCTAAATATTATGCTCATGTCATGAAATTGTTTTATTAAACAATTACCCATTTTGAACACTTCTAGGTTTTACAAGTCAAAGCGTTGGATTTTCATTTGAAATCATGCAAAATAAACCAACAAACTAAACAGACCTGAGAAACTTACTATATATGCTCAGGAGAAAGAAAAATATGAAAAAAGAATGTTTAACAAATGGAATGTAATTTAGACCAATGTATTATTTATTTTTGAAATTCATTTTATTTTATTTCATTTTATTTACTTATTTATTTTTTTAAAGATGACCGGTAAGGGGATCTTAACCCTTGACTTGGTGTTGTCAGCACCATGCTCACCCAGTGAGCTAACTGGCCATCCCTATATGGGATCCGAACCCGTGGCCTTGGTGTTATCAGCACCACAGTCTCCCAAGTGAGCCATGGGCCGGCCCTGAAATTCATTTTATTATTTATTTTTGCCTGCTTGGAAATATTTTCTACTTTCAAGCTCTCTTGATTAAATACTGTTTCCACTTACTAAACACTGAGGCTCAATTAAGGGAAAACATCATTTCAAGGTGACAAGCCTGATTACCCCCTGCCTGGCAGGGATAGTGTTTACTGGGAACTGTGGTGAAAGCACACATCACCCAGAAAAAGTTCCAAAGAAACACCTACAACCAAAGGACTTCCCATAGGAGGTGGCCGGTTAGCTCCGTTGGTTACAGCACAGCCCTAAAACACCAAGGTCAGAGGTCAGGCCCGTTCCAGCACAGTCGCCAGAAAACAAAGGAGTTCCCATGGCACGTCTGTGCCCGGGAAAGACAGTACAAGATGCACATGCACCTTAGACAAAACAGTTCCAGGTGGTTATTCTCTGGTTTGCTCTCATATAAAATACACGCTTAGAAAAAAATAATAAAATAAAATAAAAAGAGCCATTCATGGCTCTATGGAAAAAAATTAAAAAAAAAATTTTTTCAACCGAGTAAAAAGGGAGCTTGCTTTATTCTCGAGATGCAGGTGGTCGCCGCCGCAGGGACGCGACAGGAATCCCGGGGTCCCGGCCGGAGGGGACCGAGGGCCGCAGACTCCGGCGCTGAGTGCGGGGAGGCCCGGGTTCCGCGGCCACGGCCGGCTCCGGCCGGTTCCAACCGGCCCCGCTCCCCGTCTCGGAACGCCCGCCCGACGCTCACCATGTCCGAGTGTCCCCGCGTCCTCCCTACGGCTCCCGCGCGCAGAGCAGGGCACAGAGCACGGAGAATGCACCAGAGCCACCTGCGGTCACCGGAGGCAGCTCAGACGGCCGCCACGTGAAGCAGGAACAAGGACCGACCCACAGGCGTCTCCCCAGAGGATTCGCCTGCCCTTCCCAGGGCGCACCTGATTGGACAGTTCCTACAGCCACGCCCCCTACGGCCTGAGCGACGGAATTGCCACAGGTCACGTGGCTGAGCCAACGTCCTAGATTGTGGGAATCGGCCCTGGCCAGGCACGCTGCGTTTAAGAGCTGGTTCCCAGGCCGGAGGGGACACCGGTACCGGGGTGCAGGAATCCCAGGCTCAGTTTCCACGTGGAGCGACCCCCTTGTGCAGAGGAAGAGGGACCCCAGGCCAGGCCAGACTGGAACAGGTGGGTCGCCTGTCCTCCGGACATCAGGGGCTTGACACAGGCTGCGAGGCCACTCATGGAACACGCATAAACTTAAAAGTGATATCGCCATATGTAATACTCTGCCTCCGTTTTGATCTTAGTTTCTTGAGGCTTGCATCCGTCCCTGCCTCACCCACAAACACCTGGCATTTTGGCTGTGGCAGGAAGTCTGAACCCTGTGCCTGAACCTGGGCTCAGGAATCTTCTCAGGCCAACTACAACCTATAAGACGGGTTCATTAAAATTATCAGGTGTACATTTTACGTTGAATAGGTATTTGTTTCTGATCTCCCTTTGAGTGTGTCCCTAGAGCATTTTGAAGTGTAAAAGGCTACAATATTTGTAAGGTAACTGAATTCCTATTCTCACTGATATATATAAGTAAAATAATAACAGGTTATATAAATTTAGAATGAACCTAGAAATTCTTAATACTCTTAACAGATTGGATTGAAATTCCAAACACATTTGAACAGCTTTATTAAGATATGCACATATTACACAATATAGCATTGAAAGTGTACAATTCAGTAGTTTTTAGTATATTTACAGATATGTGC
Source organism: Cynocephalus volans (assembly GCF_027409185.1). Classification (NCBI taxonomy): domain Eukaryota; kingdom Metazoa; phylum Chordata; class Mammalia; order Dermoptera; family Cynocephalidae; genus Cynocephalus; species Cynocephalus volans. Next base: position 104,009,203 of record NC_084469.1, read on the forward strand.
AATTATCACCATGGTCAACTTTCTGCACCTCAAGAACATACTTCTGTACCCTTTACCTATCACTCCCCTATTTTCCCATTTTCCTCCTCCAAACTCCAACCCTAGATAAGCAACAATCTACCTTCTGCCTCTACAGATTTTTCTATTGTTGACTTTTATATTAATGGAATTACATCTTGTGTAATTTGTGACTAACTCATTTCAGTTAGTACAGGTTTTTCAAAGGATATCCATGTAGCATTGTTAAGAAAAAGAAAATCAGCAAAAAATAACTTCCAATATGCTGAGTTTATTCAGGAGTAAGCAAAAAGGATTGTAATCAGAGATGCACACTCCAGCAAGACACAGATGCATCTGTAGAGGGCAGGGCAAGGGGGTGTTTTTATCTGGTTTAAAAAAAAAAAAAAAAAAAGTTCCTAAAAGCTGCTTGGAAACAGTTCATTGGTTCCAGAGACTCAAAGAGACAGCTTGCATCAGTTAATTGGTGGATATGCTATTACTGGAAAGTGTTCTTTCAAAAGCATCTTATCTGAATTGCACTCCTAAAAAAGGATTTCCTTGTGGGTTTATTTAGAAAGTCCTTGAGACAGTTGTTATGCTCAGACACATAAGCATGAGCTGTCCTCCATGCCTTCTCCACTTCGGTTTCTTTGTTTTATGGTCTGTCAAGAGTGATTTCATCCCGGGACGTGCAACTTCCGCATTTTCACCTTTTGATTGATCTTTCTCCAACACCATTGCTGATCAATCAGCCTGCAGTCAGGTTTTAAGTGTCCCTCGGTGTTGACAAACTGTCCTGGCTAGCTGGTCCTGTCTCATGTCAGGAGAAGGTGATCAACAGCTGGAAGTCAGTGTCAAGACTCTTTAAGGCATTCTGAACAAGGAGGCTGGAAGGAGCAGCTCTCTGGTTTAGTATGTCTGGATTTCATCATTAAGTTTCATTTTGTCTCTTTCATAGGTGTTGGCTGTCATTTAAAGATGAAGGGCCAACATCACTTTGTTAGGAGCTGTGTTTCTGCAAACATTTGATGGACAACAGCTACACAATTTAAAAAATAAGAAGTAAAACAATGACAGGAACAAAAAAACCCAGCTATATGACAACTTCAGTTTGCACAATGGTCTACAAAAATGAGCACTTACTGGTCTGTGAAAAATGACAATTAAAATACTAAGTCTGTTCGAAATGTAGCACATTGGACAAAGAGTCGATAATGGTGCTGTAAGTTCAGGAACAAATGTTGGCTTTGGGAATGTGGGGAGGGAACCAGAAATGCAGGGAATTAACTCATCAGTAGGAAGAGCTAGACTGGGGTCATGAGAAGGACTACCTTCTTGACCAAACTTTAATTGGGCTCCTCTGAGTCTTCTTTTGGACAAAGCCTTGTCCTTGGCCTGCAGATTCCAGTAGGAGCAAAAAATTCTGCTGAGCCAGTTTTTAATATCCAACCAAGTTTCTCTTCCCCATCCTTGATACCTAACAAGTTCCATTCTCTCCTTCACTCTGCCCATTGCCTATAAATCTACAGATGTCCCTGTTGTATTAAGAGTTGAGTTTAATCTCTCTCCCCTATTGCAGTATTCTTAACCCCAGAGCAATAGCGTGGAATAAAGTCTTCCTTGTCATTTTCAACAAGTTTCCAGTGCAATTTATATTAGACAGGGGACAGGGCCAGGAACTTGGAACCCTGCTTTATATGGATTTGGAATATTCAGGAGAGACAGACTGTCGGGAGACAGAAAAGGCTGGGAACCTCTCAGGCCATCAGGCAGGGCTCACCTCAGCCTTTCCCTCTGGAGGGTGAAACTGAGTGAGGGGTTTCTGAGAGTACTTTCTTATCCACTAACCTCATAGAAAGTCTCAGGATTCTCTCTTTATGATCTTCCCGTTTTCACCTCATAATTTGACTAAGATTCAGGTCTACCCAGATGGGGCTCCAGGGTCAAATTCAATACATGCAGTGAAAGAAAAAAGTGCCCTCAACCCTATATGACAGAGGGGATTGAAATGTGAGCAGTTCAATATACAAGTCTGTTATTAGTTCATTTTTGTGTTGCTATAACAGAATATCTGAGACTGGGTAATTTAGAAAAAGGTTTATTTAGCTTACAATTCTGGAACAGATGCATCTGGTGCAGGCCTCAGGTTGCTGCTTCTACTCACGGTGGAAAATGGCAGAACAGCAGTGGGGTATGAGCAGATCACATGGTAAGAGGAAGCAAGAGAGAGCAGGAGGATGGTGGTGCTAGGGTCCTTTAAATGACCAGCTCTCATGGGAACTAATAGAGGGAGAACTCACTCTCTAGCCCTCCCCTGCCATGCGCTTTAATCTATTCATGAAAGATCTGCCACCATGACCCAAACTGCTGCCAACATTGCCAAGATTTTGACATGAGCTTTGGGGGGACAACACATCCAAACTCTGTCAAAGTTCTTACCAGATATAGAATTTGAATTTTTTTCTTTCATTCAGTGGGTTCTCTTTTCACTTTCTTGTAATGTCCATGAAAGCACAAAAGTTTTAATTTTGATGAAGTCCAAATTAGGTATTTCTTTGTTCCTAGTGCTTTGATGTCATACAGAAATATTTGTTTCCAAATTCAATGTTATAAAGATTTTGGGAGGTAGGCTTTGTGTATCAAAACGTTAAGGTGCCCCTTAGTTGACACAGGAGGAAGTGATTAGCTTGTTTGAATAATTCTGTGGACTGGCAAGGAACTGAAATGCACTCTACAATGGAGAGTAAGACCATGACAGTATACTGTAATAGTATCATACTATACCATAACACAATTTATATATGTTAATTATATCTAGTATACACATATATAGGTTGTATATAATATATATTAATTATGTATAGTAAGTATATATTGCATATATATACACAATATATGTATATACATATTTATACACTGTATACTAGATAGTGCCATACTCTTATACTGTCCACAAATACCTCTTTTTAATACATCTAAAAAGCCTCAGCAAGTTACTAGCAAACTGAATCTAGCAATAGATTAAAAAAAAAAAAATACCCCACGATCAAGTGGGATTAATCCAGGAAAGCAACATTTTAAATCTGAAAACCAATTAATGCAATATGCCATATTAGTATAATAAATGTAAAACAAAAACAAAAACCACAAGATCATCCCAGTAGATGGAGAAAAATAATTCACAAAATTCAACACCTCTCCACGATGAAGAGGATAAAATGGAATAATAAAATAAAATAAAATAAAATGGAATAGCAGGGAAGTGCCTCAACTGGATATAAGGCAAATATGAAAAACTCGCAGCTCACATCCTACTTGATGTTGAAAGACTGAACGCCTTCTCCCTAAGGTCAAAACAAGATAAGGGTGTCTGCTCCCACCATTTCTATTCAAAATGTAAGTAAGGGATATGCTACCAGGTCAACCAGGGAAGGAAATAAAATACAAGCATTCAAGATTTTACAGGACATACACACATAAACACTCAGACAATCAAACAGACTTTGTCAACGCACATATGCGTGGACATGCTCAGGCAGAGACACACAAACTCTCAAACTCTCAGAGATGATGACCAAGAGACAGCAACAGATGCTCCCAGACATACACAGCTCAGGCTTCTGCACTCATCCCCAGTTTTCTCTTTCTCCTTAGGACTAACCACCAACTGACATACTGTATATTCTACTTGTATCTCTTGTTTTTTTCCCTCTAGAATATCAGGCTCAAATGAATAGGGATATTTACTTGGCTTTGTTCATGGCAGCTTGTTGACCAGTACGCGAGGGGAGATGGTGGGGAATGAAGAGACACACTTATGGCATCAGGAGGACCATACAGGCTGATGACCTGTAAGGCATCCCAGTTTATTTAGGTTCCTTTTTATAAGCCAGTGAAAATAACAACTTGTACTGATTAAGTCAGACATGTCTGTTACAAAGCTGTTTATAGAATATTTTCTGCTGCCATGGCACTTGAGGGTTCATGGCTAACTGCTTATCAACAAAATAACAGCATAAGTTCCTCATTTACAAAGCCCTCAGGGTCTTGGATTCAAAGGTCATACCTCAAAGGGAGGGAGAAGGGGGAAACAGGCAAAACGGGAAGCCAGCCTTGCTGGCCTATTCCCTACAATAGCAAGGACTCTGTCAGCCTGCTATTCAATATCCTATAGCAGCTACTAGAAAGCCTGTTACACAGGAGGAGATTGACACTTAGTGAATCACTGGGCCTCCACACACACGCACTCTCACAGGCATTTTACACAGCACATCATAGGACCACATGTACTTGATCTTCACAGACTACATTGTTCCTACCCCCATGCCATGTGGCAGAGTGGTGTGTTCAAGCTCCCAAAACAATTCCCAAAGTAGGGTCCTTCAGCCTGAGCTGATAGGGAAGGGATTTCACACTTCCTGTGCTCACACAGTACAAAGAGAACATATCTATATAAAATGCAAAATTGAACTCACCCCAATAGCAAAAATCAAATAACCATATTAAAAATGGGCAAAGAACCTGAACAGACACTTTTCAAAGAAAATATATAAATGACCAACAGCTATATGAAAAAATGCTCATAATCACTAATCATCAGAGAAATGAAATCAAAATTGTGATATTACCTCATACCTGTTAGAATGCCTCTTATTGAAAAAATGAAAAATAACAAGGGTAGTAAAGGATGTGGAGAAAAGGGATTCCTCATACTTGTACACTAATGGTGGGAATGTAAATTAGTATTGACATTATCAAAAACAGTACAGAGGTTCCTCAGGAAATTAAAAATAGAACTACCATATGATCTAGCGTATGCATTCAAAGGAAATAAAATGTCAAAAAAATCTGCACTCCAATGTTTACTGAAGCATTATTTACAATAGACAAGATATGGAATCAACCTAAGTGTCCATCAAATGGATGAAGGGATAAAGAAAATGTGGTATATATACACAATGGAATGCTATTTAGTCATAAAAAAGAAGAAATTCTGTAATTTGTGACAACATGAATGAACCTAGAGGACATTATTTCTTTGTGTCCTCTTCAATTTCTTTCAAGAGTGTTTTGTAGTTTTCCTTATAGAGATCCTTCATCTCATTCGCTAAATTAATTCCTAGGTACTTGATTTCTTTGGTAGCTATTGTAAGTGGAATAGCTTTCTTTTTTCATCTTGCTTGTTATTGGTGTATAGAAATGCTACTGATTTTTCTTTGTTGATTTTGTATGCTGCAACTTTACTGAATTTATCAGTTCTGAGTCTTTTTGGTGGAGCTTTTGGATTTTTCTATATATAATATTATATGCCTGCAAACAGGGATGATTTGACTTCCTCCTTTTCAATTTGGATGCCCTTTATTTCTTTCTCTTGCCCAATTGCTCTGGTTAGGAGTTTCAGTACTATGTTAAATAAGAGTGGAGAGAATAGGCATCTGACTTCTGTTCCAGTTCTTAGAAAAACTTTCAGCTTTTCCTTATTCAGTATGTTAGTAGCTGCCCACGTCACACAAGGCCTTTACTGTGTCAAAGTATATTCCTTCTACGGCTACACTGTTGTGGATTTTTATCATGAAGGGATGTTGAATTTTATCAAATGCTTATTCTGCATCAATTGAGATGATCCTATCATTTTTGTCTTTCACTCTGTTGATATGATTTATCACATTTACTAATTTGCATGTGTTGAACCATCCTTGCATTCCTGGGATAAAACCCACTTGATCATAGTAAAGGGTCTTTTTAATATGCTGCTGGGTTTAGTTTGCTAATACTCTGTTGAGAATTTTCTAATTTATTTTCATTAGGGATATTGGCCTATAGTTTTTTGTTGTTGTTCTGTCCTTGTCTGGTTTTGGCATCAGGGTAATGCTGGCTTGCTTTGCAGCTTTAGTTTGGAAGAGTTTCCTCAGCTTCTATTTTTTTGGATGAGTTTGAGAAGAATTGTTATTAATTCTTTTTAAAAGATTTAGTAAAATTCAGCAGTGAAGCCATTCAGTCCTTTGCTTTTCTACAATGGGAGACTTCTATTACTGATTCAGTCTTGTTATCTGTAATTGGTCTGTTCGGGTTTTATACTTCTTGGTTCAATCTTGGTAAATTTTATGTGCCCAGAAATTTAACCATTTCCTCTAGGTTTTCTAATTTGTTGGCATATAGTTGTTCCTAATAATCTCTAATGATCTTGTATTTCTGTAGTATAAGTTGTGTTGTCTCCTTTTTCATTTCTGATTTTGATTTTTTTTTTTTTTTTGGTTAGTCTAGCTAATGGCTTGTCAATTTTGTTAGCTTTTTGAAAAATCAACATTATGTTTTGTAGATCTTTTGGGGGGGTCTATCAATTATTTTCATTTCAGCTCTGATCTTTATATTATTTCTTTCTTTCTGGTAATTTTGGGATTGGTTTGTTCTTGCTTTAATTTCTAACAATGGATTGTTAGGTTACGTATTTGAAATTTTTCTACTTTTTTGAGGTAGATGTTTATTGCTATGTACTTCCCTCAGTACAGCTTTGGCTGTATCTCATAGGTTTTGATATGATATAGCTTCTATTTTCATTTATTTCAAGAAACTTTTTATTTTATTCTTAATTTCTTCTTTGGTTCACTAGTCTTTCAGGAGCATGTCCTTTAGTCTCCATGTATTTGTATGGTTTTGAGATTTTTCTCTTGCTATTGATTTCTAGTCTCATCCCATTGGGGCAGAGAAAATACTTGTATGATTTTAGTTTTTAAAAATTTGTTTAGACTTTTTTTGTGGCTTAACATATGGTCAGTCCTGAGGCATGTTCAATGTGCTGATAACAAGGATGTGTATTCTGCAGCTGTTGAGTAAAATGTGTAAATGGAGTTTTGAAGTCCCCAACTACCATGCTATTGGGGTCTATCTCTCCCTTTAGATCTAATATTTGCTTTATATATCTGGGTGCTCCAATGTTGGCTGTATAAACATTGACAACTGTTATATTCTCTTGCTTAATTGACCTCTTTAAAATTGGCTAATGACCTTCTATATATGTTTTTAGTTTTTACTTTGTTTTGGTGGCTGATGATATGGGGATCCAAAACCTTGACCTAGGTATAATACCACGCTCTAACCAACTGAGCCAACAGGACAGCCTTTGACTCTTTTTAGTTTTCGAGTTAAAGTCTATTTTATCTGATATAAGTATAGCCACTCCTGCTTGCTTTTGGTCTCTGTTTGCATGGGATATGTTTTTGTATTCCTTCAGTTTCTGTCACTATATGTCTTTACAGGTGAAGTGAGTTTCCTGAAGGCAGCATATAGTTGGATCCTGTATTTTATCCACTTAGCCAGTCTGTATCTTTTAATTGGGAAATTCAGTCTGTTTATATTCAAGGTTATTATTGACAGGGGAGGACTCACTCCTGACATTATGTCAGTACTTTTCTGGTTGTTTTGTAAATCCTTTGTTCCTTTCCTCCTCTCTTATTATCATTGCAGTTTGGTGTTTTTCTGTAGTGATAAGCTTTCATTCCTTTTTCTTTCTCATTAGTGTACATGCTTTACAGTGAACTTTATCTTTTCACGTGTTTTCTTGATAGTAGTTATCTTCTTTTTGCTTCCAGATGTAGGATTTCCTTGAGCATTTCTTGTAAGGCCAGTCTAGTAGTAATGAATTCCCTCAGTTTTTGCTTGTCTGTGAAAGACTTTATTTATTTATGATTCCTGAAGGATAGCTTTGCTGGATATATATTTTTTTCTTTCAGCACCTCAAATACATCATCTCATTTGTCTAATGACCTAATGGGTTTCTCCTCAGAAGTTGGCTGTTAGTCTAATATGGATTCCTTTATATTTGACCTGATGCTTTTCTCTTGCTGTTTTTAGAATTCTCTTTTTGTCTTTTACTTTTGACATTTTGACTACAATGTGCCACAAAGAGGACTTTTGGGGGTTGAATCTATTTGGGAACCTTGGAGCTGCCTTGGCCATATCTCCCAAGTCTTGGAAAATTTCCAGCTATTACTGCGTTAGATTTTCAATGCCTTTTCCATTCACATCTTTGGGGATGCCCATAATTTTAATATTCGTTCGCTTAATGTTGCCCCATAGTTCCTATAGGCCTTCTTCACATTTAAAAACTTTTGTTGTCATTGTTCTGATTGGGTAATTTCAAATGACCTATCTTCCACTTCCAAGATTCATTCTTCTGCTGGGTATAGCTTTTTGAAGCCCTCTATTGTATTTTTTATTTCATTTATTGAATTCTTCAACTGCAGTATTTCATTTGGTTCTCTTTTTAATGATATCAATCTGTTAAATTTCTCATTCATTACCATGAATTATTTTCCTAATTTAATAGAATTGTCTGCCTGTATTCTCTTGCACCTTGCTGTTTTCCTTTTCTTTTTCCTATATTTTTCTTTGTTTTTCCTATATTTTTGTTCTTTTTTTTTTTTTTTTCCATTGAGTTTTCTTAACATTATTTTGAATTCTATTTCTGGCAGTTCATTTCCTTTTCTTTGGGGTCTACAACTGGTGTGTTATTGTGTTCCTTTGGTTGTGTCATATTTCCTTGTTTTTTCATGTTTCTGCTCTCCTTATGTTGATGTCTGTGCATCTGATGAAACAATTGCTTCTTCCAAACTTTAAGAATAGCATTCATACAGTCTTTCACCCCCAGTTGGGTCTTAGTGTGCTGGTTGGAAAGTGTGTGGTGGTTCTGTTTCCACACAGATGCAGTAGTTTAGTCTTGGGGTAGTCATATACTGTGATCAGCTGCAACCAACATTAGCTGTGGGTGTTTCAGTGCCCTAGGCTGTAGGAATTTGTGGCAGTGGTGGTGGCATAGGTTATTAAGGTCTTCAGGGACACAGACTGTTTGGGTTCTTCTATTATCAATTTTTCCACAATGGGGCAACTTTGTCCAGAGGACTCCTCTTGGTGTTGGGTCTGCTCTGACCTACAAATGGCTGGGGTGATGCTGGGATCCAGGTGCAGGTACTCAAAGCAGCTGTGGAGCTGGGATCCTGGGCTGTCTCACAAACCTATTGTGACACCTAGGTTTCGGGTGCAGGTTCACTCTCTGTAGCAGGTTTGGATGTTGATTACCCTCAGCACCAGGGACTGTGACTCTGAGGCACTCCAGGCAGCTTGGACTGTGGGCTGGGTTACAGTTGTGACTCTGACCCTGGAGGCTGAGCATGACACTGATACAATTCTGGGGAAGAAGGGGTGCTCTAGAGTTTGGGGCCTAGGGAACAGAGTATGGCTGCAATTTGAGAACCACCATAAATGGGGCTCAATTGTCGCTTGATTCCCAAGGGGTGAGGTGTAGTGGTGCCTCTAGCCCCTGAAGTGGTGGAACTCTCAGTCTTTGTGAGGGCAGATGTAGCAGAAACAAGAACCCAGAATGGTGGGGTGCAACTATTATTTATGCCTTGAGGGGCAGGGAGCAACACAGTGCTGACTTCATTCTCAGGGAGAAGGGGAGTCTCAGCAGCTCAGTCTCTAGAATAGTCCAGCTCCAGGTAAGCAGAGTACAAGACTTGTTCAACCCCCAAGGCAGGGTATCTCAGCTCAGCCACTGCTCTGTTTGTCTGGAACATGAACTGTGACAGATCAGTCCTGGGATGCACAGCTATGCAGCTCAGCCAAGCAGCTTCTCAGACTAAACAATTACCCAGGGGGTGATGCACCCCTTCAGCTCAGTCCTGGGGAACAGGGCACAGCCATTACTGAAGGGGTAATTAAATATTCCCCAAGCAGGAGTGTGCAGTTTTGAAGCTTCAATTCCAGTCTGAGGGGGAGAGGCACTGCTGCAACTGAGAGAAACTGGTGGAGTGGTTCTATCACTGCCTAGTTCTTTAGGGTAGTGCTGTAACTGCTGCTCTCACCTCTGCTTGGGGAAGTCAGTTAAATGGTGGCTTAGTCTCTGGAATGAATGGGTATCACTCATCCCCCAGCAGCAGTTCCCGCTCCAAGATGATGCAGTAGGCACATGAGCCACATAGAGGGAGGCACAGTGTCAGCTCCTATGGGGGAGCACAACTGTATGGACTCCAAATAGTGTCCTCAGGACTGTCAGGGTCCCTAGTGATGCGGATGATATGTTTTCAAGGGGTTGATGAGGGCTGCTGTCAGACTGCCAGGGTCCCTAGTAATGAGGACAGTAGGTTTTCAAGGTGTTAATGAGGGCTGCGGGGGTCCTCTTGCTTACTGTTTCCCACAGCAAGAAGTTCTTCCTGGTTCCCTGCTGCTCCTGGCTGGGGGATGGGATGATAGAGGCCAGGTGTTTCCTTCCATTCTCCATGTGGCAATTCTGAGATTCCGTGCTCACTGGTATTTCCCTTATTCTTTTGATGTGCTCCAGGGCTCTCCTTTAGTTATCATCCAAGTGTAGCTGTTTATTGTTGTGTATTTTCTGTTGTATTCTTTGTAATGCCATTTCAAATAAAATTGTTTTCTGACTTTTGGTTTTGCATTGTTCAGTGCTAGTGTATAACGCTGTAAATAATTTTTGCACATAGGCTTTGTATCTAGTTTGCAAAATTCATTTATTAGTTCTAAACTTTTATTTGTGCAATCTGGTTTTACATAAGATGATATAACCTATGAACAGGGATACTTATACACCTTGTCCAGTGCAATCTGTATGACTTTTATGTCTATATCTTACCTAATTATACTGGCAATAACATGTAGCAATATGTGAAAGGCATTGGCAAGGGTTAATTAAGTCCCAATTGATATTTTTGCATAAAAATAATAAAAATAGCATATAATCATAAATATAAAAATATTACAATAAGTATTTAAAAATACAAATATAAATGTAAATTTTATAGTATTAAAATATAAAAACAATTAGATCTATTAATATGAAATTTTAGAAAAATAATATTAAAAAATGCAAATAGATATCATACAAAGTGCCTCTCATCTCAACATAACAAAAACTCAAAAATTCACAAGTTTAGAAAAATTAACACTCAAAGAACACCTGCACCAAAAAAGAAATAACAAAGAAAATCAGAAAATAACTAGGGATAAAGGAAATTGGAAACACAAAATATCAAAACTTACAGAACAAATGCAGTGCTAAGGAGGAAACTTACCGCATGATTTTTTTCAGGTCTGAGACAATGGTGTGATCGTGCTGGTGGGTGCTGAGCTAATAACTATGGGACAGAGAGGATGGCAGTAGCTGAGGTTGTGTGAGTCCAATAATTTTGGTTCTGCCACTGCTTCCTCCACCATCTCACCTCACAGCCACCTGGGGCTGCTGCAGAGAAATTTTCCAGAGAATGGGTCAGGTGTCCATTCTTAAAGACATTTCTTCATGAAAAAGGGAGAGAGAGGGCTTGAAATGAAAAGCTTAGAGATCAAAATAGCTACAAGACTGGTCATACAGACACATGATATTGATAATGCACAATTATCAGGGTACAGCTAAGGGGATCCTACTTGGGGAGAACAGTGGTGAGTGACTTTGTTTCAGAACCCCAGCAATCCCTAAGATTTAACCTGGAGAATCTACTGTGAACTGTAAAACTCCAGGAGCTGCCTCACTTTTATTTAGTTGTGTTCATGAGGTGAAGGTTGGTGTGGCCCTATAGGGTGTTTAATACCAGATAAGGTCCCAAGAAAGGCCTGTTATAAGGTCTGAGTTCTTTTCTCCCCGGTCCCTTAACTCTTCCTATGAAGGACCCCCTGGTGGTGGAAAGAAGTGTTGCAACATAAAAACTAAGAAACAGAAAAGTTTAACATTGTCATAGGTCTATGAAAGCATGTTTGTTTTCTATTATTTTTAATACATGCATGTGCTAAAACATAACTGTAAAATTTCACAGATGGGCAATTATAACAAAACCATCAAGATGGAGAACACTGAATTACCTCATATATAGGCACATCTGGTGCCCATGTGTATTAAACTCCTTCATCCTTCATCACAGATTTCGATTATGTCCCTATAATTTTGTCTTTAATAGAACATGATATAAATAAAATATTATTGTTGCATTATGAGCCCTGTTTGTAAAATTGGCGCCATATTCATACATGTACATAATTATGCAAATTTTCCAGTGTTCTTTTGAGTTTAAAATTTTTGACAGTACCCAGGTCACAAGGTGGCACACTTTCGGCCATCACACTGACAAATTCCATTATTATGAGCTATAAGAGTTTGAGGATGGCCCTACATTCTCTGCAATTAGCTTTCTTTACTTGTAAGATGGAAGGAATGATTTGACAGGCAGGATCAAATCACATTAAAAATCATAAAATCAGAACTCTACACATTGCAAAGAAAACATCAGAACTAAAAAATAGGCAGAGTCTAGATTTTCTTTGCTTTGTCATAAAACACAAAACTGTTATGTTTCCGTCCCCCCTTCCATTAAGTGTGCTGGAAGTCTAAACACATGGTAATCATACCTGTGAAGAACAAAACAGATTTTGGAGTTTTGGGCATCACTGAAACACAGAGTTTCCCAACCACTCCTTTTATTAAAAGAAAACGAAACAAAACAAAAAAACATGTTTTCTTGTTTCAGGATATCAAGTATACACACTTTTCCACTAAATTAGGATACTACTGAAAATGTTACTGTCTATCTGGAGCTCACCTCTATTGTTTGAACAACGGACCTCTAAAATTTGTAACTCTTTTCAGTGTTTTAACTGGGAAATAACAGTAGACTTGAACAGCAATCACTCCACTCAGGAAAAACCCATGATGGGCTAGCACCGTGGAGATGACCTTAACCCTTTCTCAAGCGAGGAAGGACTCCATGGGTACATACTGTGGGGGTCCAAGCAGCAGAAAACTGATAACGGCAAACATAAAATGCCTGTTCAAAATCCTTTCAAATCATGTTAACTTAAAACAAAAACACCACAATGGTGCTGGTAACACCAAGGTCATGGGTTCAGATCCCTGTGCCAGACAGCTGACAAAAAAAATACAACCCCCCCCCAATACCATGAACACCTGTGTCCCAAATCAATGGAAAGTCTCAAGACCCAGACAACCATGTCCAAACTCATGGTCACATTTGACATGTCAAAACGTTTAACCATGGCAAAAATAAGATTAACGACATGTATATTTTCATCTCCACAGAAAATCATGACTTATGCAAGGAATGCAAGACTGTCTCTATTGCTCCCCATTGTCTACATCCACACCTGAGCTGTTCCTGAAAAAGTATTAAAGATGTACTAGACGTGGAAACAGGATCAATGATGAAATCCTCCCTCACTGATGTCCCTACCCTACATAGAGAAGACATACACACATATACACACATACCAGCTTCCTATTACATAGCATGTCATTTACTTTCCTTCAAACCCCTTAATTTGGTCTTATAAATCAAAGGTTTACCATCTATTAACCATCTCCCTTTTGCACAGAACTATAAGCACCCAAACTTCAAAATTTTGTTTCATACCTCCGTATCCAGGGCCTAAAGTGCCTGGATTTTTTGTGCCTAATATTGTATGATCTGCGTCTACACTGCCTGGGATTTGAGGGATGTTGATAAATTAGCATCAGAAACATACTCTCTGAGCAAGAAAGCTTTGACTGGAAAAGTGATCTTGCCTTTGTTCCTTGCTAGGTTTCTATTCTGACAACTTACCTCAACATATTGGACTCACTGGACTCAAAAAGGTGATTTAAAAAAGATATTATATAGTTTGCTACTAAGTAAATGAATGTATATATCTTACGTAAGTTACTTTTGGAAAATAGTGTCCAATACACTGTAGGGAAAGAAACAAAAATAATAATTCACTTGAGTTTATATTCCATAATCAACATTACATACTTCTAAATTGATGCCAATTATTTATTAGGAAGAAAAATTGAATAAAGCTTTTTGCTCCATTTTTTTAAATGTTATTTTTCCCATGAGAAATAATGGTAGAATATATATAATAGATGAGAGGTATCTAGTACCTGCCACATAGGCCAGTTCAAAAACCTCAGTAATTAACAAAGACTCATTTAAAAATGGTCCACTGGTCAATGAACAATTAAAGTATATAAAAAGTAAACATACCTGCATATTAATAATATACATCAATTCTCCTATAAATACAATACACTTCAATTCAAAATGAGAAAACATTTATTAACTCACATAAAAACAAAACTATTAAACTCATGTACTATTGCTTAAAGACTACTTACAGGACTATCTCACCTCAATGTTTCTTTGCAAAAGCAGAAATCAATAGTCCATAGATCCACTTTAAGAAATAAGGCACTGATAAATATATTTATTATTTTACAACACATTTCATGTTGTAAATTTTTTAGAGCATTATATAATTGAATTTCCATCATGCTTTCCATATTACTGACATTTATAAAATTTTACAGCGGTGTGAGTTTTCACATGGCTTTGTTAAAACTTAAAACCATCCTGCATTTTTAAAACTGATAGGGTTTCAATCCAGTGTACATTTGTACATGTCTTTGTCAGTATATGGACCAATGGAAGGGTTTTCCACATTCCTTACATTTAGCATTCTTATCCAGTATGAGTTTTTTCATGCCGTCGAAAGTAAGTGGAACAGCTGAAGGATTTACCACATTGTTTACATTCATAAGGTTTCTCTCCAGTGTGAGTTCTTTCATGTATTCGGAGAGAACTAGACCAACCAAAAGCTTTACCACACTGTTTACATTCATAAGGTTTTTCTCCATCGTGGGTCCTTTCATGCATGTGAAATGAACTGGGACGGTCAAAGGCTTTCCCACATATCTTACATTTATAAGGTCCATCTCCAGTGTGTACTACCATATGACGTCGAATGCCTGCGAGAAAAATGAAGGCTTTTCCACATTCTTTACATTCATATGGTTTCTCTCCGGCGTGAGTTCTTTCATGTCTTTGAAAGGAACTGAACCAACTGAAGGCTTTACCACACTGCTTACATTCATAGGGCTTTTCTCCAGTGTGAGCCCTTTCATGCATGTGAAATGAACTGTGGCTGCCAAAGGCTTTTCCACATACCTTACATTTATAAGGTCCTTCTCCAGTATGTACTATCATGTGTCTTCGGACACTTGTGAGAGAAATGAAGGCTTTTCCACATTCCTTACATTCATAGGGTTTCTCTCCAGTGTGAGTTCTTTCATGTTTTTGAAGAGAACTAAAAAAACTAAAGGCTTTACCACATTGTTTACATTTGTAGGGTTTCTTTCCAGTGTGAGTTCTTTCATGTCTTCGAAAGGAACTGGACCAACCAAAGGCTTTACCACATTGCTTACATTCATAGGGTTTTTCTCCATTGTGAGCCCTTTCATGCATGTGAAATGAACTGTGGCGGTCAAAGGCTTTCCCACATACCTTACATTTATAAGGTCCATCTCCAGTGTGTATTACCATGTGACTTCGAACACTTGAAAGAAAAGTGAAGGCTTTCCCACATTCCTTACATTCATAGGGTTTCTCTCCAGTGAGAGTCCTTTTATAAATTTGAAAGGGGTGGAGATAACCGAAGGCTTTCCCAAGTTGCTTACGATTATATGCCTTCTCTCCATATTCCTGATTCTCATATGGTTCCAGTCCAGTAAGAGATGCAATGTGCCTATTCAAGGATGAATGACACATGAAGGCTTTTTCACATAATCTACATGCACATTGTTTTACTTCAGGAGAATTTTTCTCATTCAGGTTAAGAGTTGGATTCTGGCTGAAGGTTTGTCCACAGTGATGACTTTCTTTATTTTCACTGACTTTCTCTACAATATGATTGCTGCAAAAAATGAGAAGCACATTATTTTGTTTATTTATTTTGTTTGTTTGTTGGCAATTTTACATTTACCAATATCAGAAAAAATGTAGGTTTTCTGCCCTGTGTGAACTGTTTGAAAATGAATGGACTGAATGGTCTGCAGGACAGTTTGACCACATCTATCAAACAAAACCGTGATATTTATATATGCAGTTTCTCAATACGTTTTCCTGTTTTGCAATCACTCAACAACTATGTCACATTTCAATATATATTTTTGGTAAACATTTTCTACAAATAAATTTAATGTTGGGGTGATTTATTTTTAAAATTTTATGACATATTAAGATTCTCCTGTGGGACGTGCGAGATCTTCTGAACACAAATTACCTTAAATTTCTGTTGTGATTTTTGTACTGATCTTCAATGTTCTGCTCTTCCCATTTTTTTCCTAAATTGCAAAACCAAAAAAAATCATGAATTGTTACAAATAATAAAATAATATTAGATTCTATGTTTTTGACGAACTGCAAACATGCCTGATTTAGTCACCAAAGTATTCTCTTTCCACCTTCCAAACTGTGGAACTGCACTGATGGGTAAGAAACGTATGCACTATAATTGACAAGTGAAGGAATGTTGTCATCCTTACCCACAGAAGTCAAGCTTGTATAGATTTCCCCCATGACATCTCTGTAGAGTTTTTTCTGGGAATGATCCAGCATAGCCCACTCCTCTGGTGTAAAGGTGACAGACACATCCTCAAAGGCCACTGACTCCTAAAACATTCCACATGTTTCAAGGACAAAGGTGAGAAGATAACACAGGGATGTACACTCAATTCAAAAACGTTCAGATACAATTTTGTAGTCTCCAAACATCTCTCATAATAAATACATACAGTCATCAGAATCATAACTGAGTCCATTCTCACTTCCTCATAAGTTTCATAGCACCATGAAAACGTGAAACTGATCCTTACATTTTTACTGTGGGCGCTATGAGTCTTATTGTTCTCTAATGGCAGCATCTCGTTCACCTTGGAAAGATGAAGGAAATAATACACAAATGACACACATATTGAGACCATGATTCCTTGTGAGAAAATTTCTTCCATTTCTTTCCTTACTACTGACCAGATCACACAGAACTCCATGAGGCACAGGGAGGAGTCTGAATGAGGTTTCAATGAACAAATACACACTGAAGAAGTGAAAGCTTTTTCATGTATTCCCTTCTCCAAGCATGAGAGGTCAGAAAGCTTGCAGAAATCCTACTTGTTACGAGGTCTAGCTGACCATATTTTCCCGAAGGACAGCGGGCCATTAGAAGTAGTCAGACTCACCTGGATGAGTTAAAATTTTCCTCTGCAAATGTATTAATTTTAACTTGTTTGTGTAATATTTATCACAGATTATTTTCCTTTTTCTCTCTGTCCCACTTTATGGGCTAGGAAGTTCTTGGGAAGATAGAGGTAGAGCATAAAAAAGAGGGCTCGGCACCTGAGATCTACGCAAAATTCCTATCTCCTGAGCCTCAAGGCAGCTTTCTGCCCATTTTTTTAGCATATGAAGGTATTTTACAAAGTTGAGAGAAAGATTCATATCATCCTTCAATTCTACTTGCCACATACATTTTGAAGTACTTTCATATATACAAAAGCATACTAAGACAAGATTCCAGAGAAGCTCTTCTGAACTTGAACAGGTTAGGAGTTGCAACCTCCAAAGCATTTCACTGACGTCCACAGTATTTTGACGGTGAATTTGCCCTTGATTAGAAAATACATGAAGGGTTTAGAAGTGTATTTTTCCAAAAGAAAAAAAAAACTCCACTTCTCCAATTTCAGGAGAAAATGATTCCTGACCAGCCAGCAGATTACATTGCATTGTGTAAATGTGAAAACAAAATGAAACAAGAGGAAAGATGACACACGTTCTTTGAAAGAATTCACTGTCCCCAAGATGTCCACACACAAAATATTTTTTAAAATTCTATAAATCTCAAAAAGACACTTTTAAAGAGTCAACAAAAAGTACCTCTCTAAACTTAATGGGAAAAATAAATGTCTAACAACATACAAAATTTTCTTACAAAAAAGGGAATGGGTTGTCTAACATATATCAAGGATTCTAAAAATATAATATTATAGAGAGTACAGATTTAGCATGGAGATAAACAAATAGCCCAAGATAAACAACAGACCATTGGAGTCTCCAATAGTCTGGGGTTTATATAAAAAGTTGATTAATGATAGAACAGGCATTGTACAGCACTGGCAAACATCACCAACACTTTAACACAAGGAGTAGAGAAACACTGGTATCTAATTTGAAAAGTATACTGTATCTCTTTCTATTCTATAAACAATAACCAATTTACTGTAGATTTATAAACAAAAGATAAGACCAGAACACAAGTTACAGGCAAATTTTTTTTTTCTTGATGCAAAAACATGGAGAATTTTCTCATATAAGAAAAAGGGTAAGCCACAAAGGAAGAGACTGACAGATTCAAATACATTAACATTATGGAAGGTAAAAGACAATAAAGTGGAGGGAAAATATCTACGATACATGCAATATAAAAGGATTTACATCTAGAGTGACAATGATTAAACATCAGAAAGTGAAAAAATAAAGAAAACATATTTAACAGAAAATGAAAAATCACATATATATAAAAGTCCGTATCTTTAGTAGAGTTAGTAGCCAAATAAAATGTCAAGTACATCTCAAGTCCCACTAATTAGAAGGACAAAACTTGGTCAATTAGATAATCCCAAGCATGGAAGACCATCGCTAACAAATAGGCACAAATGGAAGAGGAGTCGATCAATACTCTCCATTGCTATATCCTGTAAATGTGAACTTGATCACAATCTAGACCAACAATTTTTCTCTAATGATCTGAGAATTTATAATGTGTTGGCACTTGCACACTGATAGAAAGATGATATAGCAACAATATTCTTCACAAGAGAAAAAAATAAACTTGAAAAAGCCCAAACACCATAACCACTGGAATGGATGCATGAACTGTATGGCTGGCATCATGAGACACCAGCATGTGTAAAAAATACTGAGGCAAAGAAACGACTAAAGGCAAACATTTTCATTGTAATTCCACTAACACTCATTTATTGATAGTTCAAAGGGGAGAAAAGTAAGACAACACTGCTTAGCAAAAAAGAAAAAGTGGTAACAATGCTAGGAAAAAATCAAATCAGGCAAGAGATTGGTCAAGGAAGAGAGTGTTGGAGACTCTATCACAACCTAAGACCCAGATATGAATCTTGATGATGATTCCAAAGATGTTTATATTGTTATTATTACTAAACTGTAGCACAAAACATTTTATCCATTCTTTTATAAATACAATTTATGATAAAAATTAAAAGAACTAAGCTTGGGGGAAAAAAACATAATTAGTACATGCTTATCTGCCCTGTAAAGTGATAGCAAAAATTGATAATGAGCCAACTGTTTATTTAGAAAAAAATGGTTACATAAATGAAGGGTGGCATGTATTGATATGAAATTATCTAAAGAATGTATGAATAGAACAATTAAGTGAAGTACATCACAATATATACACCACTTACTGTTTGTGTCACTGTTTGGTCACCTGCAGAGGAAGGTGGACCTGTCACCCAAAGTTCGGTTCAGATGCCAAGACTGATAACAAAACACACATACTAAGATGGTATGTAAGGGTTTATTACTTCTACAATTGAGGTCTCTGAGGGGAGCAGGGCAGCCTGCTCAACCAGGAGCTAAACTGCTTGAGAGCAAATAAAGGTGCCTGGTTGGGATTTTTATCGAGACTAGTGGGGAGCTGGGTGACGACAGTTCACACATGAGGGAATGGGATTCTTCCCCACCCATTAGACACTGAGATATTCTCCTATGTCTACTGCTAACTTTATATTTTTACTTTTCATTATACCAGTGTGAGTTGATTTTAATGTATGGTGTGAGGTAAGGGTGTCAGCTCATCTTTGTGCAGGGGTATAACCACTTATGCCAGCACCATGTTGGAAAGACCTTCCCCATTGAATTCTCTTGGCCCAATTGTGCATAATCAATTGTGTGTAAGTAAAGGGGATTATTTCTGGGCTCTCAATTATTTTCCAATGATCTGTATGTCTAATCTTATGCCAGTGAATCAGTCTCTTTGACTACCCCTCCCTGGAGATGGAGAGCTGTAGAGAATGCATAAAGCAAATGTACTTCACAGGGCCTGGTTTTCCAAAGCCTTGCAGTTTCAAATATTGACCTTGCAAAGGACAGGAAATTTTCCCCAGGCTATATACTCTCTGTTGTAAGGTAAAGAATTGTAACACAGCTAGGTTGCTGGCTCAAAGGCAGACAGATTACTGGTTGATACGTAAAGATACTGGGAAACTGCTGTAAGAAGAGAATGTTTGCTAAAATCAAGCTTTTGTTAATGGATCGGCTTAATTGCATGTTACCAGCTTCTATTGTTAAACTTGTTAAACTGTACTTGGCAAAAATCCCACCTATGTTCTCTTCCTATAACTTCATGGTCTGGAGAATAAATGCAGGAAGAGAACCCCAATTCGTGGTTAATTCCCCAAATGGAAGGAATGCCTCACTCGAGGGTTTGAGGAGATTAACCCCTTTTGGGGGCTTCTCACTGCTCAGAAGAGATGGGCTTTTAGTAATCTTTGGTGGCTCCATCACCCAGGGGAAAAGGGGTGACAAATCTGTGGGAGGCAAAGCAACAGAGAGTTCCACCTCCTTCCACATGATTGCTTTGCAGGTAGAGAAATGGTTTTAAAGCCACAGCTCCTGTAAATGAAACTGACAGGGAAACACGCCAAGGGGTTATGCCACAGTTTCCCTACAAGAAACACTTGAGGCATACTCTTTGCTCACTGCAAACTCAGCCCAAGCCACTGAGGTCACAGCTCTTACTAGAGCTTGCACATAGACAAAGGGGGAAACTGCCACTGTTGACACGGACTCTAGCTACATTTCTGCAATCTGTCATTCAGTTGGCACAGTTTGGACATCCTGAGGATTTTTAACCAGTGCTGGTACTCCTATTGCCAATGGACATATAATTGCTGCCCTGTTACAGGTTATTCACCTCCCTACTAAAATTGTTATTGTTCACTGTCCAGTCCACACCAAAGAGACTGATATTCTACCTGTAAGAAGTAATAGAGCTAACGATGGTTGCTAAATACAAAGCTAAATAGGGACCCCCTTCTCCTTTCTCCACCAAGTTTACAAAGCTTGATGGAGAAGCTTTGTCCCTGACTGGTACTATTAATTATCAGGCAAATGTCCCACAATCTGAAGAAGACCGAAGGACATGAACGCATACCAAAGTATCAACCAACAGATTATACACTGGACCTGGGATTGCAGGTTCCACTCTGAACTTGTCTGGCAACAACATTGTTCATTTTATCTTATGTGGTGGCAAGGTATATAATGGGTACCCATCTAAATGGTGAGGACGGTGTGGACTTGCATACCTGTCTGTCACAAGATACTCTACCTTAAACCAGCCAAATTACAAACTTGGGCTCTCATCCGTAATGTCACATGAATGTATCAGATGAGACGTCATAGAGAACTTATTTGTGCATCACTACTCCAAGTTCTTTTCATTGATGAAGACCTTATTCTCAAGTTTTGGAACTTATGATTTTGAAAAGGCAATCCTAAATCTCACCATGGTAATAGAACAAGAGTTTGATACCACTATGGGAATGTTGAAAGCACTCCAACCACAAGTTCATAGTTCAGCCTTCATTGTACCTGAAATCATTGTACCCTGAATACACTCACGGCCCAGCAAAAAGGAGAGTGTGCAATCATTGTTGGAAATTACTGCTTCTACATGAATCAGCCTGGATAAATTGTGTCTAATTTATACCTTTTAAAATAGAAGGTGAATACTTTCCATCAGGGGAAGGAGGCACAACTGTTTTATTGGAATGAGCTATTACCAAGATTGGAAGAATGGTTTAAGAGGATATGAGGACATAAGCTTAAATTTGTTCTTTTCTGAACTACACTGCTGCACTTGGAAAGCCATTTCACCAGAGGGTAAAACTTGGGCCTCAATCTGACCTCCCGCTTGACCTTGAGACTTGTGAGTGAGGACAGCAGAGGTGAGACGAGAAGGGAGAAAAGCAAGACAGTAGAAAGAAGGGAAACCTGGCTTTGCCCCCACTCAGCCAGCACATCCTACTACCTGCAGAACCTCTCCCCTGCTTGCACCGTCATGCACTGGGAAGAGACCACCCTGGTGGCCAGCCAGCCCTGAGCCACCACCTCCAAGCCCCAGTGAAACAAGAGTTCCTATGGGGTTGGTGCAAGGAAGGACATGGAGGGTTGGGAGAAGGTGTCCGTGATCTGACGGGGGCCTTAAGTGGCTGGAGGAGTCCTGAATCTCAAGTCTGAGTTTGAGGACATGGGCCTTCTGGGTCTTGGGACATCTGCCAGACATGCAAAAAGGCCTGAAAGGTCTGGGGTGGTGTCCAGTGTCCCAGTTCAGGATTAGAGGGTCTAAAGATGGCATCCAGGTCCCAGGGAATCATTTGTGGATCTGGGGATGGTTTCCAAGACCATAGGGTGGGATTTGATGACCCAGGTGTGGGTGCAGGACCCACAAAGGAATTTGATGCACTCACTCTGGGAGTGTCATTTACGGACCCAAGGAGGGATTTGGGGGTCAAGGCCTTTGTAAAAGCCTGAAAGAAGCACCATGGTATGGTCAGATGCAGGAAGTGAACAAACCAAATTCAAAAGGCTACATATAATAATTCCGTTTATATGACTTCCCGAAAAACGCAAAGCCATAGGTACCAAAAACAGACCAGTGGTGCCAGGGTCTGGGCGTATGGGAGGCAGCACAATGGGGCATGAGTAACTTTCTTCAAGTAATGGATATGTTCACTATTTTGATTGTGGTGATGGTTCACAGGGTATATACCTTAAATTTCATAGTTTAAATAGAAGCAGTAACACATCTTTAATTATATCTCAACAAAGCTGGGAAGAAAGGAAAAAAAGGAAAGAAGAAACAAACATTGACCTGGCAATCATGAGCAAAATAAGAAATATAATACACACTGCGATTGAAAATGTCAATGCAATTATTGTTCATGTGGACACCAGTTCCCTGATGAGCTTCAGTACAGCTGGAATAAACATCACAAGGAAGGTGTGGATCATGATCACAGAGTGTGATTCCCACCAGTATTTTCCATAAGACATCCCTTTTTTTTTCATGTCAGAAATATTTTCTAAATTTAACCCTTCTAATACACAGAAGCTATTGTCCTCTGAAATAATACCTTACATTTGCTTCTAATGATCTTTTTCTGAATCTGACTGAAGTTCAAGAGGGATGGCCACTGAATGCATTCCTGCTGTCTGGGCACCTTTTTAACGTGGTCATGTCGGACTCCAGTTAGGCTGTCCACAATGTCCTTCATCACATGTCCTCAAAGAAACGGAAACAGGGTGTGTGGGCAATGCTGAGAGTCTGACGTTTCTTCCCAAGCAGGTAATGATGTCTACTATTCTCTGTGACCCCAAGTCTGCCAGTTACTGCGCTATATGATCTCCACTGTGCCCTGCTGAAAAGCTTACAGAGCTCACGTGAAACAGACTGATGCTCTTTCTCCAGTGTCTAGAGGCAGTAAAAAGATTAGTGGTGGCCAGAGATGCAGGGGGTGGGGGATAGAGAAGGGGAGGAGTAACAATAGCTGAAGCACAGAAAATTTTCAGGGCAGTGAAACTCTTATGTATAATGTTGTGATGGTGGATACGTAACACATGCATTTGTCAAGGCCTATGGAACTGCACAACACAAAGAGTGAACCCTAATATAAAATATGGACTTTAGTTAATAATGTATTGGTTCATAAATTTTCACTATCATCAAGTGTAATAAACTGGCTCATAATTGTAACAAATACACCGCCACACAGGCAAGATATTTAAAGTAAGAGAAACTATGAGCTGGGGAGAAGGGTATATGGGAGCTCTCTGAAGAACCTGCTCAACTTTTCTGTAAAACTAAAACTTCTCTAAAAAATAAAAACTATTAAATTTTAAAAAATCAAATGAACTACCATTCCATAGGAGATTTATAACTATGGAAAAAAGAAACCTGACATACAATATAATACACAGGATGATATCAGTTGCATAAAAACATACAAAAATAAAATATACTGACGAAGGAATGCATACACAGGATATAAAACTATAAATACATTAGCTTATAATTCACAATACTGGCTCCATCTGGAGAGAGATTAACTAATTTGGGCTTTAGGAATCATTTGAAGTGGAGTGCATGGTTATCATTACATGAACTTCCCCTTTAAAATGCCTCAGTTGACTATGCAATTGTTTTATGTGTTTTCTGTATAAGTAAAATTTTTAGCAAGTTACAGAATGCAAACTCAATACATAAATAAATCTAAGTATATTTTGAATTGCTACCAAAAAGCCTCTAAAAGTAAATTTTCAGAAACTAACAGCCATTAAAATTAATTTCTATTACAATTAATTTTATAAATTATATATTAATTAATTTTCCTAAAGTATGTCTACTGAAGGATATGAAATATTATAATGGAAAAATATACACTGAATGACATCAAAGTATAAAAAAAATGCAGAGATGACATATGTCCTTAGAAAGGAGACTGAACATTGCCATGATGTAAGCTCTCACAAATAGATCTAATGTTTTATTAAATTCCATGACATTCACAACCAGGTTTGTTTTGTTTACTGTCAAACTGGGGGAACGGCAAGAATACTTCTAAAAACTAATAGAAGACAGATAATCAATAATTTCCCATCATCATCTGGAAAAATATATTGGCAAGCCCTATAAATAAAAAAGAATTAAGGGCCAGCCCATGGCTCACTTGGGAGAGTGTAGTGCTGATAACACCAAGGCCATGGGTTCAGATCCCCATATAGGGATGGCCGGTTAGCTCACTTGGGAGAGTGTGGTGCTGACAACACCAAGTCAAGGGTTAAAATCCCCTTACCGGTCATCTTAAAAAAAAAAAAAAGTATTAGTGTGCAGAGCATGTGAGCATGTTTAAAAGAAAGAAAGAAAACAGTAAACATACAAATAAATTAAATAAGAGAAAATGACTGGAAACTATTTCACAGAAGATGAAGAACCACAAAGGAAAAGTGGTCAACACCAGTAGTTATCAGTATAAAGTAATATATAATGATACAGAGACTCCGTTTAATGCTAGATGGACAAAAATACATTAATTTTTTTGCAAGTGTTGGTGGATCACAAGAATACACATATGAGGAAATTTCAAAAAGCTCATGAAAAAATAGAATTAAAAGATAATACAAATCTTTCCACAAACTTTTTGAAGTACCCTCATATGTGCATGAAAGGCCAGACACTGGCTAATCCATATACTCTATGGGTATTCCCTAATAAATTTGAATTTATTCATCATCTACAATCCAGCAATTTTTCACACTGTGTAAAAAAATATATGATGCATTAGCACTTGGGAACAAAACCAAAAATGACACTGTCGACAAGATCAAAAAATGAACTTGAGATAACCCAAGTCTCATAAACAGTGGAATGGGTGAGTAAATTGGGTGACCCACAGCCTCAGACAGCAGCATGTGAGCAACAGATTGTTGCAAAGAAAACAGGGAAAAATCTTTTCAGCATAATATTAATGACATATTAATGGTAATATTAATTTACTGAAAACCCAAAAGACGCAAAACTCAGCTTCATGATAAGCAGATGGTAGGTAAAATTATGAAGAATAACAAAAAGAATCAGGACTGTGGTCACTTCTGGGAATAGAAGGGGGTGAGATCAGACAGACACACCAGATCTACCCACAGCCTATTTATTTACCTGGGTGATGAGTCCCATGGGTGTTTATGTTCTTATTATTTAAATGTACCATAAAACAAATAATTTATTTCAAAAATTCTCCTTGCTTTTTCAGAACTTATCACTCAATCTACTCAGGTTCCAACTGAGAATATAAAAATCTTTTACCTAAATCATGGAATAAAATTCTTAAATGCTTTGGAATTATATGGCAGCAAGGTTTTTTATTTTTTAATTTTTTTTACTTTTTAATTTTATTTTTTGCAGCTGGCTGGAATGGAGATCAGAACTCATGACCTTGGTGTTATAAGGCTGTGTTCTAACCAACTGAGCTAACCAGCCAGCGGCAGCAAGATTTTTCCGAGAAAATAGATGGGAAGCAGCTCAAGTAAGCAGCCTGCTCCACCCACTCCCAGGCAGTGAGGGAAACTTCTGTAGACAGGAGATTTAATTCTGGGAGTTCCACACACCCTACTCTCCCCTCCTCATTGATAAAAATGCTTCCCCCTCCAGAGATTCAATTCTCACCAATGACCAAACTCTCACCAGGAGTCAGTTTAAGGTTCTGACCTATGGTGTCTTTTCTTCCGACACCAAATGTACGGTATTTGACGAATACCATATTTGAAGAAAAAACAAACTGTGTTTCCCTACTCTCTTAAAGTCACTCAACACAATACTTCTGACTCAGATGTGTGCAGGGTTTTACCCACACAACAAGAAATTCTCTAGTAATCACTGACTACGTGTTCTACAATTTAACTCAGTTCTTCTTACACTGTCTACCTGGAGTTACTGATAGATCCCAAAGGTTAAGCAGAACAACAACCAATTCTCCAACACCCACTGGGTGTCCAACAGTTCATATCTGACACCACCCAGAATTATCACAGACTCCACAAGTTCAGGATGCCACCTGCAAACCCCAGAAGCCACTCATACTTCTGACCGGTACTAACTGTCTATAAATCAGGATCTCCCACAAGCTCCACGTCAGGTTCAATAATTTGCCAAAACTACTCAGACTCAGCAAAACACTTTACTTAAGTTTACCATTTTATTTTAAAGGATATAATGAAGGAACAGCCAAATGGGAGACATGTATAGAGCAAAGGAAGGGGCCCAGGGAGAAGGGTGCACAAACCTTCCCCTCTGAGGGCCCATCACCCGCCCAGCACATCAATGTGGAAACTGTTCAAATGTCTTTGGCCATTTGTACAGAACTCATTCTCCCACCTCTCCACTTCCACAGGTCAGTGAATGGGGCTTAAAGTTCCAACTTGAATTTATGTGTTTGGTCCTCCAGATGGACTGTCCCATCCTGAAGCTATCTAGGAGCCCAACCTTGAGTCATTCATTAGCAAACTCAGGTATGCTCTGAAGGGGCTTATTATAAACAACAAAAGATACTGCTATGACTCAGCAAACACCAAGGGTTTCAGAACCTCTCATCAGAAACTGGGGACAAAGGCCAAATATATTTTTATTATGCGTTGATGATGGAAACAAACCACATTTCTAAAATAAACCTTGCACTGAGATGAGTCTCATGATTTCAGTGTCCACCTCTTGTTCCACATGTAAAAATTGTATGTGGTTTAGACTGTGATTCAGTAACTAATTTATAACTTGCTGACCAAAAAAAAGGTAAAAAAAAAAAAAAAAAAAAGAATCGAAAATGCACTAAGAAATGCACATGGATATTTTCAGCTTTATGATGTAACTTTTAATCAAAGATTGTAACTTCTGTATGTTTACCCACCAATACAAATGGGATAACTCCGGTATGAGGAGTCCTCTTCTCCTTTCCAAACTTTCCTATAAAATTTTCCAGACTGTAATAGGCTTCAGAGTACATTCCAACTCTGTTGGCTTGTGTTTCCTAGGTCAATCTTCACGTTTGGCTTCCAATATAAAATTTATAAAATTATTTTTTTATTTTATAAAATTCTTTATAAGATTATTTCTGCTTCAACAGCCTTGATTTCAGTCCCCAATATCAAACCATAATAAACTCTCAAACTTATAAACTCATTCTCTAAAAAATTTTCTTCTCAATATGGTGAACCAGAGGTGCCCAGGGTGCATTCCTTCTGCAGAAGATGACAGCTGGTCCACCACCACCACTACCACCACCACCACAGCTGCTGACACCACTGTCTGGTCCTAGGACCATCACCTGCCTTCCTGCAGAGAGGTTCATTACATTCCCCACCACGGCTGCTGTCACAGCTGCCAGCAGCCATCCACACCACACATAACCCCAACACTGCCACCTCACCAGGTACCCTAGCTGTGCACAGGCCCCACCACCACCACCCACTTGACTGCACTGACACAAGGAGGGTCACAAATGAAGCCACAAGAAAGAGGTGAGCAAGTGCAGACCCATGTTTCAGTGGTACAACCCACAGGGGAAATTATGCTGCCCCACAGTCATGCACCTGGTGGAGGGAGCTATGTGTGTAGCCCACCTGACTTCCTGGAGCCAGGAAGAGACACACAAAGATCCACTAGAGAATGCAGAAACTCAGGATAGTCAATTAGAGTACAGAAGGAAATTCACAGCCACCACCAACCCATTCCCAGTCAGGGGAAGCAAGGACCCAGGAGGAACCTCTCCTTGCAGGAATGAGGAAAGAGAAACCCCAACCAGAGTCACCCATTCAATCTGCGGAGTTCCAGTATACCCCAGTGCACCCAGGGTGCCAACAAGCCCACCCAGGGTCACCTTCCCAGCCAAAGAGTGACAGGGCACCTATGCACTTCTTCCAAGAACTTGAGAGCTTGCCCACATCTTCAATGGCCTTGCACAGTGTCACTAACCTCAGCAAGGAACCACTAAGTGCTCCATCCTAGGCCACAGAGGTACACTCTAACATTGAACACAACCAAAGTAAACACAAGGAGACTACACCACTGCATCTACCTGGAACCAACAATAAAACACCCTACTCAATGGTCAATATAAAACACACCTACAGGAGAGAATCTGTCTCCTCAAAAGCCACTACAAAGTAATAGAAAAAGCAACTGCTCTACCAGATGACCAGACATCAATGTAGGAATATTAGAAATACAAAAAACAGGAAAATATGACATGACCAAAGGAACAAAATACTTCTAAGTATGAGAACTTACACAGCAGGAAACTCTTGAAATGACTGAAACGGAATTCCAAGCAACAATCTTTAGGAAACTCAATGAGATACAAGAAGACTCAGTTAGATGACACAACAAAATGAGAAAAACTATCCAGGATAGGAAGGAGGAAATTTACAAAGAAAGAAATACCTTTAAAAAGAATGTAGCAGAACTCCTGGAACTTAAGGATTCATTCCACAAAATAAAAACACAACCAAGAGCTTAAGCAGCAGGCTAGAGCAAGCAGAAAAAAAGAATTTCTAATCTCAAAGACAGTCCTTTCAAAATAACCCAGGAGGAGGGGGATGGCTGGGTGGCTCAGCTGGTTAGAACTCAGCCTTGTAACGCCAAAGTCATGGGTTCAGATCCCCATACCAGCCAGCAATCATATAAATAAAATAAAGTTCAAAGAAATAAAAAAAAAAAAACCCAGGAGGACAAATGGAAAGAAAAAAGAATTTTAAAAAATGAAGAAAATCTAGGAGAGCTAGCAGACAACATTAAGGGCACAAACATCCAAATCATGGGTGTTCCAGAAGGGGAGGAAAAAGGAAAAGACATTGAAAACCTATTCAATGAAATAACAGTGGAAAACTTCCTAGGTATTAGGAGAGACATGGACCTTCAGATCCAAGAGGCTCAAAGATCACCAGACAGAAAGATACAATCCAAAAAGGTCCTCTCTAAGAAACATTGTAGTCAAACTGGCAAAACTCAAAGACAAAGAAAGACTCTTAAAAACAGCAAGAGAAAAGAGTCAAGTCACCTATAAGGGAGTCCCTATCAGACTAACAGATTTCCCAGCAAAAACCCTACAGGCCAGAAGAGAACAGGATAATATACTCAAAGTACTAAAAGAAAAAAACTGCCAGCCAAGAATACTAT
Source organism: Cynocephalus volans (assembly GCF_027409185.1). Classification (NCBI taxonomy): domain Eukaryota; kingdom Metazoa; phylum Chordata; class Mammalia; order Dermoptera; family Cynocephalidae; genus Cynocephalus; species Cynocephalus volans. The sequence continues at coordinate 104,038,849 of NC_084469.1, forward strand.
AGTCAGCAAGTATCACCAACCAATACCCCAAGGAGAGATGGTGGGAAATGAAGAGACACACTTTATGGGATCAGGAGGACCTTTCAGGCTGCTGATCTGTCAGGCATATTAGTTTATTTTAGGTTGCTTTTTATAAGCCAGTGAAAATAACAACTCGTACTGATTAAATCAGTTATGTCTGGTACCAAGCTATGTATAGAACATTTTCAGCTGCCACGGCACTTAAAGATTCATATCTAACTACTTATCAACAAAATAAGAACATAAATTTCTCATTTACAAAGCTTCCAGGGTCTTGGGTCCATCAAAGGTCAGACCTCAAGGGGAGGGATAAGGGAGAAGTAGGCAAAAGGGATGCCAGCCTTGCTGGCTTCCCTAGAATAGGAAGGACTTTGTCAGCTTGCTGTTCAGTACTCCACAAGCAAGCATACTATACCCAGCAAGGCTATCCTTCAGAAATGAAGGAGGAATAGTTTTCCACAAAAAAAACTGGGAGTTCACCACCACATGGCCAAACCTATAAGAAATCCTCAAGGAAACACTGCATCTGAATGCAAAATACAACAATCACCACCATGAATACATGAAAAGAACAAAACTCACTGGTCGAACAGATATGCAAATAAGAAAGAGAAAGAAACTATACCTTACCACTGCAAAAAAACCCAACAACAAACACCAAAGACAAAAAATAGAATGAAAAAGAACCAAAGATACTTAAAACAAGCAAGTGAAAATTAATAAAATGCCTGGCGTAAGACAATACATTTCAATAAAAGCCCTAAATGTAAATGGATTGGATTCCTCACTCAAAAAACATAGGATGGCTGATTGGATTAGAAAGCTAGACCCAACTATATGCTGCATACAAGAAACCCACCTTGCAAACTAATAGTGAAGGGATGTAAAAAGATACACCACATGAATGGAAACCCAAAATAAATAAGCATAGCTATTTTTATATCAGATAAAACAGACTTTAAGCCAAAAGCCATAAAAAGAGACAAAGAAGACCATTATATAATGATAAAGAGTTCTTATCCAGCAAGAAGACATAACAATCATAAATATATACATATGCAACACTGGAGCACCCAAATATGTAGAACAAACACTACTAGACCTAAAGAGAGAGACAGACCCCAACAGAAAAATAGTGGGAGACCTCAACACTCCTACCTAACAACAAATCAACAGAGAAACACAAGACTTAAACTACATGTTAGATCAAATGGAGTTGGCAGACATCTACAGAATATTTCATCCAACAACATACTTTAATTTGATTAATTTTCATCCAACAAAATACTTAAGAATATACATTCTTCCCTTCAGCACATGGAACATTCTCTAGGACAGGCCACATGTTTGGTCAAAAATCAAGTCTCAAGAAATTTTTAAAAATTGAAATCATTTCAAGTATCTTTTCAGACCACAATGGGTTAAAGCTAGAAATCAATAACAAGCAAAACTCTGGAAACTTTACAAATATATGGAAATTAAACAATATGTTCCTGGGTCAAATGACCTATGGGTCAAAGAAGAAATTAAACAGGAAATCAAAAAATTTCTTGAAACTAATGAAAATGAAGATGCATCATACCAAAACCTGTGGGATATTGCAAAAGCAGTAATAACAGAAAAGAATATTGCAATAAATGCTTCTATGAAAAGAACAGAAAGAATTCAAATGAACAACCTAACATTACACCTTAAAGAACTAGAAAAACAAGATTCCCAAATTAGCAGACAGAAAGAAATAATTAAGACAAGAGCAGAACTAAAAAATATTAAATATTTCTAAATGAAATAGACAAGAAAAATGATACAAAAGATCAATGAAACAAAGAGTTGGTTTTCTGGGAAGATAAACAAAATAGACAAACCATTAGCTAGACTAAGTGAAAAAGAGAGAAGACCCAAATAACAAAAATCAGAAATGAAAAAGGAGACATTACAACCAATATCACAGAAATATGAAGAATCATTAGAGATTATTATAAACAACTGTGTGCCAATAAATTAAAAAACCTGTAGGAAATGGATAAATTTCTGGACACATACAAACTGCCAAGACTGAACCAAGAGGAAACAGAAAATCTGAACAGACCAATAATGAGCAACAAGACTGAAGCAGTATCAGCAACCTCCAAACAAAGAAAAGCCCAGGACCAGATGGCTTCACTGCTGAACCTATACACCTATAAAGAAGAATTAGTAACAATGCTTTTCAAACTATTCCAAAAAATGAAACAGAGGCCAATTCTCCCAAATTCATTCTATGAGGCCAGCATAACCCTGATACCAAAACCAGACAAAGATATAACAAAAAAAGAAAACTACAGGCCAATATTTTTGATGAACATAGATGCAAAAATCCTCAAAAGAATATTAGCAAATGGAATTCAACAGCACATAAAAAGAGTATACATCATGATCAAGTGGGATTCATCTCAGGGATGCAACAATGGTTCAACATATGCAAGTCAATAAATGTGATACACCATATCAACAAAATCAAGGACAAAAACCAGATGATTATCTCAACAGATGCAGAAAAAGCATTTGACAAAATTCAACATCCCTTCATGATAAAGACTCCCAGCAAATTAGACATAGAAGGAAAAAATCTCAACACAGTAAAAGCCATATATGACAAACCCACCACCAAAATCATCCTGAAAGGGGAAAAGATGAAAGCTTCTCCCTCTAAGAACAGGAACAAGACAAGGAGGTGCACTCTCACCACTTCTATTTAACAAAGTACTTAAAATATTAGCCAGAGCAATCAGAGAAGAAAAAGAAATAAAGGGCACCCAAACTGGAAAAGACAAAATAAAATTGTCCCTGTTTGCAGATGAGATGATCCTATATACAGAGAAACATAAACACTCTATTAAAAAACTCTTTAGAGCTGGTAAATGATTTCAGTAATGTTGCAGGATACAAAATCAACATGCAAAAAACAGTAGTTTTTATACTCCAACAACAAGATACCAGGAAAAACAAAAAATCAAGAAAGAACCCCATTTACAATAGCCACCAAAAAGATTAAATACATAGGAATAAATTTAACCAAGGTAGTGAAAGATCTGTACAATGAGAACTACACATCACTGCTGAAAGAAATTAAAGAGAATACAAAAAGATGGAGAGACATCACATGCTCTTGTTTTGGAAGAATTAACATCATGAAAATGTCCATACTACCCAAAGTGATCTGTGGATTCAATGCAATCCCCATCAAAATATCAATGACATTCTTCACAGAAATAGAAAAAAACAATTGTAACATTCATATGGAACAACAAAGACCCTGTATAGCCAAAGCAATCCTGAGCAAAAAGAAAATAAAACCAGAAGCATTATACTACCTGACTTCAAACTATACTACAAGTCTATAGTAACCAAAACAGCATGGTACTGGCAGAAAAACAGATTCCTGGATCAATGGAACAGAATACAGAACCCAGGAATCAATCCACATACTTAAAGCCAACTGATCTTTGACAAATGCACGAAGAACATACACTGGGGAAAAGACAGCCTCTTCAATAAATGCTGGGAAAACTATGTATCTATATGCAGAAGAATGAAACTAGACCCATTCCTCTCACCATATACCAAAATCAACTCAAAACAGACTAAAGACTTAAATACAAGACCTGAAACTATAAAACTCCTAAAAGAAAACATAGTGGAAACTCTTCAGGATGTAGGACTGAGCAAAGACAATCTGAATAAGACCTCAAAAGCACACGCAACAAAAGAAAAAATAAACAAATGGATTAATATCAAACTAAAAAGCTTCTGCACAGCAAAAGAAACAATCAACAGAGTGAAAGGACAACCTATAGAATGGGAGAAATTATTTGGCAAACTATGTATCCAACATGGGATTAATATCAGAATACACAAGGAACTTGAACAACTTAACAGTGAAAAAAACAAGTAACCTGATTTTAAAATGGGCAAAACATCTGAATAGACATTTCTCAAAGGAAGATATACAAATGGCCAAGAGATAGATGAAAAAATGCTAAACGTCACTAAACATCAGGGAAATGCAAATCAAAACCACATTCAGATATCATCTCACCCCAGTTAGACTGTCTATTATCAAAACGACAGAGAATAACAAATGCTGGTGAGGGTGCAGAGAAAGGAGAACCCTCCTACACTGTTGGTGGGACTGTAAATTAGTGCAGCCATTATGGAAATCAGTATGGAGGTTTCTCAGCAAATATACCCAAAGGAGTGGAAATCGTCAAGTTTATCACAGCTCTATTTACAACAGCCAAGAGATGAAACCAACCTAATCCACTGAAGACAACTGGATAAGGAAAATGTGGTGTAGATACACGATGGACTAGTACTAAACGGTAAGAAACAATGAAATCTTCCATTCACAGAAATGTGGATGAGCTTGGAGAAAATTATGTTAAGTGAAATAAGCCAGGCACCGAAAGAGAAATATTACATGTCCTCACTCGTAATTGGGAGCTAAAAAACAAAAAAGAAAGAAAGATACAACAATCACAACAACATGTTGAACTTTCAAAAGGAGAGAACGAAACTGTGGTTTCTTTTTTTTTTTTTTTGTCATTTTTTCATGACCGGCACTCAGCCAGTGAGTGCACCGGTCATTCCCATATAGGATCCGAACCCACGGCGCGGGAGCGTCGCCGCGCTCCCAGCGCAGCACTCTACCAAGTGCGCCACGGGCTCGGCCCGAAACTGTGGTTTCTAAAGGTGGGAAAGGGACAGGCGGAGGGGGAAGAGGGGAGGATAACGTGAAATTGGTAGAGGGTCACAAAGAATGTATACGTTTTGTAATGATAAACATACTAATTATCCTGATTTGATCACCACATACTGCACATAGGTAATGATATTCAACTCAGTACCCCACAAATACGTATAATCAATTATGTTTCAATAAAAATAAAAGAATAAACCCACTCTCCAAAACATGCTCTACTTACTACACGTGCTCTATGAAATAAAAAAGGTAAACAAGAATTTTCAACAAATAGAATATAAGGGTAGATACTCAATTTTCTTTCTAAAATGCTTCTGTTTATTGTCTCCTTGGGAATATTTTATCTTATCTCTCAAAGTTCTAATGAAAAAATACATTTTACATTTAATGAAAAACTGAAGCTCAAATAAATGAACAAATCTTTCTAAGGTGACAAAACCAGGGAGGCTGACCAGGAACACAGACAAGGTTGACAACTTCAAGTCAGGTCATCCTATGACATGGGACATTCCGATGAATAGGACGTCGTCCTGCGAAGTTTCCTAAGGGAAACCTCAACCCAAAGACGTCCTGACAACAAGTCTGTTCCTAAGGAAGATGAAAAGAGGAGACACAGACTTTTTACCGCGGAGTTTCAGGTGATTCTTCTCTGCTCTCTTGTCACGGAAAAAGGCACAAAGTCTTTCTGAAAGAGTCACCTATTGCTTTGTGGAAAAATAATTAAAACGCAATGTCTGTTTGAAATGCAAAATAAAGGCCACAGAGTTGATAATGCGAATTGGAGAGAGGAAGTTCGTGACTGGGAATGAGGGGACGAATCTGAAAGTTCACAGATTTATCACTTGCCCTAGGAAGAGCTGGGCTGGGGGACAGGGGCGCGGATTGGAGACGCTGCTTCCCAGACACTTGGAAAACTCAAGGAGAAACTAGCCCTCTGGGGAGAAAAAAGAAACTGGGGACCCCCGGACCACAGCTCCTACCCCGCCCGAGCCCCACGGCCCGAGTCGGGTGTCCCCTGAGGACCCCGCCGTCACCGCACACTCTGTGGACACGCGGGGCTGCCCAGAGAGGGGTCCGGGCCGAGGTCGCCGCCGCAGGGACGGGACAGGACTCCCGGGGTCCCGGCCGCCGGCCCCGCCCCACCCTGCGGCCGGAGGGGACCGAGGGCCGCGCTGCGCCGGCGGCGGACTCGGGGCCGCAGACTCCCGGGCTGAGCGCGGGAGGCCCGGGTCCCGCGGCCACGGCCGGCTCCGGTTGGAACCGGCCCCGCTCCCCGTCTCGGGACGCCCGCCCCACACTCACCATGTCCCACTTCCGGGATGTCCCCGCGTCCCCCCTACGGCTCAGCAGCCGGCGCAGGTTACACGGCGATGGCGGCAGGGCACCCCAACCTCTGGGAAACAGCGCAGACGCCAAACCTAAGACAGCGGGCGCCAGAAACAAAGAGCCCAGGAGAGGGTTGAACGTTGCCACGCCCCGAGGCGTGCCTGATTGGACAGTGGTCCAGGCCCCGCCCCTTCCGTTTGAATGATAGCTGAAGCGATAAGTCATGTGGCTGAATGGAGCCAGAATGACAGCTTCTAGCCACAACCCTTTGCAGGCCCTGTTTCCTCCTCGCCCTTGACCCTGCCCTGGCCCTGGCGATATTTGCATGTCAGCGGAACTTTACCCTGGCTCTCCAAAGCAGACACTGGCCTCTTTATGTACTGTGTGGGCCATTCCTGATTCTTCCTCCTGGACGGGGGTCACAGATGTGCGTAGGGAATTCCTGACTCAGCTTCCAATGGAGCCATCCCTTCGCTTTACAGCAGGACAGGAGCCCAGGCCAAGCCAGGCAGGACTGGAATAGGAGGGAGGGCCTGATGTTCTGATGGGTCAGGAATTTGGGATGAGGCTTTTGGCAGCATTGCCAAGACGTCCTCACACCTCATCTCATCTTTGGCCATGAAAATAAAAATATGCCAACAGGGAAATAAAAGTATTAAATGCACGGAAAGACTGAAGTTATATGGCAGCATTATAGTATAAATGAATTAAATATAGTATCTAGCAATAAAAAGGAAACATTTGAACTGGCTCAGATAGTCAGCCTGCTGCAGCCACAGTTCACAAGAAAAAACCCACATTCAGAGGATAAACATATTCCCAAGAGCGGGAGCCAGACTCCAACTGCTGAAATGGGGCCTGACAGTACATCAGTTCCCGGTGATGGGGCAGGGAAACCTAAGGATTTAACTCTGGGAGCTCCACGAGCGCTCCTCTTCCCCCCAAACTGTGTGAAAACGCTCCCTCCTTCAACCTTCATTTTTCACCAGCAGGAAACTGTCATCTGGAGTCAGTATAAGGTTCTCACCTAAACACACAGTTAAATTCATCAACATTTTCTCCAGGAGACAACCCAATGGGTCTTTTTGAAGTCTGACTTTCATAGATTTTCTTCATGTATACGAAATACATTATGACTCCAGCAACTCTATGAGTGCCCAAATCAAAACGCTGTCCAGAACAAACTGAGTTACAACTTCAAAAAGGACAGATCGCGCCCCCCCCAACTTCATAGGCATCTGGATCTCCTACTTTGCAGAGCTCTGCAGTTTCTCATCATCACCCTCCTTCTGCAGTTGTTCTGAGAAGCTGAAGGCCAGCTACAGGGCAGGGCAGGCTGCCCAGGAAGCACCAAGGGAGCCTTCATTTCCCTCCTTTTGCAGGCTCAAGATTGGCCTCAGCTTGGAGTCACTGGCCTCAGGCCTCTGCTCCCCACTCCAGGTTATGCACCTGCTTCACTCCAACTGTGGTAAGTTAAATGAGACAAAGAGCCTCAATCCCAGTTTGAATAAGAAATCAGCAGAGTGCCTGCTTCCCCTGTGCTTATGTATAAAGCAGAAGAGGAATATTTCATGATACTTTATATGGATTTTTAAACTGGCAATTAATTATTCCCTTGAGAAAACAAAGATGCCAGCAAACTACCATCTTCATATTAACAACTTTTTATGTAAAATAACTAAACAAATGTGAGTTCTTCCCTTTTTCCTCTGCTTCAGCAGCTCTCTAGTTTTCACAGTTCATGTTGTTACCAAGTGCTTTGTCTGAGAATGTACATGTCCAATTTACCTATTTGAAACTCTCGCTCAATCCCACCCCCCACCCCCACTGGCCCATCCAGTCATTTCTGTAGCTAAATCCTAAGCATTGTGTAAACTGCACAGTTTCAAGCAGTCTGACTGACCACAGCTTGAATTCACCAGTGGCTATCTCATGTCTCTTGATTTAAATTATTCACTTGAAATTGTCCTCCAAAATAGACTCTGTTATCTTGAATGAGTGCCATGTCCATTTTATTTGCTTCTGTTCTCCCTAACCTGTTACATCACCTGCTCATTGAGGGCAAACAGAGAATATTATTAACTGCCCATTACCTGCTATAGATGCTGGAGGTCTCAAGCAAAAACCCCAGAGAGGGTGTGTGGATGTTAGTGCCACCCTCACCACAAGAGGGCGCTTCACTGTCTTTTCCTTTCTGGAAAATGGCTCAAAGCAGTTTTCTGGAGGACTTTTTTATACAGGGGATTCCACTTTACAGAGGTAAAGGTAATACTATTCAATTTGCTTTTTATTGATTTATGATTTTATTATTTAACTCTTCATAGGTTTTTTAAAAAGCAGTAAAGCCTATGAGCCATTATTTCCGTTTCTAAAATGTACAATGCAAAAAATATACACAGGAAAAGAAGTAGGAGTAAGTGAGGTGAGAGGAAGAAGACTTGTTGACGTGGCCACTGGAATAAAATATAAAGCCCAGAAATATATGTTCACATACATGGTCATATGATTTCTGACAACAGTGCCAAGGTCACTCAATGGGGAAATGACAGTCATTTTAACAAATGGTGCTGGGAAAACTGGATATCCAATTGTAAAAGAGTTAATTTGGACCCAGATCTTACAGTCTACATGAAAACTAACTTTAAATGAATCAAACACCTAAATTTAAGAGGTAAAACTATAAAACACTTAGAAGAAAACATGGAAAATTTCATGACATTGGATATAGCCATTTTTTAAATGACACAAAAAGCATAGGCTGAAAAAGGAAAAATAGATAAACAGGACTACATCAAAACTAAAAACACCGTTATACTAAAGGACACTCACAAGAGAATGAAAAGACAACCTACAGAATAAGATAAAATATTTGCAAATTATATATCTGATAAGGTATTTATATCCAGAATATATAAAGAACTACTACAATTCAACAACAGCAACACAAGAACAAACCCAATTCGAAAATTGGGACACTTGTCCAGAGAATATATAAAAAACGGCCAATAAGCACGTGAAACAACACTCAACATCCCAGATCATTCGGGACACGCAAATCAAATCCACAGGGAGATACCAATTCTCACTGGTACAATGGCTATTGTATTTTTTTTTTTTTTAATTGAGAGTAACCAATGCTGGTGAAGATGTGTAGAAATTGAAACCCTTGTGCATTGCTGGGGAGAATGTGAAAGATGCAGCCACTGTGGAAAACAGTGTGGTGGTTCGTGAAAAAGTTGAACATGGAATTACCCCACAACCCAGCAATTCCACCCCTAGGTATACATCCAAAAGAATTAAAAGCAGGGACTCAATCAGATACATGTGCAGTGCAGCATTGTTTATAACAGCCTTACTCACGATAGTAAAGGACTGTTGTGGAAACAACCCAAGTGCTTGTCAACATATGAATGGATAAACAAAGTGTGGTATATCCACAGGATGAAATACTATTCAGCCAAAGAAAGGAACGAAGTACTGACGTGTGCTACAACAGGAGTGAACCTTGAAAACACTGGGCTATGTTAAATAAGCCAGACACAGAAGGACTGGTATTGTATGGTCCACTTACATGAGATGCTTAAACAGGCAGGTTCAGAGAGGGAGAAAAATACAATGGAAGCTTCGTCACCTTGAGATTTGTTCACTTATCTGAGATTCAGCTTTTCACTAAATGTAAAGTGTGTTTTATTTTATTATTAGAGCTTGAAAGATAAGATAAAATATTTCCAAAGAGAAAAGAAAGAGGTGGATTTCAGAAAAATAAACATCTACCTTTATATTTTATCTGTTTAAAATTCTTATTCACTTTTCTCTTTTCCAGAGCACGTGTAGTAAGTTTCTCAGGTCTCTTCTTTATGTTGCATGTCAAATGAAATTCCAGGGCTTAGCCTTGAGAATTCTACTGGGGAAAAAGTCTCAGAGAAATAGGGGAGATTATGCTTTTACAACGGCTGCAAAAAAAAAAAAAAAATACATTTCAACAAAAAAGTGTAGTAGATAAATTGGTGAATTAAAAAGATCCACCAAAACATCAGTTCCTCCCCTTCCCAGGGTGAAGAGCGTGACAGTGAATAACTGCTCTGTTTCCTGTTATCTGGACTTCAGACATTAATGCTAATCCAATGAGAAGGGACACGGCAATAACGAAGTGTTTTATTATTTGTCAAATGATTTGTCATCATGGAAATAATAATGAAATGACATCTTTACTGAGAGGGACAGATACTTGTGCTTTTCCTTTCCAGCTATAAAATACATGTGCTTTATAATTTTCTTTCCTCTCATAAACATAAACACTGAGTTTGAGCAATTTTGCTGGATTATTCAAACACTGGATATTTTCTCTATTAAAAGTCAGTGAATAGAAAAAAAAAGAGAAAAAAAAAAAAAAAAAAGAACGAACAAATAAATAAATAAAAGTATGTGAATAGTCTTGACCGGGGATTAGAGTCCTGAGTCCAGTGACTGTGAGCTAAGGCCAGTTTTGAGCCTGCAAAGAGAGGTCACTGAAGTCCGGCTGGTTCTTCCCGGGAGCCTCCCCTTGCAGGTTGTGTCTGCCCACGCTGACCACGGACAGAGCCTTCCTACTGAGAAGCTGCAGGGCCCTGGACAGCTGGGTACCCACAGACAGATGCTGTGGGGTTTGAAATGGAAGGGGGAGTGTGACGCTTTTCTGAGACTGTAATTGTTATTGTCCTGGGGCTGTTGGTAGACATTGTTAAATGAAACAAATCTGGATTTAAGTTAGAAGTGACCTTATTCTAAAGGAGTGTTGTGAGAGAGGAAAGCACCAAGTGTGAGATCTACGAGATTCTCGAAGTTCAGCTAGAAAAAGAATTTGCGTTCATAGGCAGGAGTGAACAGGGTTAGAAAGAACACACAGGGGAGGTGTGGTGGGGGGTGACAAAATCAGATCCTGGATCAGAGACTGTTTCACCCTGAGGTCAGACTGTTCTTAGGAGGGCAATCAAGGAGGGGTGTGTGCTGGCTCAGGTTGAGGGTGGGTGTTAGAGCTTGGATGCGTTGTCCCCCCAAAACTCATGTAGAAATCTGATCCCCAATGTGGCAGTGTTTGGAGGTGTTTGAGTCATAGGGGCAGATCCATCGTGAATGGATTAATGCTCTCCCTGAAGGTAGGGATAGTGAGTTCTCACTTTATTAGTTCCTCTGGGAGCCGGTTGTGTATAGGACCCCGGCACCTCTTCTCTCTCTTGCTTCCTCTCGTCATGTGATCTGCTTGTACCTGACATCTGCCTGCTGCTTTCCGATAGACAATCCAGAAATCAACCCACACACCTACAGCCATCTGATCTTTGACAAAGGCACCAAGAATACACACTGGGGAGAAGACTGCCTCTTCAGTATGAAAACAGAGGGGACACACTTCAGGAAGCAGGAATGGACATAGACTTTATGAATACAACCCCAAAAGCACAGGCAACCAAAGGAAAAATTAACAAATAAACAAATGGGATTATATCAAACTAAAAAGCTTCTGCATGGCAAAAGAAACCAACAGAGCAAAAAGGTAACCAACAGAGTGGGAGGAAATATTTGCAAAATATACATTTGACAAAGGATTAATATCCAGAATACACAAGGAACTGAAACAACTTAATAGCAAAAAAACCCAAGTAACTTAATTAAAAAATGGGCAAAGGAGCTAAATAGGCATTTCTCAAAGGAAGATATATGAATGGCCAACAGACACATGAAAAAATGCTCAACATCACTCAGCATTCAGGAAATGCAAATCAAAACCACTCTGAGATACCATCTCACTCCAGTTAGGAAGGCTAATATCCAAAAGACTGTGAATGATAAATGCTGGAGAGGATGTGGAGGAAAAGGAACCCTCCTACACTGTTGGTGGGTCTGCAAAATGGTGCAGCCTCTATGGAAAATGGTATGGAGGTTCCTCAAACAATTGCAGATAGATCTACCATATGACCCAGCTATCCCACTGCTGGGAATATACCCAGAGGAATGGAAATCATCATGTAGAAGGGATACCTGAAGAGCCATGTTCATCGCAGCACTCTTTACAATAGCCAAGAGTTGGAACCAGCCCAAATGCCCATCATCAGATGAGTGGATACGGAAAATGTGGTACATCTACACAATGGAATACTACTCTGCTATAAAAACGAATGAAATACTGCCATTCACAGCAACATGGATGGACTTAGAGAAAATTATGTTAAGTGAAACGAGTCAGGCACAGAAAGAGAAACACCACATGTTCTCACTTATATGTATGAATTAATAGAAATAAATAAATATACAAACAAACAGCGGGGGGGGGAGACAACACTCCTAATAATTCCTTGAACTTGTTAAGACAAGTGAACAGATATGATATTGATGGTGTGAGGAGGTGGGAGAGGGAGGGGGGAAAAGGAGGAATTGGTAAAATCAATTGGAATCGAAAATCAATTACATTGTATATTGATAAAATAAAAAAATAAAAATAAATAAAATAAAATTACCCAGTCTTAGATATTTTGTTACAGGAGCACAGACTAAGATAACCCTTAATTGCAGGTCAGACAGCTTGGAGGAGAAAACCTGGGGAAGAAAGGAGCTTGAAAAAGCTTTCTAGGGGTGGGAATAAATATTAAAACTGAGCTCAGAAAGTATTCTTTTAAAGAAGTTGGAACTGGATTAGTCTGTAGAGCAATTTATTCCCCAGGGCATTGCTGAAAACAATGTAGCATTCAGCCAGCAGCCAGTGGAGCCTAACCTTCGGAGTGCTCGGGGGAAAAAGTAAGAGAGTCCTGCCCATCACTGTCCACTCAGGGTTACTGTGGGCATCCTCAAAACCGGGTTGCCTTGAGGAGCAACCTCGGAGGTTTATCATCACCACTGTCCATGTCAGGAACTCTATACATCTTGCAGAATTTAAACTCTATGCCCATACTTGATAACTCTCCATTACCTACTTCCTCTAACCCATGGCAAACAGCATTCTACTTTCTCTATGAATTTGACTATTCTAGTTACCTCACAAAAGCTGAATTATACAGTAGTTGTCTTTATATGAAAGGCCTATTTCACCAAGCATGGTGTCCTTACAATTTATCCTTTTGTAGCATATGTCAGGATTTCTTTTCTTTTTCAAGCTAACATTCCGTTTATGAATAGACTGCCTTTTCACTATTTATTTATCTGTGGCTGGATGCTTGGTTTCCTTCCATGTGAACATGGGTACAGAAATACCACAGAGACTCCCCTTTAATGTTTCTTGGTAGATTCCTAGAAGTGAAAATGCTGGATTCTATGCTATTACTAATTTGGGGAGGATCTGCGGTTACACCATTTCCAACAATGGTTGCACCATTTTGCATAACCACCAACAGTGTAAAGGGGTCACAATCACTCCACATCCTTGCCAGCATTTATTTTCTTATGTTTTTATAGTAGTTATTCTAACGGATACTATTCATGATTGGTGATGTTGAATATGATGTGCTTATTGGCTATGTGTATATCTTCTTTGGAAAAAGGTCTATTTAAGTCCTTTGCCCATTTTGAAATTAGCTTGAGCTGCTAAAACAAAATACCATAAACTAGGTGGCTTAAACAATATTTCTCACATCTGTGCGGCTGGAAAGTCCAAATCCAGGCCCTCGCAGCTTCACTGTCTGGGGAGAGCCTGCTTATTAGTTTGTGGACTTCTGCCTTTCATATCATCAGACGTGGAGGGTGAAAGCAAGCTCTTTCAGAACCTTATTTGGATACTAATCTCACTCACAATGGCTCCACCCTCACAATGCTATCAAATCCTAACTACCACCCACAGATACCATCTCCTAATAGAATCACATCAGAATGGGAAGTTTCAACATATGAATTTAGAGGGGACACATAGTCCATCACTTTTAGCTCCTGGCCTCCCATGTTCTCACATGCAAAATAGTCTCATTTTATCCCAAGAGGCTCAAAAGTCTTAACTTGATTCAGCATCAACTCTAAACTCTGAAGTCCAAACTGTCATCTCAATATCATGTAAATCAGATATGAGTGAGACTCAGGTTTAGATTCAAAAGAGGCAAAGAACTTCTCCAACTGTGAACTTGTGAAACCAAATCCATTATATGCTTTCAAAGTACAATGATAGGACAGTCGTAGAATAAACATTTGTATTCTATCCCTTCGCTACCATCTCTATTTATCTCTTTTCCACAATCTCAGCTATTTTTTTTTTTTTCTGGACGAGAGGATATATTTCTTACTACGTACAGTGAAATACATAATATAAAACGTTCAATTATATGCACTTAGTCAAATGGAGATTTTTCAAACAACTACAGGTAGAACTACCATATGACCCAGCAATCCCACTGCTGGGTTTATAACCAAAGGAATGGAAAGCATCATTGCTTTCCATGGAAGGAATACCTGCAATCCCAGGTTTATTGAAGCTCTATTCACAAGAGCCAAGATATGGAACCAATCTAAATGTCCATTGATAGATGATTGGATAAAGAAAACATGGTATATATGTACAACTGAATACTAGTGAGCCATAAAAGCAATCTCAGCTTTTTCTAGCACCCATCTGAAAACTCTTCCAGCCTATACCCATTATATAGTTCCAAACCCATTTCTACGTTATAAGCATTTGGTACAGGAACATATACATATAAATACAAATTTTATAGTATTAAAATATAAACATAATATCTATTAATATAAAATTCTACAAAAATAATAAGAACATAGGGTTCAGATCCCCATACTGGCCAGCTGCTAATTAATAGATAAAAATAATACAAATAGATGTTATACAAACTGCCTCCCCTCTGACCTTAACATAATGTTACAAACAAGAAAGACTCAAAGATTCACAAATTTGGAGAAGTTAAGCAACACTCAAAGAATTAGTGGATGGAAAAAAAGGAAAATCAGAAAATAATTATAAATGAAGAAAACTGACAACACAAAACATCAAAACATACAGGACAAACCAAAAACAGCACTAAAGAGGAATTGATAGCATAGGAACTTTTTCAGATATGAGACTATTATCGTGTGACTGTGCTTGTGGAAGCTGAGCCAATGACTACGGGGCAGAGCGCACTGCAGTGGCTGAGTCCCATGACGTGGGTTCTGCCACTCCTTCCTCCACCATCTCTCCTCACAACTACCTGGGGCTGCTGTAGAGAAATTTTCCAAAAAATAGGTCAGCTGTCCATTCTCAAAGATGTTTCCTCACGAGAAGACAGAGGGGCCTTGAAACGGAAAGCCTAGAAGTGGAAATGGCTATTAAGAGATTGGTCCTGGAAACACACCGTATTTGTGCTCAACCATCAGGGTGCCCATAAGAGGATCCTACTTGGAGAGAACAGGGCAGAGTGTGTTTGTTTCAGAACCCCAGCATCCCACATATCTGACCTGAAAAACCCATAGTAAACTCTTAAGACACACTCCAGGATCCCCCTCACTTCCAACCAGTTGCATTTGTAAGATGAAGGCAGGTGTGGCCCTAGAGGGTGTTTATTATGAGATGAGTTCCAAAAAAGGCCTGCTAGGGTCCAAGTCCTTTCCTCCCCAGTTCTTCAATTCTTCCTATAAAGGACCCTATGGTGCTGGAAAGAAGTGTTGCAACATAAAAATCAAGGTTCAGGTCAGCTTAATACTGTCCTAGTACATGAAAGCACCTTTATTTGCTTTCTATTAATTATTTTTAATACATACACATACTAAAACATAATTGTGAATTTTCACAGATGTACAGTTATAACATAAGCATAGGATGAAGAACAATCCCCATATCAGCCAGTTGTCTGTCCCCCTCTCCCCAAAAAGATGGAAAACACTGAATTACCTCCAAAGAAGATTCTTCTGGTGCCCATTTGTACAGAACTGCTCCACCCTTCATCACTGATCTGTTACATTCCTATAATTTTGACTTTACTAGACTGTGATATAAACGGAATTGATGGAGTTTGGATGCGTTGTCCCCTCCAAAGCTCATGTGGAAATTTGATCTCCAATGTGGCAGTGTTGGAAACTGATTGAGTCATGGGGGCGGATCCCTCATGAATGGATTAATGCTCTCCCTGGGGGAGGGGGGATTAATGAGTGAGTTCTCGCTCCATTAGTTCCCACAAGAGCTCGTTGCTTAAAAAGACCCTGGCACCTTCTCTCTCTCTCTCTCTTGCATCCTCTCACCATGTGATTTACTTGTACCTGTCAGCTCCCTGCCACTTTCCACCATGAGTAGAAGCAGCCTGAGGCTCGTGCCAGATGCAGCTGTCCCAGAATTGTAAGCCAAATAAAACTCTTTCCTTTATAAATTACCCAGTCTCTGGTATTTCTGTTATAGCAACACAAAATGGACTAAAACAGAAAATTGGTACCGAGGAGTGGGGTGTTGCTATGCAGATACCTGAAAATGTGGATGCAGCTTTGGAAGTGGGTAATGGGCAACGGTTGGAGGAGTTTGGAGGACTTAGAAGAAGAGAAAAAGACGAGGGAAAGTTTGGAATGTCTTAGAGACTTATGTGGTGGTGAGCAGAATGCTGATAGAAATGTGTACAGTAAAGGCCATGTGGATGATGAGGTCTCAGATAGAAATGAGGGACTTATTGGTAATTGGACAAAAGATCACCCTTTCTACACCATAGCAAGGAACCTGGCTGCAACGTGTCCATGCACTTGGACTTTGTGGAAGTTGGAACTTAAGAGTTGTGAACCAGAGCATTTGGCCAAAGAAATTTCTAAGCAGCAAAACATTAAGGACGCTGCATGGTTGCTTTTAAGAACCTACTCTGAGTTATGGCAGCAAAGGCATAACGTAAAGCCAGAATTTAAAAGGGAAGCAGGGCAAAGTTTTGGAAAATTTGCAGCCTGGCCATGCAGTAGAGAAGTGGAGAGCAGGAGAAAAATGCAAGGGTGAAACTGATAAAGTATTTGCTAAAGACATTATCTTGGCAGTGAGGCAGCCAGATGCTAAGAACCAGGACAATGGAAAAAATGCCCTAAAGGCATTTGAGAAGTCTGGAAGGGTTCCCCACCCATCACAGGCCCTAAGGCCTAGAAGGACTAAGTTATTCTGCAGGACAGACCTGGGGCACATCTGCCCTCAGGATCCTGCTCCCTGCATCCCAGCTGCTCCAGCTGGAGCAGCCCCAAGTGTGGTTCATGCAGTAGCCCTGGAGAGTAGAGGTCCAAAACCTCGTGGCGTCCCTGTTGTGTTAAGTCTGCAGGCCGGCAAGACATGAGAGCAGTGGAGGCGTGGCAGCCTCCACCCAGATTCCAGAGAATGTATGGAAAAGCCTGGGGGCCCAGGCAGAGACCTGCCACAGGGGCAGAGCCACTGCAAAGGACATCTACTAGACCAACACCAAGCAGGAAAGTGGGGTCAGAGCCCCCACAGAGAGCCCTCACCAGGGAAATGTCTAATAGAGCCAAGGCAGTGGGGCTGCCACCAGGACCTCAGAACTGCAGGGCCACTGGCAATGTGCAACACAGGCCTGGAAAAGCTGCAGGCATCAATGCTGCCCACTGGGCTGCACCTGGCAGAGCTGTGGGAGCAAGGGTGTCTGATGCTTTGGGGGCCCAGATGCCCAATTGTGCCCAGGATGCAGGACTTGGAGTCAAAGAAGATTATTTTGGGAAGTTTAAGACATAATGTCTGCCCTGCTGGGGTTCAGGCTTGTTTGGGGCCTGTTTCTCCTTTCTTCTGGCCTATTCCTCCTTTTTGGAATGGGAATTGTAAGAACCCAAATGCCCCAAGGGATCACACCCTGATCACATAAGCCCTTCTCGGCCACACCCCATCATGGCGCTGGTTGCCCTTCTCTTCCGTACTCTCCTTCCCGCCGGTGCGAATCGCACACCAATCAGCTCACCCCAAGCCCCATGCGGTATGCTAAGTAGGGATTGTATTTTAAGCCAATCAGCCTTCCCTAAAAGCCCTATATATATGTGTGTGCCGCCTAATAAACGAGCTCTCTCCAGTGGATCGTCAACTGGTGTCCACTCGTCCTTTCATTTGGTGCCGAAACCCGGGACGGAGTTTCTCTCGAGCAGCGACACTTTTCGGATCGCAGCGGCAACACTTTCCAAGCCGCCCCTCGGGGCTCCCTCGAGCTGTAACACTTTTCAAATCGCAGCGGCAGCACTTTTCGAGTTGCCCCTCAGGAACTCCGTCCCACCAGGACCGGCCTCCCTTCCACCGCTCACCACTGACGGTCCACCCTTGTCCATTCTTTTTGGGGCTGGCTCCTTCCACTCACCACCGTCTCATCATTAGGTAAGCCCCCTTTCCTAAAGGGCACCAGCCCTTTTTCAGGCTACCACAGGGAGTCTAGCCGTGATCATCCGGTAGCCCCTAACGCCCATACCCCACCCCACCACGGTCTTCACGACCACCATAAATTCCCAAACTGTAACAGGTTCCAAAGCCCCGGTAAACTTTTACTTTCATTTTTGGAGGTTAAAAGCCCCATTCTGTTCTCTCCTTCTCTCTTTCACTCTCCTGTCCACCACTCTCTTCTCTCCACTTCCCGGGTCCGGGACCCGACCAGAAAATCCTGGCGCTAGGTTCCTTCAGGCACCGGGCTTTTGCCCTAGAGAAGTGGAGGTCTGAGTGACGACCCACATCCCGCTTCTCTCCTCCTGGTTCGTACCTGAACCTGCCGGGACTGACGTGACCTACTGGGGACGCCCTCTAGGATCCCGCCTTTCTCAACCGGCCGAAGGATCTGTCCTATCACTAAATCTCTGTCCAATTTGTCTAAATTCCCATTAAGAGACCAAATGGGCGCTTCCTCCTCCTCCCTAGAGGACTCTCCACTTCAATGCCTTCTGAAAAACCTCACCAACCTTTCCCTCAGGCTGGATATTGAGCCCAAACCCCTCACCAAATTCTGTACACAAGATTGGCATTATTATCCTTTAGATAATCAAAACACATGGCCCCCTGAGGGCACCCTAGATCCTAACATTCTACGAGACCTCTTTAACTACTGCCAGCACCTAAAAAAATGGAAGGAGATCCCCTACATCGAGGCTTTTCGCCTCTTGGCTCAGAACCCCGCCCTCTGCTCCTCCTGTGCTCCCTCTCAAGTCCTTTTAGCCTGTAAACCCTCTTCACAGTCACCCCTCGATTCTTCCACCTTCGACCCTGATGAAACCCCACCCTACCGACCTCCTCCTCCCCCAGTGCCTCCGGCATCCGCTCCTCCTCCCCCGTCATCCGCGTCACCTTCTGCACCTCCTGCGTCATCCACTCCCCCGTCTTTACCCTCACCTACTCCTGACCCACTAAGCCCCCCTTTCACCCATTCCCGAGGACCACCCCCCACCCCTTTAACAATCGCCCCACTATGCAAGGTAGCTGGGGCTGAAGGAGTAGTTAGGGTCCATGTTCCCTTTTCCCTAGCTGACCTTACAGAATTAGAAAAAAGACTAGGCTCTTTCTCTACCGACCCTACCACCTACATTAAAGAATTCCAATGGATCCTGCAGGCCTACAGCCTCACACATCATGACATCTTCATGCTCCTAGCCAATATCCTCCTCCCCAAGGAACGCCGCAGGGTCTGGGATACAGCCCAAACCCATGCCACTGACACCCATCGTACCAATCCAGATCACCCACCAGGCCCCCAAGCAGTCCCAGAACAGGAACCTAATTGGGATTATAACACAGCCCAGGGAATCCAGGCTCGACACCGTTTTGCCTCTTGCTTAATAATTGGCCTCAAAAAATCGGCTCACAAGGTCATCAATTTCCAAAAAATTCAAGAAATTGTCCAAAAAAAGGAGGAAACTCCCTCCGAGTTCCTCAGTAGATTAACTCAGGCCTTTCAACAATACAGTAACTTAGACCTCAACTCAGAAGACGGCCAGCATGTCCTTATGACCTATTTCCTGGCCCAATCCTACCCCGACATTAAAACTAAACTTAAAAAATTAGAGCAGGGTCCTGCAACCCCTCAGACCGAAATCCTGTCAGTGGCCTTCAAGGTTTTTCATAATCAGGAGGAGGAAAAGGAACGTCGAAAACAAAAGGCCGACCACGCCAACTTCCAGATGTTGGCCCGGCTTATCAAACCCCCTGGGCGCCCTCCCACAGCCTCCACCTCTAAGCCTCCCCCTGGAGCCTGCTTTAAATGTGGGAGGGAAGGACATTGGGCAAAGGCTTGCCCCACCCCCAGGCCACCCACCACTCCTTGTCCAAAATGCAAAAAGAAGGGACATTGGGGATCTGATTGCCCTCTTGCCCGAAGGGGTGAGGGACCAACTGCCCCACAGTCCCCCGAACCGTGGATACCACCTATGGTGCACCCTGCTGAGGAGGACTGAAGGAGCCTTGGGCCCTTCCCGACCATCTCTATAACAAAGCAGGAGCCCAGGGTATCCATGGTTGTGGATGGCCACCCAATATCTTTCCTCCTGGACACTGGAGCCACCTTTTCGGTCTTAAGGGAATATAAAGGCCCCACCACCTCCAGGAGCTCTCCTATAGTCGGGGTAGGAGGTAAACAAATCTTTCCCCAAAAAACCCCTCTTTTAACCTGCTGCCTTCAAGGCACTCAATCCGTTTTCTCCCATTCCTTTCTAGTCATGCCACAATGCCCCGTCCTCTTGTTGGGTCGGGACATTCTATCACGGCTTCAAGTCTCCATTACTTTGCCCCTGTCCTCTTCCTCTTCCCCCGTTTCCTTCCTCCTAGCACTAGTTCAAGCCCAAGATCCCAAGAAGTCCTTACCCATGCTAATGCACCTTGTTAACCCCACAGTTTGGGACACTGCCAGCCCCGCTCTGGCCCAGTGTTCCCCCGTACACATAAAACTAAAAGACCCCTCCAAATATATTTGTCAGGCTCAGTATCCATTAACCACAACAGCCCTCCTCGGGTTAAGCCCCATCATTCAGGATCTATTAAAAAAGGGGTATCTCCGTCCCACTCGCTCCCCTTTCAATACTCCCATACTCGCTGTTAAAAAACCTAATGGCGCCTTTCGTCTCTATAATATGAGCAAGGGTCCTCCTGAAGAACCTTTGCTCTCCTCACCTCAGCGCCCTTTTCTCAAGCTTCAATAGGCCCTTCTAACAGCCCCTGCACTTCATCTCCCTGATCTAACTAAACCCTTTTTCCTCTATGTTCTTGAAAATACGGGACAAGCTCTGGGCGTTCTAGGACAGAATTATGGCCCCTCCTTTGCCCCCGAAGCATGCCTATCAAAACAGTTGGACCCCACTGTACGAGGCTGGGCACCCTGTTTAAGAGCCCTGGCAGCGGGGCAGTTACTGCATAAGGAGGCATCCAAATTAACATTTGGGGCACCTCTCACCATTCTCTCACCACATCACCTTAAAGACCTCCTTACCTATAAGGCTCTCCAATCCGCCATATGGAAAGAACATGGTCTGCTTAACACCAAGGGTAACACAATCACCAACTCAGCTTTAATCTCCACATTAATTGAGGACCTTGTAAATTAGGATTCATTCATTGCAGATCCCACCAGAGGGACGATTCCCCAATCACTCGCGGGAATTGTAAGGCTGACCTCGCCACAGGCACTGCGGCACGGCACCCACAGACACAAAACCAACTTCCCATTCTTCCTTACGGCTCCCAAGGTTCACAGACACCCTCTCAGCCTCAACCGCCTAATGATGATAAGTCCTCTCTCTTTCGCTTGCTCCATGACCTGTTTCACTCTAGCCCCCAAGCTTTATCCCAGTTTTTACAAGCCTTCTTCTCAATCACCCCATCTGACAAAGCCCTCTTACACAAAATTTCCTCCTCACGCACAATCTGCCAGCGTACCAATCCTAACACCCCTCTCAAACCTGGGCCATACCCCTCCCACCAGGCCAGGGGTCTCACACCCGCGGCCGACTGGCAAGTCGATTTTACGCACATGCCTTCTGTCCGGCGCCTCAAATACCTCTTGGTGTTTGTTGATACCTTTTCAGGATGGGTAGAGGCATTCCCAACATCCAATAAAAAGGCCTCCACCGTAGCCCAGACTCTCCTTTCCCAAATCATCCCACGATTTGGGATGCCCACTTCCATTCAATCTGACAATGGACCTGAATTTACCGCCCAGATAATACAAAAACTCTCCCAGTCACTCTCTCTCCCCTGGCACCTACATTGCTCTTACTGACCTCAGGCATCCGGAAAGGTTGAGAGAACCAACAGAACCTTAAAGGACATACTAACTAAATTGTCTCTGGAATTACACCTTGATTGGGTCCATTTTCTACCTCTCTCTCTCTACTCAAGACCAGGGCTCTCCCAAAAAGGCCCTCCAATCTTTCCCCTTTTGTATGGTAGGCCCCTCCTACCCCTGGGGATCACAGCGACTGAAGGACCCATACCACCCACCATGGCCTTACCCTTGCTCTCCCACCTTCGCACCGAGCTATGGAAGTACCAGGACTGGCTACTTCCAGATCCATCACTTTCCAAAAATAACCTTTCACTCAGCCCAGGCCAATTAGTATTCTACACTTCCCCGGAACCCAAAACCCCCCTAACCCCTAAGTGGGAAGGCCCATGTCCTGTCATCCTTTGCACTCCAACTGCTGCTAAACTTGCCCTGCCAGGTAATCATGTTACTCCATGGATTCATATTTCCAGGCTGAAGCCTTACACTCAGGATCCGCCCTCGGCCACCGAGAACTCCAATAACAAGCTGCAAAAGAACTTAACACATCATTCTTTTAAGTGTATCCCTCATCCTACCGACCCTCTCAAACTCTGCCTATCCCGGACCTCAGCCCTACCCCCAATTCCGGAGACATGAACCTTCTCCTTGGCCTTCTCCTGTTCCTTTCACTTCACCCAGGGAGCCTTCAGACCCCTTCCTATATATGGCTCAACCACACCTCACCGGCTCTCTCTCCTGGAAATTGTTTTCTTTGCGCCTCTCTCATGCGACCTCTCCTGGCGGCTGTCCCCTTAAATGCTTCCCTTTCTCTCGATGTTACCTCCTCCCCACCATCAGAACCCCTTAACCTTCCGGACATCCCTCTCTGGGAGCCAGACAACAAACACAATAACACTTTGTTGCCCCGTCACTGCTTCATCGGAAACTCTTCCTCCCTAACTTTTCCTCCGTCTTATTGTAATCTTAACACAACCATTCATACCCACACCTACGCCCCACCAGGCTCTTTCTTCTGGTGCAATGGAACCCTCTCTACCTCCATCCTGCCTAATCTTACTGCCCCATGCCTTCTTGTCACCATCGTCCCTCAACTCACTCTGTACACCAGTTCAGAACTGTTCCATCTTCTTCATCCCCCCCTCAAGGCAAAAAAAGGGCCGCCTTCCTCCCGATCATGGTCGGTATTTCCCTAACAACAACAGCGGTCGGAGATGGCCTGTCGGGAGGAGCCTTAGGACACGGTTTATGGGCGGTCGAAGACATAAATGCTAAACTTGAAGGGGCTCTGACCTCCACTGCCGAATCTCTTTCCTCTCTACAGAGACAAATTACCTCTTTAGCTCAGGTCACCCTCCAAAACCGTAGAGCACTAGACCTCCTCACTGCAGAAAAAGGAGGTACTTGCATCTGCCTTGGGGAAGAATGCTGTTATTATATCAATGAATCCGGTCTAGTAGAAACAAACATCATCAAACTCACCAACTTAGCTTCCAGCCTACGAACCACATCCAGTTCTAACCCCTTTTCTTCTTTTATCTTAAACCCTATCCTAACTTGGATTTGGCCCATTTTGGGACCTCTAATCATTATCCTCATAACCTGCCTTTTCTTGCCCTGCATCATTAGGTTTCTTCAAACCCAAGTGGGAAAAAAATCTCTAATCAGGCCTTTAACCAGCTTTTGCTTAGAAACTACCAGCTTCTAGGTACCGATGAATCCCCCTCCTCATCTCGTGAGCACCTCAGCCGATGCTGAAGAGACACCACCTTACAGAGGGAACGCATTCCTACACGTCCTTGCCACCGATGCCTGGCTGCTCCCTCCAGTCTCCAACTACCAATGGAACCGGTGCATATTCGACTTGTGGCTTCAAGGAATGTTTATGGACTTTTCCCCTTTTGAAATTACTTGTTTCTCCACCCTCCTTTGGGGTTTCATAATGGGTATTTATGTACCTTCCTCCCTTTGCCCCCCCCACAACGCCCCAGTTCAGCAGGAAGTAGCTCGATGACTTCAACGTCCCCTTTCCTAAAACAAGAAAAAGGGAGCAATGTAAGAACCCAAATGCCCCAAGGGATCACACCCTGATCACATAAGTCCTTCTTGGCCACACCCCATCATGGCGCTGGTTGCCCTTCTCTTCCGTACTCTCCTTCCCGCCGGCGCGAATCGCACACCAATCAGCTCACCCCAAGCCCCATGTGGTACGCTAAGTAGGGATTGTATTTTAAGCCAATCAGCCTTCCCTAAGTGCCCTGTATATATGTGTGTGTGCCACCTAATAAACGAGCTCTCTCCGGTGGATCGTCAACTGGTGTCGACTCGTCCTTTCAGGAATGTATACCCAATGTCTGTTCCACCATTGTATCTTGGCAGTAGATAAATTTGGTTTTGTTTTTCAGGTTCACAGCTGGAAGGACTTTTGGTTTTGGTCTCAGATGAGACTTTGGACTTTTAAGTTGGTGCTGGAGCAAGCTAAGACTTTTGGGACTATTGGGATAGAATGATTGTATTTTGTATGTGAGAGTGACATGAGTTTTGGGGGGCCAGGGGCGGTATGATGGAGTTTGGACGTGCTGTCTCCTCCAAAACTCATGTGGAAATTTGATCTCTAATGTGGCAGTGTTGGAAACTGAGTCATGGGGGCGGATCCCTCATGAATGGATTAATGAGTGAGTTCTCACTCTATTAGTTCCCGCGAGAGCTCACTGCTTAAAAAGACCCTGGCACCTTCTCTCTCTCTCTTGCTTCCTCTCGCCATGCGATCTGCTTGTACCCGCCGGCTGCCTGCCACTTTCCACCATGAGTAGAAGCAGCCTGAGGCCCATGACAGATGCAGCTTCCCCAGAATCATAAGCCAAATAAACCTCTTTCCTTTATAAATTACCCAGTCTCAGGTATTTCTGTTACAGCAACACAAAACGGACTAATACAGGAACATCATTTTGCCTTATGAGTCTCCTTTGTAAAATTTGATGCTATATTTGTGAAAGTGTAGAATTATACAGTGTTCTTCTGAGTGCAAAATTTTTGACAGTGCCCACAACAGAAGGTAGCACACATTCAGCTGTCACACTGACAGATGCCATTATGAGCTATTTGAGTTTGGAGAAGGACCTGCACTTCCCATAATTAACTTCCTTCATTTGTAAGATGGAACAATTTGTAGGTCAGTGAGGATCAAATGACATACTAAAAACCAGATACTTTGTACATTGTGAAGGAAATATAAGTTACAACTGAATAAATGGGCAAAGACTAAATTTTCTATGCTCTTTAACAAAAAACAATGCTCTTCCTACCCACCTCCACCTTCTATAACATGTATTAAAAATCTAAGCATATGGTAATGATACTTCTGAAGAGCAAAGTGGACTTTGGAATTTGGGGGGTCACCGAAACACAAAGCTTCCAGCTACTGTTCTTATAAAAATAAATTAAAATTTTCCTAGTTGTAAGGTATTTCCTTTTCCACAATATTAGGACACTACTAAAAACGTAGTATCTGCAGGTCACCTCTATCATTTGGGTAACTGACCTCTAAAATCACTCTTTCTGGTGTTTCAACCAGAAAATCACAGTAGACTTGCACAGCTACCGCTCCACTGATGATGAGCTGGCATTGTGTAGATGACTGTTAACTCTTTCTCAAATTGGGAGGGATTCCATGGTACAATGGAGTATATATTTTGTCAGTCCATAGAGTAAAACTATTAATAATGCCAAATATAAAAAGGTGGTTCGAAAACTTTTCAAATCATGTGAAATAAAACCAAAAATACTCATGGCCAAATCAATGACAAGTCTGAAGACACAGACAACCATGTCCAAACTCATGGTCACATATTACATAATCTAAAACTTTAAACCATGGCAAAAATAAAGATAAGCACATTTATACAGATCTCTATGGGAAATCATGACTGCTCATCCCATGAATGCAGGACTGTCTGTATTGCTCCCCTGTGTCTACATCCACACCTGAGCAATTCCTGAAAAAGTGTTGAAGATATACTAGATGTGGAAACTGAAATGATCAGTGAAGACATACTCACTCAGACGCACTTAGCCTCCACAGAAAAGTTATACACACACCCCAGCTGCCTTATTATCTCACATGTCACCATTTCCTTTCCTTCAAACCCCTTATTTTGGTCTTAGAAACCAAACCTTTACCATTTGTTAACCATCGACTTTTTCTCACAAAACTGTAAGCACCCAAGCTTCAAAATTTTGTTTCATGCCCCTGAATCCAGAGCCTAGAGTACCTGGATTATTTGTCCTTAGTTTTGTATGCTCTGAGCTTACAGTGCCTGGTATATGAGGAATGTTGTTAAATTAGCACTGAGAGCATACTTTCTGAGTAAGGAAGTTTTGACTGGAAAAGTAATCCTTTCTTTGTCTGTGGCTAGGTTTCTATTCTGACTATTTAACTTAACGTAATGGTCTCAGTTGACTCAGAAAGAAGATTTACTATAGTTTGCTACCACCACATAAGTGAACTTATATAGTTTAACTAAGGTACTATTGGAAAAGAATGTCCAATACACTGTAGGGAAACAAATGAAAATAAGAATTCATATGAACATATAGTCAATGATGAACATTACATACCTCCAAATTAATTAATGCCAACTATTTATTAGCAGTGAAAATGGAATAACAATCTTTTTGTCTGATATTTTTTAAATGTTCTTTTTCCCATAAGAAATAAAGGTGGAATATACTACCTGCCATATTGGCCAATAGAAAAATCTCAGCAATTAACAAAGACTCTTTTTCAACGGTATATTGCTCAATGAACAATTAATGTATATAAAAATTAAACCTACCTGCATATAAACAATATATTTCAATTTCCCACACATACAACACATTTCAAATTGAAAAGGGAAAGATTTTTATTAACTGACCAAAAAATAAAACTATTAAACTCATGTACTATTGGCTTAAGAGTACATACAGAACTGTTTCAACTCGATGTTTCTTAGATTCACATTAAGATATAAGGCATGGATAAATATAGTAATTACTTTCACATTTCTTTCACGTTGCAAAATTTCTAGAGTATTATACATGAATTAATTTTCATTAGGCTTTCCACACTACTGACATTTATGGGATTTCACTGCAGTGTGTTTTCACATGACTTTGAAAAATTTGTGAAAATTTTAAACTATCTTGCATTTTGAAAACTAATGAAATTTCAGTCCAGTGTGCATTTGTTGTCAGTATATGAGCCAACTGAAGACTTTTCCACATTCCTTACTTCATCATTTTTATCCAGAATGAATTCTTTTATGCTTTTGAAATAAACTGGAACAAATGAAAGCTTTACCACTGCTTACGTTCATAGGGTTTCTCTCCAGTGTGAGTCCTTTCATGTCTTCGAAATGAACTGCAATGGCTGAAGGCTCTACCACAGTGTGTACATTCATAGGGCTTCTCCCCAGTGTGAGTTCTTTTATGTACTACAAGAGAACAAGAAGAACTGAAGGCTCTACCACACTGTGTGCACTCATAGGGCTTCTCTCCTGTGTGAGTTCGTTCATGTTTCTGACAGGAAGAGGAATTATTAAAGGCTCTACCACACTGTGTGCACTCATAGGGCTTCTCTCCTGTGTGAGTTCGTTCATGTTTCTGAAAGGAAGAGAAATTATTAAAGGCTCTACCACAGTGTGTACATTCATAGGGCTTCTCCCCAGTGTGAGTTCTTTTATGTACTACAAGAGAGCCAGAACAACTAAAGGCTCTACCACAGTGTTCACATTCGTGGGGCTTCTCTCCAGTATGAGTTCGTTCATGTTTTCGACAGGAAGAGGAACAACTGAAGGCTTTACCACAATGTTTACATTCATAGGCCTTCTCTCCAGTGTGATTTCTTTCATGTACTCGAAAGGAACTGTGCCACCCGAAGGTTTTACCACATTGTTTACATTCATAGGGCTTCTCTCCAGTGTGAGTTCTTTCATGTTCTCGAAAGTGACCAGAGTAAACGAAGGCTCTACCACAGCGTTTACATTCATAGGGCTTCTCCGCAGTGTGAGTTCTTTCATGCACTCTAAGAGAACAAGAATGACTGAAGGCTTTGCCACATTGCTTACATTCATAGAGTTTCTCTCCAGAGTGGATATGTTCATGACTTTTACATGAACTGGCACAGTCAAAGCCTTTTCCACATATTTTACATTTATGAGGTCTATCTCCAGTGTGTGTTATCATGTGTCTTTGAACACTTGCCAGAGAAATAAAGGATGTACCCCATTCTTTACGTTCATTCCATTTCTCTCCAGTGAGAGTCCTTTCATGAATTTGATAGGAGTGGAGATAACAGAAGGCTTTCCCACACTGCTGGTGTTTATATGGTTTCTCTCCATATTCCTGATTCTCATGTGGTTTGGGTCTGGTGTGAGATAAGATGTGCCTGTTAAGAAATGAGTGACACATGAAGACTTTACCACACTAAGTACATTCACCTGATTTTACTACAAAATTAGATTAAGATTGGAATATGACTTAAGATTAAGAAACTTTACCACACTAACTACATTCACATGGTTTTACTACAAAAGGATTTTTCTTGTTTAGATTAAGATTTGGAATATGACTGAAAGCTTCTCCACAGTGATAACTTTCTTTATTTTCATTGAATTTCTCTACAATATGATTGCTCTAAAAAAAATGAGAACCACACTATTAACACCTTCACATTCATTGATATATATTGGACTTACATTTTTCCTAGTATCAGTGAAACTGTAGATTTTCTGCTATGCTTGAGTTTTTGAAAGTGATTGCTCTGTAAGAACCTTTCACTACAGCTATTGAAAACAGTGATATTCATACACGCAGTCTCTTAAGTTTCCTATTTTGCAAACACTGAACATCTTTGTCACATTTCAATATACATTTTTGGCAAACGTTTTCTACAAATAAATAAATTTAAGATTGGGCTTGTTCAGTTTCCTTACTTTTTAAATTCTTTGACATATTAAGATTCTCCCATGGGACAATGCTCTCTCTTCTGAATACAAATTACCTTATATTTCTGCTGTGATTTTTGTACTGATGTTCAATGTTCTGATCTTCCCATCTTTTTCCTAAAATGTAGGACCAATAAAATCATCATAAATTGTTACAAATTATACAAAAATATTAGATTTTATGTTCAATATGAGCTGTGACCATGCCTGATTTAGTCACCAAAGTATTATTTCCACCATCCAAATTGTGGAACAGCATTGATGATAAGAAACACATTTTCTCTAATTGACTAAGGGAAGGAATGTGTCATCCTTACCTACAGAAGCCAAGTATGTACGGATTTCCCCCATGACATCTTTGTAGAGTTTCTTCTGGGAAGGATCCAGCATAGCCCACTCCTCCAGGGTGAAGTTGACAGCCACATCCTCAAAGGCCACTGAGTCCTAAAAACATCCCAAACGTGTTTAAATGAGAAATAGTGAGAAGAAAACACAGGGATGTATACTCAATTCAGAAAAGTTCACATACAATTCCGTAGTCTGCAAACACCTGTTTTATGATAAATAAATACGGTCATCAGAATGAGAACTCTCTCCATGCTCACTTCCTCACAAATTTAACAGCACCATGAAAACTAGGAACTGATCTCTACATTTTTACTGTGAGCACTACAAGTCTTATTGCCATCTAATGGAGGATTCCAGTTTACCTTGGGGAAATGACAAATATACTATAAAAATGGCACAAATTTTTAAGACCATCATTCCTTGTGAGAAATTCCTTCCATTTCCTCCCTTATTATTGACATTAGGCAGCACTGTATGAGGCACAGGGTAAAACTTAGATGAGATTCAGTGAACAAATAAACACTGAAGGAGTGACAGCATTTTCTTCAATTCCTTTCACCAAGCATAAAGTCCTGAGGCCTGTAGAAATCCAACTCATAGCAAGGTCCAAATGACCATATTTTTGTGAAGGACTCCAGGCCATCAGAAGTAGTCAGATTTACCTGGATGAATGAAAAACTTGCTCTGCAATTTTTAATGTATTAATTTTAACCTGCTTGTGTAGTATTAATCACAGACTCTGTATTTCCTTTTTCTCTCTGACCCATTTCATTGGGTTATAAAGTAACTGGGGAGATAGATCTTAGGCATGAGGAAGAAGTCTGAGATCTTCAAAAAAATTCCTATAGTTCTAAGCCTCAGGGAAGGTTTCCACCTAGTTTTAGCAGGCAAGTGTTCTTCAAAAGTTTATGGAAAGATTCACATCTTTTAACTCCAAAAACGTTTTGGAGTACCCTCATATGTACATACAAATACTGAGAAGAAAAGATTTCAGAGAAACCCTTTCTGATAGACCCATGGCAGTGTACCCTGGGCCTTGCTGAACTCAAACAACAGGTTAACAGTTGCAAATTCCAAAAGATTTCATTGAGTTCCACAATAGCTTGATGGTGAAATTGACCATGATTATAAAATATTTAAAGGATTCAGCAGTGCCTTCTTCCAAAAAATAGAGAATCCTTTCTCCAATTTCAGGAACAAATGATTCCTTATCAGCCAATAGGCGACATTACATTGTATAATGTTAAAGCAAAATGGAACAAGGGGAGAGACGGCACATATTCTTAGAAAAAATTCACTTTCCCCAAGATGTCCCCTTTTAAAATTCCAAAAAAGTACTTCTCTAAACCTAATGAAAATAATGAATGTATAACCATGGTCAAAGTCTTCTGAAGAACATGGTGAAAATGCAGCGTACTCCTTTCTATTCCATGGACAACAATCAGTTTATGGTCAATTTATAAATAAAAGACAAAACCAGAACACTTCAAAAGACACAGGCAAATTTTTTTTTCTTATGTAAAAACATGAAGAATTTTCTCACATAAGAAAAAGTGTAAGCCACAAAGGAAGAGACTGAGAGATTCAAATAAATTAAAATGAAAGGAGGCAAATGACAACAAAGTGGATGAAAAATATCTGCAATACATGCAATTTAAAGGGATTTATGTCCAGAGTAACAATGAATAAACACATGATTAAAAAGGGAGAAAATAATAAAAACATATTAAACAGAAGTTGAAAGATCATGTATAAGAAAAGTTCCATCTCTTTAATAAAAAAGAAATAGCCAAATAAGATGTCAAGTAGATCCCAGTTCACACTGATCAGAAGAACAAAACTTAGTCAATTAGATAATCCCAAGTGGTGATAACCATCATGAACAAATAGTTACACAAAAAAAGAGGAAAAGTCAATCAATGCACTTCCTTGCTATGTCCCGTAAATGTGAACTCAATCACAATCTACAGCCCAGCAATTTTTGTCTAATGTCCTGAGTATTTATCATGCAACAGCCCTTGCAGACTGATACAAAAATGACAGAAAGAGGATTTTCCACAAGGGCAAAAATAAACTCTAAAAAGCCCAAACTCTTTAACAACTTGAACTGATGTGTGAATTGGATGACCAGAATCATCAGACACCAGCATGTGTGAAACATCCCGAAGCAAAGAAACCACTAAAGGCAAACCTTTTCACTGTAATTCCACTAATACTCATTTATTGGAAGTTCAAATAGGGCAAATCTGAATAATGAAAGAATTAAGAAGACACAGTCATCTTGAGGGAATGACAAGAATTGGTCAACGGACATGAGGGTCTCTAACCACAGCCTAAGACCCAGTATACAGCCTGATGATGACTCCAAAGATGTTTATATTGTAATTATTAGGAAATCATACCACAAAACTTTCTTTTCATTCTTTTGTGAGAATATTTCATGATAAAAATTTTAAAAATTAAACACTTAAAAAACATATAATTGATGTATGTTCATCTGTCCTGTAATGTGACAGTATAATCTAGTAAGAATTGGTTACATTAATGTACAATCTTATGAAGGGTGACATGAACTGATATGAAAATATCTGAAGGATATACGAGTAGAACAATTAAGTGAAGTGCATTACAATATATCCATCATCTTGCTGTTTGTATCACTGTTATAGTCATCTGTAGAGGAAGGTGGACCTGTCACCCAAGAATTGGTTCAGATGTCAAGGCAGATGACACAACACACATACTAACATGGTATGGAAGAGTTAATTTCTATAATTGAGGTCTCTGGGAAGAGCAGGAAAGACCTCTCAGGCAGGTATTAAAAGGCTTGAGAGAGCAAGCAAAGGTGCCTGGCCTGGGATTTTTATTTAAATTGGGTGGAAGGTAGGGTGAGATTTCATGCACAAGGGAATGGGCTTGGGTGGACTGAATCCCTTGTCAGGAATGAAGGAGAGTGATCCCAGGCTTTTAGGACCATCCTGGTTTGATGTGGGTCACCGATGGAAGAAGGAGGGTTGAGAAGTCTAATCTGCAACCAAACATCAAAAAATGATGTCAGCGATGAATAGTTTCTGGTTTGGTATGTAAGGGGCTTAGATGTCATCTTTCCTACCCTCACAAGAAAACAGCAAACAAACTTAAAATCAAAATCTTCATAGGTCCATCAGAGCATTGAGGTCATGGGGCAAACCAATGACTGCAAAACTGGAAAGAAAGGCATGAAAAGTAGCAATTTTGAATTAGGCCCCCAATATCCTGTTCCTCTTAACAAGGCTTGTCATCAAATCAATCTACTTCAACAGAGTCTAATCACTAGGATTTTTTCAAGCCTAACTGACCCATTGGGGAGACAATTGCTGGGCTGGGTCACAGACCACACTACCCAGTCCTGTGCAGGTCCTGAGCCAGGTAAGTGAAAGAAAAACCGAGTAGCTGCTGACAGAGTGGACATGCTTTATTCCAGACGTGAGCTCCACCAGCCACGGGTTCAGAACCGCTGCCTTCTATACTGAAAGTACACAACAATAGTGGCAACTAGCCAAGGGGTACATGAGCACACATGCACACTAAAACTACTCTTATGTAACTTTACAACGGATGTGCTGAATCATACCCAGCCAGATGTGAGGCGAGAAGGCCTGACTAAACTAACTCCATTTTCCTCACACTCCACCCCTTCAGGGTCTCTCGCCATACAATCCACACATTCAGAATCTTCCACAGTGTTCCCTTAGTGAAGATGGCTGGCTCTTGTATTCACATAACCTCCGTACCTACTGTACATTCTATACACCTTGAGGCTTGTCCCAGTAGTTATATCCTTTCAACTATTAGCCACGAAAACCCCACCCATACACATGTCCGGTTAGTAGTTGGCATTAGGGTGATTTTCCATGGGAATCCTGCGGCCACATTAGTAGGAAACTTGGTGCATATTCAGCAAGCAGAAGACACATTGGCTACACGAACTATGTACGTGTCTAGTTGACCCTGGTGTCTGCAGCCACAATACAGTGGGCGAAAAGATAAAAAGGTTATTGGCACAATACAGGGAGTTCTCCTTCTGGCAGAACACATGCCAGCTTACCATCCTGGAAGGAATAGCTGCAGGAACAGGTGCTACAGCTCTATGCAACAGAGCCTCCACTGGAGAGGGCCTGCCCTTGCTGGGTCTCTCATTTGAGATCCTGTGGGCCATAACTGCAGTGTCCACTCCTTCAGGGATGGGGGTTGGGTGGAGAGCCTTAGTCCCTTTTTCAGAAAACCACTGTACCATTCAGTCATTTCCGCTGCCTGGGGATGATACAGCACATGTAACTTCCACTGAATGGACAACTGAGAAGCCCACTTCTGAACTTCATATCCAGTAAAATGGGTTCCATTATCACTTTCTGTGACTAGGGGCTGACTGAACAGCCATAAGGCTGTTCAATGCCTTAA
Organism: Cynocephalus volans; assembly: GCF_027409185.1. Lineage (NCBI taxonomy): Eukaryota > Metazoa > Chordata > Mammalia > Dermoptera > Cynocephalidae > Cynocephalus > Cynocephalus volans. The sequence goes on from NC_084469.1 coordinate 104,072,853, forward strand.
TAGTGCTTGCCTGGTCTAGGGCCTTGCAGGGCCTTAAAAACAGGAGTCTTGTAGCTGTATCAATGGCTGTAAAGATATACCTGAAATTCTCTGATCTGGACAGTGGTCCCACAAAATCCACTTGCCTTCAAGTCAGGGGCACCCTTCCACAGGTTATTTGCCCATTGGTGTACGACATCTGCCAGGGGTGTGGACTCTCTTGAGTGCATACCATACAAATGTGACATGAGTTTATTATATCTTCTCATTTTATGGGTAGGGGCCACCTTTGCACAGCCATCCACATGGTTTGGCTGCCAGCATGCTGCATCCATCGATGTAAACATTGGGCTACATCAACGGCTGGAGCTCTCTCCAGCCATCTTACCTTATCCAGCTCATCAGCTTCATCATTGCCCAGACTGCATAAGGGGAAGTGTCCTGTGACATGGTAAAGAGTTACCTCCTTCTTGTGGCCCAATTCCCATAACTCTCGCAATATGGCTTGTCCCCACAGGGGTCGGTGGCCTACCACCCACTGCTGATATTTCCAAGTAGAAATCCAAAGGGTAAGACCCTTATATATGGCCTCACTCATATTGTTCCAAAAGACCTAGCAGTGTTGGAGCCGCCTTGGTTAAATCTGCAAGAGAATCAGAGGTTAGTAAGACATCATATATATAATGAAACATGGTAACCATGCTGTGCCTTCTCCATTTAGCTAGGTCCCCAGCCACTAAACCATGACAGATGGTTGGGCTATGCAGGTAGCCTTGGAGTAACACCTGAAAAGTCCAGTGCCCTCAGTCCCAGGTGAAGGCAAATTGATCAGCCAAGATCAGGATAGAGAAAAAAGCATTTGCAAGGTCCAGTACATAATGGTAAGTTTCCAGCTGAGTCATCAGCTGATCTATTAAGTTGTGAACCAAAGGCATGGATGCATGCAAAGGAGGCACTACTTTGTTCAATTCCCAATAGTCCACAATCATCATCCAGGTCCCATCAGGCTTTTTCAGTGGTCATTCTGGGGTATTAAAGGGACTATGTGTGGGACAAATGATGCGAACCTTTTCTAATTTCTAACTCCAATATACTGGCACCAATCTCCACGCGTCCTCCTGGCAGGCGATACTGTTTCACACTAACTGCACATTTTGGCTTGGAAAATACCTGTGGGTCATGTTTAGCATGTCCCCCCAACACAGGCTTTATTGTCCTTATCCACAGCCAGAATTCTCCAACTGTCATTTGCAGGTGTAGCCAATAAAGAACATCTATAGCCAAGACGTATTCAGCTACTGGGGATACACACACAGTATATACATGAGGGGGCAATCATCCAATGCCCAGCAGCAAAGACACAGCTTTGATTGTAATAGTCTGTCCTCCATAATCATCAACATTCACTGTGGCCCCCGGAAATTCATCTGGGTTGCCATGCATCAGGCTACATTCCGTGCCGGTGTCCACCAATGCCAATACACACTGTACATTTATCCCTGACCAATGTATTGCCAGTTCAACATGAGGCCTCCGGTCCTTGTCTGTCCCCAAAAGACGAGCACCTCGGCCTGGTCCCTAGCCAAAAAAGAACAGCTCATCCGCCTCCATGGAAGTAGCCATAAAATCCTTCAAATACACCAGGCATACTTTATCATTTGTCTCTTTTGGAAGTTTGGTATAATGCTATTTGGGGCACAATTGTGGCCACAAGGCGAACAAGACTGCATTTGGCTGCCAGTCGATTTTTTTGCTATCAACTCCTGCAGTAAGCAAGTCAAGCCACATCTGCATGTGGCTGATCTAGCTCAGTCCCTTCAGGGCAACACTCAGCATTTCTTGAGGACTTGGTCTTCACCACTTTTCGGACTCCCTTTGTTTGTCTCCTCTCCTCTGTCTCGCCCAGACTGGCTATCATGGTCATCACTTCATGTGTAGGGCAACCAACATATGGGGCCAATATGGCCATCAGTGACCCAAAAGACGCTGACGGAGCATTTTGAAGCACCATGCCTCTTGGGCTGCCGGTAAAACGTTCATCATCCGGGCCACAGGTGTTCACATTAAACATGGACTGCCACGTCCCTAGCTCCCAAATTATTTGAACTGGCTCGGCATATGTTTGCCACCTACTCACAGTTTCGGGCAGCTCTCCGGTGTTCGTCCATACAGTCCAGACAGCCGCATTCACCCATTCTATCAAGGAGAGGCCATCCTATCCCAGTGCGTATCTGTGGCTATTCTGTAGCTGCTACCACAGGGATGGGTGCGTGGTGATGGAAGCCAACTTTTCCATCTCCTCACCAGAGCACATTATGCCATCCACCAGCAGCAAAAGCCAAGCAGCTAGGGGTTCACCCTGTTTCTGGTGAAACTGTTTCCCCAAGTCCAACAACCCAGCTTGAGTGTAGGGGACAGAAGCAGTGAACTGGGACACTCGTGGATTGCCTACTGGTTGCCCACCTCGTCCTGTGGGCTGTTCATGCTTTAGTTTCTGAAAGACAACAGGTCATGCCAGCAGATGCCCAATCTCCCCCAACTCACCTTTGGATTTGTCATTGTCCTCAGTGTCAGAAGCAGGAGTGACCTGTTGCTGTACTTCAGCCTCCAGAACAAGTACCCATGCTTCCCATAAGTCTGCTTTCTGCTGCAAATCGTGAAGCCATACTGCTTCATGGAGTACCTGGTCCATGCTGACTCGTAGTACATTGAGCAACAGCCAGACCCCAGCCAACAGGAAAGTAGCCGCCCGGTACCACATACTTGAGGATAGCCACATTTCCTCCCCCTCCCAAGGGGCCAGTGGCTCCCTTACCTGTTTGGAATCCTGCCAACTATGCCAATTGTCAGGCTGGGTCACAGACCCCACTACCCAGTCCTGTGTAGGTCCTGAGCCAGGTAAGTGGAAGAAAAACTGAGTAGCTGCTGGCAAAGTGGACATGCTTTATTCCAGATGTGAGCTCCACTGGCCAGCAGTTAGAGCCGCTGCCTTCCATAACGAAAGTACACAACAATAGTGGCAACCAGCCCAGAGGAACATGGGCACACACACACACTAACACTACTCTTACATAACTTGTTTACAACGGATGTGCTGAATCATACCCAGCCGGATAGGAGGTGAGCGGGCCTGACTAAATTAACTCCATTTTCCTCACAGCAATGCCCAAAGTTAGTCCTCTCTAGCCTTCCTGTCCACCTAAGTGGAGAAGGGCGATAAGAAGCAAGGGAGATGCTGATAGCTGTTTTCTTCCCACTTCTGACAACCAAGGAAGTGGTGTCTTTTCCAACACCACTTGTCCAATTCTCTGACTCCAGGTAGGTGTCCTATAGCTTGATTCATCTCTAACACTAAGTGCCCAAAGTTAGCGTCAGAGTCCACAGATTGTGGGCTCAGTCCCATGAGACTGCTCCCACTTCAAATGTGAACCAAAGTGGGGTGCCCAGGCTACCCACCTTTCTGCCTGGTTGACTACAAATACAAGGTTTGCATGACACACCTGCATGATCAATAATTCACTAGAATGATTCTCAGAACTCGGGAGAATGCTTTCCTCAGTATTACCAGTTAGTTACAAACAACACTTCTCAGCAACAACCATGTGGAACATACACATAGGGCAAAGTATAGGTATGAGAACACAGAGCTTCTGAGACCTTCTAAGTACTCCACCCATTGAACAAAAAGCCAGAAACACCAGAACCCCTTCATTTTGGAGTATAATTGAGGTTTTATCAGTTAGGCGTGATTCATTACATCACTAAATCCCTAGTCCCTATACTATCCCCAGAGGTTGGACATTGAAGCTGAAAGTTCCAATCCTCTCATCAAGTCTTTGTCTTTCTGAGAATCAACCCCCCATCTTAAAGCTATCAAGGCACCCACCAAGAATTATTCCATTACAAAAAAAGACACTTCTATCACCCTTATCTAATAGGAAATTCAAACGATTTTGACAGATCTGTGATAGAAACTGGAGCAAAAGGCCAAGTATCTTTCTTATACCACAGAAGACCACACCCAGGGCCACAGGCTCACTGTAAGACTGAGAATGAATAATATACTTTAGAACACTTCATCTCCAGGTAAAATGCTCAGTTAAAGCCAGAGAAAGCAGAAGTGAAAGACAAAAAACAAAAGGAAAACAAACAAAAAACAAGTACAACAAATAGAACATAGTCGAAATATGGTAGATATTAATCCAACTATAGAAATAACCACTTTAAATGTCAAAGGTCCAAATACTATAGTGAGACCCAAACTGTTACAATGAATTTAAACAAAACAAAACAAAAAACAAACCTAATGTATTATCTAAAAGAAACTCAGGTTAAATACAAAGACACACAGATATTAAAAGTAAAGGCATAAAGAAATATATGGAACACTAACACAAATCAAAAGAAACATGGCATAGCTATATTAAGATCACACAAAGTAGAATTCAGAGAAAGGAAAAAATCACAGAGATATAGATGGGCACTACATAACAAGAAAGGGCTCCACATTCCAAGAAGACCTTCGTGTGTATTTGCATAACGAGAGTGGCAAAATACATGCAGCAACAATTGAGAGAACTGCAAAAATAAATAAATGAATCCACTATTATATGTGGAGATTTCAACATCCCTCTACCAGTAATTAAGAGACATAGCAAGTTACTTTGTACTTTGTACTGGTTGGAAACCAAAAAAAAAAAAAAAACACCCAAAAAACCAAAAAGCACAAAAACAAAAAACTAAACAAACAAAAAAAAGAGATCCAGGAAGCAGAAAATCAAGGACATAGCTGAACTGAACAGCACCACCAAACAATTGTATTTAATTAAAATCTATGAAATACTTTACCCAAGAATAGCAGAATACACATTCTTCTCAAGTCCATATGCAACATTCATCAACATATACCACATACTGGGACATAAAACATACCAAAACAAATTTGAAAAAAGGGAAATTATACAAAGTATATTCTCAGAGCATGGGGTTATTAATCTAGACATCAATGACAGAAAGGTAGTTAGAAAACCACCCAAATCTATAATTATTATATAACACACTTCCAAATAACACAAGATCACAAAAGTCACAAGAGAAATAAAAATTATTTTGAACTAAATAAAAATAAAACTTATCAAAATTTGTGAAATGCAGCAAAAGCAGTTCATAGATATTTATAGCACTGAATACCTATGAAAAAGATCTATAATCAATAATCTATGCATGTACCTCAGAAAACAAGAAAAAGAAAAGTGAGCCAAAGTAAGTACACTAAAAGAGATAATAAAATTAGAGAAAAATCAATGAAGTTGCAGGAATTCGAGATTAAAAAACAAAATCAAAAGCTGGTTCTTATAAAATGCAATAAAAGTGATAAACATCTAGGAACACTAAGAAAAAAGGCAAGACAGAAATTACCAATATCAGATATGAAAGCAAGAAAAAGTAAAAACTAAAAAGGACTTGGCAAAATCCAGCATGCATTCATGAGAGCAAACTGGAAATAGAGGGAAATTTCTTCATGTTAAAGAACATCAAGAAACCTGCAGCTAAGGTTATACTTAACGGTGAGAAACTAGATGCTTTCTAGATAAAATCAGGAACGGGAAATATGCCATTTGGGAGTTGCAAATAAAAGAATAAGCAAATCCTTATTAGAATGTCCAAAATTCAAAATTCTGAAAACACCAAGTGATGGCAAAGATGTTGAGCAACAAGAACCCTAACTTCTACTGGCAGGAATGGAAAATGCTACCTCTACTTTGGAATATAGTTTCTTACAACACTACACATACTCTTAACACTGGATCTAGAAATCACACTCCATGGTATTTACTGAAAAAAGCTGAAAACCTATGTTCACACAAAAACCTAAATGTGAATGTTTATAGGAGCTTTATTCATAATTGCTAAAACGCAGACTGAACCAAGACAACCTCATAGGTGAATGAATAAGCAATCTATGGTACACCCATATGATGAAATGTTGTTGAGCGATAAAAAAAAAAATGAGGTATGAAGCCATAGAAAGATATGGAGGAACCTTAAAAGTACATTGCTGAGTGAAAGAAGCCAACCTGAAAAGGCTACATACACTTAATTCCAACTGTAACACATTCTGAAAAGACAAAACTATGGGACACTGAAAAGATCTTGGGATGCCAGGAATTTCAGGGTGGGAAGCAGGAATGAATGAATAGATGAACTGTAGGAGATTTATAGGGCAGTGAAACTATTCTACATGATACAGAAATAATGGACACATGTTATTAAACATTTGTCAAAACCCATTGAACGTACAATACAGAGTCACCCTAATGTAAATTGTAGGCTTCAATGCATCAATACTGGCTCATCAACTGTAACAAATGTACCATAGTAACACAAGATATAACCAACAGGGCAAATGTGTGGAGACAGAGAGGTGATCTGGGAACACTCTGCACATACTGATCAAATTTTCTGTAAACTTAAATCTACTCTAAATAAAAATAGCCTATTAGAAAAAAAAAAAAACATGAAGACAGATTCATGACAATTCACCCATGAAGAACAGCTAATCATTGAAATATGTCTTATTTCATTCAAGTGATGTGAACTTCTTTTAGTAAGCCATTAGGGTGCTCTATGAGGTCTGCAGCCTGAGACTGGGAAGGGAGGAGAAAGTTCCATCCAACGCCTTGTTTAGGAGTCCAGCACTGCATATTATGAGAAATAAAATGAGGCCCTTGGTTACCATCAGTAATGTCTGAAACTTGGACATGGATAAAGAGCATCCTTGTACTGTGGACTTAATATATGTAGAGACATGCACTATCTTAATCTACATGTTGGGTATCTGTGTTATAAGAGATGCCCAGAAGTATTTTACCACAAATGGCAAACTCTTACACAATTACCCAAATGTCTGCAAACATGTGCAGATGGGCCAACTTTTATCTTTTTTAATTTTAATTTTTTAATTTTTAAAATTTTTTATTGAATCATAATTGATTATACATATTCTTGGGGTTCAACATTGACATATGTTGATCAAATCAATATTACTAGCTTATATATTGTTACAAATTGTATTTATTCTTTATGCCCCTTGTCCAATCTCTCCCCATTCCCTTCTAATTACCCTAGATTACTTCTCTCCTTCTGAAAGAGTAATGGTTAGTCTGTTGATTTGCTGCCTAAATGATCTGTCCAATGCTGAGAGGTGTGTTCAGTTCCCCCAATATTAACGTAGAGCAGATGCTTCTTCTGTCACTCTGGAATGAGCTTTGTGGAGAGAGACATCCTCCTCTTTGGTCTCTTATGGTGACTCTCCTTGTGTCAGTGCACTCCAGTGGCTAGCAGACCATCTGCACTGTGGTTGTGGCATCTAGCCACTTTCATGGCAGCCACGGTTATTGTGGCGGCTATGGTGGGCCACCCACATGGAGGTGATGTTTTTGGCATGCTTCTTACCTAGTTGATGGTGGCAATGGTGGTGTGCCTGGTTGTGGGAGGGGGTCTGATCCCCAGCTCAATGCCTCAGGACTGTGGGCGGGCCCCACGGCACTGGCAATGTGCTTGGTTGCTGGGACCAACTTTTAACTAGTGCTAAGATGACTGCCTGATGTTTGGTCATTGTGCTGACCCTTGAATCCATTCCTTTATTAGGGACATCCCAATTAACTGACGAAAAGCAAAAACTCTCCACTGAGCTCCATCATGTACACATGGGGCGATGTCATCCATAAAGTATACAATCTCCCCACAGCTGTCCACTCAGTTAATCTAATCTTTTCAATCCTTCAAGGCCCTTTGCAATTTATATTGGGCCATATTAACTAGAAACTGGAGAATAAGTTCCATGAGATTCTATTTTATCAAGCCACTCTGTAAGTGCCAAAGACTTAATTCAAATTATTTCTTATTTAGATTTACCCTGCTCCTTATGGGATATTTTTGGGCAATGGGTGCTACAACCAAGGGAAATTTCGGCAAGACAATACTTCCGATGGTTAAAGGAAGACATATTCATATTTTATTTATATTCCCTTCCCACCCCCCCAAGACTATAGGGCATACCTTGCTTAAACTGAATGGGATACCCACAGATAGCTGTAATTTGATTGCTGTGTTGATTCATGACAGTTTGTTAATTAGTACATTACAGCAGATATTAATTCAGAACCTATCTTGTAGGGAAACAAAACCACAAAGTTATTTTTTTGTTGTTGTTGTGTAAATAGTTTTAGTTACTCTGCATTACCAATTCAGTCAAATTTTTTATTACATTTTTCTTTTGTTCTCCTGCTCCCCTTTTCCATGGTTTATTTTGTGGTATCTAAATACAATTCTAGAAGGAGCAACTACAGGAATGGACCTGGGAGCTCCACACACCCTCCTCCCTTCTAGTGACAGGAAAATGATCACTTCAATTTTCACAAGTGAGGGAACTCTCAGCTGGATTCAGATTAAGATTCTGACCCAAATGAACTCCCACATAATAAACATTTTTCCAAGACAGAAATCCAGACCGTCACAGACCTTCTCAACATATTCAAAAACACTCTAGGTGTACCAGTTCCATGGATAGAAGATTCAAATCCATGTCTACAAGAAGCCCAAGAACTCATTCCTCCCCATCCCCAACCAATCACATATGCAGGCATGTCCCCAGCTTTCCAGAGCTCTGAAGCTTCTCTTATGGCAGTGGGCTCCTTCCCCGGTGGCAGTGAGCAGGCAGGACGCCTAAAAGAGAAGCTCCACAGGAGAAGCAAATGGGCTTTCAATGACTTCCCTTGGCAGGCTCAATGGTGCCCTTAACTTGCAGTCACTGGCCTCAGGCATCTGCCCCCCAGTAAGTGGCTTTAGACCTCCACTGATATTTTCTTTTTCTTTTCTTTTTTTTTTTTTAAAAAAAAGATGACCGGTAAGGGGATCTCAACCCTTGGCTTGGTGTTGTCAGCACCACACTCAGCCAGTGAGCAAACCGGCCATCCCTATATAGGATCCGAACCCGTGGCCTTGGTGTTATCAGCACTGCACTCTACCGAGTGAGCCACGGGCCGGCCCTCCACTGATATTTTCAATAACACAAACCCAGTGTTTGAAGAATCCAGCAAAATCACTCAAACCAAATTTTCTTTATGAAAAGAAAATTCTAAGGCACGTTGGCTAACTCAAGAAAACCCAGAACTGTTTCTTTCAGAAAATGAGGATGTCAGTTAATTATTATATCCATATCATCAAATTGCTTTGTAAACAATTTCCCATGTTTAAATACTTGTAGGTTTTTCAAGTCTAGGCGCTGGATTTCCATTTGAAATCAAGCAAAACAAAAGAACAGAGTTCAGAAACTTACTGTATATGGCCAGGAGAAGGAAAAATATAAAGAAGAATTTTTAACAAATAGAATGTAGGCCTTGAGTAACTTTTCTTTTTCCTGAAATTCACGTTTTTCTTGCCTCTTTGGAAATATATTCTACTCTGTTTCAAACTGTATTGATTAAATACTGTTTACCTTTTTTACAAAACAGGATCAATTAAGTGAACAAATCGTTTCAAGGTGACAAACCCTGGGAGGGGGAGTGCTGACCTTAAACTGGGCTGAATCACCCAGGAAAGGTCCCAAACAGAAACCCACAACCCAAAGGAATTCCCATAGGATGTCTATGCCCAAGAAAAATACTGGGTGAAAAGGCACAGGAATTTTAGACAAAATGGTTCCAGGTGGTTATTCGCTACTTTCCTCTCATGTTAAAATCCCCAAACAAAAAAATAAATAAATTTTTAAAAAAGAACAGTCTATGGCACTGTGGAGAAACTACACTAAAAATACAGTGTCCGTGCTCCTTTCGGCAGCATATACTAAATTGGAATGATACAAGATTAGCAGGACCCCTGCGCAAGGGTGACATGCAAATTCGTGAAGCATTCCATATTTTTAATAATTGCAATTTGTGGTAATGGGTATGCTGTTCATATTGATCTAACCATCACTTCTTGGGCACAAGTAGGGATGGTCAGCTTTATGCACCAAAAACATGCATAATCAATAATAATCATGATAAAAAGTACTGCATCTGTTTGAAATGCACAACAGATGAACAGGTGATAATGCTGTGATGAACTGGAGAGGGGAAGTCGGCATGTGGGAAATGTGGTGAGAGATCTGGAAATTTAGGGATTTATCGTCCTCCCTAGGAAGAGCTAAGCGGGAAGGACAGCGTCGTGGATTTGAGACGCTGCTTCCCAGACACTTGGAAGACTCGGGAAAACGGGTGAATCCTGAGGACAAAAGAGAGGCAGAGGACCTCCCTCGCTCGAGCCCCACAGCCAGAGTCGAGGAACCCGCCATCACCGCGCACTTCGGGGACACGCAGGGTTGCCCAGAGAGGGCTCCGGGCTGGGCCGAGGTCGCCGCCGCAGGGTCGGGACGCCTGGGGTCCCAGTCGCCGGCCCCGCCCCACCCTGCGGCCAGAGGGGGCCGACGGGTCGGAGCGCGGCGCGGCCCGGGTCCCGCGGCCAGCTCCGACCAGTTCCAACCGGCCCCGCTCCCCGTCTAGGGACGCCCGCCCGACGCTCACCATCTCTTGGCTTCCAGATGTCTTCGCGTCCTCCCAACGGCTCCCAAGGCCCGTGACCGTTACAGCGGGACAGGCGCCGCACGAGGCACAGCTCCGCCCGTTACAGACACGTGACTGGCGCTGACCCTGCACGAGAAGCGGAAGCGACGTCCACGAGCCTTCGCGGCGGCTCTTCTACACCCCTTCCGGCGGCGCGTCTGATTGGACAGTTTCTAAGGTCCCGCCCCCTTCAGTCTGCGTGACGTAGTTGCCAGAGGTCACGTGGCTTACACAGCCAGATGTCCACAAACCCTGGAGTCTGTCCTGGCCTGGGACATTTGCGCTTAAGAGGAACTTGTTCCCAGTCCGGAGTGGATATGGCACAGGTGTGCGCAGGGAATTCCAGGCTCGGTTTCCACGTGGAGCGACCCCCTTGTGCAGAGCTCTTGGGAAGTCTGAACCCCGCAGCCCTGAACTGGGCTCAGGAATCTTCCCAGGCGTTTTAAAACCTTTAAGACTTGTTCGTTAAAGGCCGAGCCCCACGGCGCACTTGGTAGAGTGCTGCGCTGGGAGCGCGGCGACGCTTCCGCAGCGGGTTCGGATCCTATATAGGACTGACCGGTGCACTCACTGGCTGAGTGCAGGTCACGAAAAACGACAAAAAAAAAAAAGACTTGTTTGTTAAAATTGTCTGGTGTACATTATACACAGCAAGAGGCTTTTTGCTTGTTTATCAGTCTTTGCACACCTAGAACACTTTGAGCTGTAATAGGCTATGATATCTGTAAGGCAATTGAATTCCTATTTTCACTGATATGTATTAGGAAAACAATAATAGGTTATGTAAATGTAAAATGAACATGAAAATTCTTGATACTCTTAACAGATTGGATCAAATTTACTAACCAATATATTTATTTAAACAGCTCTATGAAGATATGCATACCATGTACAATTTAGTGGGTTTTAGTATATTTACATATATGTGCAATTATTTACCACAGTTAATTTTCATCACCTCACAAGGAATCTTTTGTACCCTTTATCTCTCAATCCTCTACTCTACAATCTTCCTCCCCCAAACTCCAGCCCTAGGTAAGCGGTACCCTACTTTCCACCTCTACAGATTCTCCTATTCTAGACTTTCATATTAATAGAATCGTGTCTTATGTGGTGTTTGTGAATGACTCTTTTCATTTAGAACAGGTTTTTCAAAGGACATCCACGTTGTAGCATTGTCAAGCTAAAGAAAAAGGGACATCAGAGAAAAGTATGTCCTCATATAATGAGTTTATTCAGGAGTAAGCAAAAATGATTGTAATCGGAGATAACATACTACAGCAAGCCACAGATGCACCTGAAGAGGGGAGGTCAAGGGGAAGTTTTTATTTGGCAAAAAGGCAAAGTTGCCATAAGCTGCTTGGAAACAGTCATTGGTTCCAGAAGCTCAACCTGGAGCTTCCATGAGTTCATGGGTGGCGACGCTGTTACTGGCAAGTGTTCTTTCAAAAGCAACTAATCTAAATTGTAGTCCTAAAGAAGGATTTTCTTGTGTGTTTACTTAGAAAGTCCTTGAGGGCTGGCCGGTTAGCTTGTTTGGTTAAAGCACAATGTTATGACACTGAGGTCAAGGCTTCTAATCCCTGTACTGGCCAGCTGCCAAAAAAAGAACTAGAAAGTCTTTGAGATAGTCCTTATCTAGGGCCGAGCCCGCAGCGCACTCGGATCCTACATAGGAATGGCCAGTGCACTCACCGGCTGAGCACCGGTCACGAAAAAGACAAAAAAAAAAAAAAAAAAGAGTCCTTATCTTCAGACATACAAGCATGAGGCCTTCTCACCATCAGTTTGTTTGTTTGTTTGTTTTAGGGGTCTTACAAGAGTGATTTCATCCTGATATCTGCAACTTTCACATCTCCTGCTTTTGATTAAGATCTTTCCCCAGTAGCATTGTGGGTTAATAAGCCAATAGTCAGGTTTTAAGTGACCCTCAGTGCCAGGATGGATTAATCATGTTAGTTAGTCTTGTCCCACATCGGGGGAAGGACATCAACAGCTGGAGGTCAGTGTTAAGACCCTTTAAGTCATCTTGAGCAATAAGGAGGCCAGAATAAGAAGCTCTCCGGCATAGTATGCTGCATTTTGTCATTAAGTTTCATTTTGTCTGTTCTGTAGGCCTTGGCTGTAATTTCAAGATGAAGGGCTAACATCATTTTGTTAGGAGTGGTGTTTCTGCAAAAATTTGATTGACAAGAGGTACACAGTTTAAAAAGGAAAATACAAGGTAAAAAGAACAGCAATAGGACAGCTCCAATTTGCATGATGGTTTTAAGCCATAAACCTAGACTTAGAGGCAACCAACTGGATAAATCAAATGACCATGTGGGACTGGATGAGATTGGTTGTAGTCATGTGGCTTGGTCTCTTGTTATATGTGTGTCTCAACTTCCCCAGAGGAGTTTATCCAAGTACAGCATGCAGTACTAGCAACAGGAACAGACGCCACTTTGCTCAGCTAATAGATAATCAAAGGGCAGTTCTGTTATCAAAAACTACTCTGGCAAGAGAAGCTAAAGAGTGCTTCTGTGCAGCAATGGCCTTTACAGTAGTGTGTGCAAGGTTACCAATGGTGATGGACAGATTTCGAATGAATTCATTAGCTCAAACTCCACCTGAGGGAAGGATTCTTTGGATGACAGGAACAGCATAGGAAAGTTGAAGATCACCAGGGAGTCCTGAGGGGGTGTTTTGCCCAGTTTTCTGATGTGGCAGGAGGGGAGCCGCCCAGTGATTACTCCAGTGATTGGTTTCAGATTATGCATTGATAACAGAGTAGTCTATATCCCAACCCATACCGTCCTCCTGTTACCCTGATATGTAAACATTTGGAGGTCCATACTGAGGTGTCCCATTCACAAAAGTAAATATACTTCATAGAAGTTCAGAAATTTCTTCCATCTGTGATTTTCTGCATAAGATATACTCCCCTTAATAAGCCAGGGGTTAGTTATGTTACTACATGTTCTTAATAGTCATTCATAAAAAAATTCTTTATGCATATGTTACTCCCAAAAATTCTTTATGCATATGTTACTCCCAAAAATTCTTTATGCATATGTTAGGCAAGTCCTAGTGAATGGTTTATGAGGAATGGCCAATTCCATATTTCAGGGGGCCCAATTGGGAGGCCACCAATTTAAGAATATGAGGCAGGCAACAGCAGTTAAGGGTAAATGAGGAAGCTTAATCCTATAAAATGATCAAATTACATAACTTGTACAGGTGGTTGGATTTGCAATGTTAGTGAAATTCAATACAGGTCACTAAGGGGTCACTAGAATGATGGACAGATTGATGTTCTTTATGACAGATCTAATAATCAATAGGATTCTTTCCCCCTTCTTGTGGCAATTGATACACTAGAATAGTATTCAGCTTTTTAACAGGACATCCTCTCACATGCTACAGCATGAACGATTCTTAAGGCCATTATGCTAAGTGTAACCAGCCAGTCACAAAAAAGACAAATACTGTAAGATTCCTCTTAGATGAGTCAAGCAAATTCATAGAGAGAAAACGTAATGGTAGTTTCCAGCAGATGGGGAAAGGAAAAATGAGGAGCTGTTGTGCAATGGCTACAGAGTTTCAGTTTTGCAGGATGAAAAAAATCAAGATATCAGTTGCAGAACAAAGTGAATATAGTTGACACGTCTGACACTTAGAAATAACTAAGATGGTAAATTTTTTGTTGTTTTTTTATCCCAATTAAAAATTAAAAATGGGGAAAAGGACTTAAATAGACATTTGTACATGAAAACAGACAAATGGCCAATAAGCACATGAAAAAATGCTCAAAATAATTTACTAGGCACAAGGAGTCTATACAATGTAGTTTCAGGTGGATATTTACTGCTTTTTTCTCATGTAAAATACTCACCAAAAAAAATCTTTTTTTTTTTTGGTATCCAATGCGTGTTCATTTATTTTACACTTACAAAAGAAATTGCCCACTCCTTTGCCCCATTCTCCCCCAAAACAGTCTCCTTTTACAAACATTTAAAACTTAAAACCAAACGAAGATAGACAAGTTAATTTCAGTACAATTATTTTTCAGTGTAGCTGTCATAGTAAGAGTTTAAATTTCCTACAAGTGACCGATGTCCAAGTGACTTATAGGGAAATCCTGATTATTGGCCAAAAGGAAAATTCCATATTACAAGTTAGCAAATTCTAGTACAAACATAGTCCATGTGTTGAAACAGCTTTTCCTTTATACAGGTCTCAGGTCAGTCTGCTGACTGCATAATACCCAACGTTTTTGGATTCTTGCTCTCACAAATGGCTCATTTGTCATAGCTAAAGCAGCACAGTCACTAGCAGCAGGGGCTAGTGACTACCCTGGGGCCATGCTGGAGACGGCAGGCCTGGGAGTCCCTCACTGGCCCCAGGATAGCAAGACAGAGCCCCAGCCCCAGCTCTGCATGGAGGTCCTGGAGGGAGGGACAAGTTGCCCCTTTCTGAGGAAACATCAGACCCAGGACACAGGGCACGTCCACCCGAGGAGCTGGGCTGATTCTGGTGCAGGACAGCACATCTCCTGCCAGTGTCTCCTCCTCCCACTGCAGTCTGGCCAGGTGAGAGGTGGCCCTGGGCTTTGTTGATGGTGAGAATGCGGCCCTGCGCTTGCTGCAGCTGGGACAGGCTGGGGCAGGCTACTTGTCCCTCAGGATATTGAGCTGTTTCTGACACTCGGTGAAGAATGGAAATGGAGATTCTGCCCGATGACTGGCAGCAGCTCCTTCAGCAGCTCCCTCTTCTGCAGACTCTCTACTGTGGATTCCCACTGGCTTCCAGTGCAGTAGTGAACCGGACCCAGTAAGTCCTTGCACATTTCTCAGATTCGGTATTCAAACCCTTCGTTCACGAGGTACCATGCATAGAGGAGGAGCCAATGGCGGTACTAATGGCTGGACTGCAGGGTGAGTGCTGCTGCAACCTGGTTCTCTAGGTAGGCCAGGGTGGTCTCCTGCTGCACCACATGAGGCACGGAGAAGAGCCGGGCAGTATGCCTTCCTGAGTTGCAAGCGCAGCCCTGGATACGGCTAACGGTCCTGAGCACAGCACGGTGTCCTGGGGTGGCAGGCTGCTCCTAAATCCCACACACTGGGCCAGGGAGTCCTGCTTGTCAGAAAGCAGGTTCCATGTAGAAAGTGACGGATTAAAACAGTATGCCTTCCCATCAGACAGGTTCATCACTGGGATTCCATGCTGCGTCGGCAAGATCTGTGATGCCATCATGTCACTTCCTGCCAAGATGGAGTGTAGAGACTCTTCTTTCACCACAACCACCTGCCTGTGACCATCCCAGACAGAGTGTGGCCACAGCAGTGAGAGCCATGATGTAGGAGCCTGTACAATGCAAAGTGGAGATTGGGGATGGCAGGAGGATGGGACGGTGGAGAACACTGACAGCATCCTCTTTTCACAGGCAACACACACCATGTCACAGCTGCCAGCAGCAGTGAGGATCCGGCTGGTGAGCACTGTCTCCCATTCCTTCCCTTCCCGGTTGCACTTCAGGCAGCTCAGCTTCACACCCCCCATGGCATCACTTCCTTCCCCACCTCCATGTACACGGAGGGGTCGGAGCTCACCTGGAGGGTGAATGCTCTCTGGGGGCCTGGAATCGGCAGCTTCAGTGCAAGTGTTGGTGCAGACAGACACATGGCCTCCTTCCCAGCAGTCAGGGCAGCCGGAGACTGGACAGACACACAGGCATAAGGCGGGAGTCCTTTCAAGGACGCCCTTTCTTCTCTACTGGCTCTACCTCGAGCTCCAGTTTTCTCTTGGCCTACAGGACCTTTCCATCACTGTCACTGCTGCTCTCCAGGAGATCCCGAGGCCTCAGCTGTTTCACAAGGTTCTGCTCTTTTAACCTTTCCACAGTTGCGGGAGTCACACTGGTCAAGGCAGGAGCACCTGGCATGGCTCTGGACCACTATGTGAATCGGGAGTCAAACGCTTTCATGGGCTCAATCTGGAACGGGGTCATTAACATGGGGGGTGACAATGCAGCAGGACTAGAGGTAGTGTTTACACTGTCCTCACTGACAGAATCGCCTGCAGGCCTGGCGCTGGCGACTACCACACGCTCTGTGCAAGGCTTGGAGGCGCCGAAGGAGTTGGGGGTACTGGAGTCCAGTGGCAGGAGCTGTGAACTGCTGTGAGAGGGCAGCATGGTGCCCACCAGGGAGCCTGAAAGCGGGATGCTGTTAAAGAACGCCGTGGAGAAGTCCCCAGTGCCAGCTGTGCTATGCAGAACAGTGTGATTCTTCTCCGACCGTCTGCTGTCCCAGTCTCAACTTGTTTTTTCAAAAGGTTCTTCCTGATGTCTTCCAGACTCTCCCCGTTGACGACACCTGCAACCGAGGCAGCTGAGTCTGTCTCTGGCTGTGGCACTCTTCTGATCCAGCTGCTGCTGTTGCTGCCTCCGCTGGTAGCTGAGCATCTCAGGGTTCTCAGTGACAGCTGTGGAGAGCTGGGCCTCGGTCATGATGGCCAGGCTTTTGCTATAGGTGGACTGCTAGATGCGGCTCTTCTCCTTGCTCAGTGGGTCTCCGAGCTCATCCTGGGAGAAGAGGAATGCTACAGAACAGTCCATGGAGCACACCAGGATGCCCAGCCCATTCACAGTCCAGGAAATGTCCATGATGGATTTGTCAAGCAGCTCATGGATGACAACCAGTGGCCATTTGAAACACGTGAGCCAGACAGAGAGCAAGCGGTCCTTGCTGCCAGCAGCACAGCAGCAGTACAGGCAGCTGGGCTTTGCAGAACTCCCATTCTTCTGCTTCTTTTTGAAGATTTTAGGGTTTAATTCACAAGAGTCACAGCTTTCTAGTGCCCAGCGAAGTGCATGTTGGTCTTCCAGCCCTCCTTCAATGATCTGGGCAGTGGGGCCGGAGCTGTTCATGGCGTGGGCAGACACCAAGTAATGCCTGTCAGGTGACCAGCTGAGCCGCAACACATGAATTGTCCCTCCATGCTCGTCAATAGGCTTGGTGATGCTGGTCTCTAACTGCCAGTCTAGCGTCCTCCACACCTTCAGGCTGCGGTCATCAGCTTGAGAGGCAATGTATTTACCAACAGGGTCCCAAGTCACCCCTTTCACCAAACCAGAATGACCTCTCAGAGTAGCTAGAATTTCTGGGAATTTCACAGTGTCCCAAATGGCGACAGTGTTATATCCACACTGCATGAGGCCAGCCAGGTGTCACGGGGAGACCACGCTACATCCATCACATCGCCTGAGTGACTCCGGAGGATGGAGACACAGCGCCACTGCTGCACATTGGCGAGCTCACCACTGGATGAAGTACGTAGCCCGTGTCCACACCATAATCAGTTTGTCATCTCCGCCAGAAGCTAAATCCATCCCACTGTTTGACCACCGCACACGGTTCACACATGCTGCCGACTGTCCAAAGACGGTTCTGCGGGCAGGCCGAGTCTTCGGCCGAATAACTCACCCAGGTGTGCAGCCGACATCTGCGCCTTCAGACAGCAGGCCGAGGGCACTTACCGCCGCACGGGCCTTGTCTTTCTAGTTAGACCCACGTGCGAAGCTTGGGCACGCTGCCAACACGCCAAGCCTGCAACGGGCCCCTGTGTAATACCTAAGTGACTGTCCATCTGGCAAAGCATCTTGGGAATATTTTCATCCTCCTGGAGGACTGGAGACATATTCCAGACCACAACCTCCCCAGAATCCTGTCCTTGTCCTCCAGTTGTGAACTTAGTCCCGTCAGGGTGAATATCAACTGAAAACATCGGTTTGCCATTGTGGTTGACCCAGGTTGGTTTCAGGAGCTTTATTGTTCGGCTGCTGCTGCCGCCACCACAGCCACATCCCCTGCGCTGCTCCTCGTCCCCAAATAAGTCTTCTTTTAAAAAAACCATTTATTGCTCTGTGGGAACATGATAAACAGTTAAAACACTGCAGCGGTTTGAAATGTAGCGTTAACAAATAATTGAAGATGATACTTGAGTTGAAGAGGAAAAGTCGTCTTTGGGAATGTGGGGAGGGAACCAGAAATGCAGGGAGCTATTCCCAGCACTAGAAAGAGCTAGACTGGGGCAGGAGAAGGCCGACTTTCTTGACCAACTTTAGAAAGGCTCCTCAGAGCCCCCTTCTTGGATAGACCTTGTCCTTGGCCAGCAATGCCCAGTATTGGCAAGAATCCTGCGAAGCCAGTTTTGATATCCAATCGAGTTTCTCTTCCCTCACCCTTGATACCTAAAAAGTTCCATCCTCTTCTTCCTCCTGCCCATTGGCTATCAACCTACAGGCGGCCCTGTTGTATTCAGAATTGAATTCAATCTTTCTTTTCTATAGAAATAGTCTTGACCCAAATGCAGTAATGTTGAATGAAGTCTTCCTCGCCATTTTAAACAAATTTCCAGTGAAATTATTTTTTAAACAAGGGACAGGGTCAGAGACAAGAAACTGTTTCATGTGCATTTAGAAGACTCAGGAGAGAAAGACCCTGGTCACAGGAAGAGCTGGGGACCCTACGGGACTTCATGCTAAACACACCTCAGCCTGGTTCTTTGGAGGGATGGAGGTTCCTGAAAGCTCTCCATTACCCACCCCACAGAGTGTACTGGGATTCTCTCCTGATGACTTCACCCAGCTTCTACCTCACAGTCTAGTTGAGATTCAGGTCTGTGGGCACAGAAATTCCAACAATGGGGCTCCAGGGTTGAACTCACCACATGAAGTGAAGGAACAGAATGCCTACAAGTCCTTGCTGCCATCTCAGCCCCCAAGCCTGTGTGATAGAGGGCATTAAAATCTAAGCTGCTTCTTGACACAAATGCCAACCAGATATATATAGCATTTGCAGATGTTTCTTCTATTCAGTAGATCTTTTTGTTTATTTTCTTGTGCTGTCCATCAAGCCACATAAGTTTTTTAATTTTTGAAGTAAAATTATTTATTCTTCCTTTTTTCCAGTGTTTTGATATCATATCTAAGAACCTTTTTCCCAATCCAAAATTCTGATGATTTGCGGAGGCAGATTTTTTTATTATCAAGAGAGTGAGCTTCCTCTTAGTTTACACAGGAGAAAGTGATTGCCATGTTTAAATAATTCTGTGGAACGGCAAAGAACTGAAATTCACTATACTATCGAGAGGACAAGAGTATAATACAATAGTATAATACTATACTGTAATACCATTTATATGTTACTATATATACTATACACATTATATATTATATATACTAGTCATATATACTAATCATACTATATACTACATACATTATATATACTATATTTGTACCCTACATACTAGATAATGGTATAAAATATTTTAATATTGTACATGAATATCTCTTTTGAATACGGATACAAAAAGACACAGCAAAATATTAGCATACTGAATTCAGCAATAGATTTAAAAGAACTATACCCCATGATCAAGTGGGATTTAACCCTAGAAAGTAATACTTTCACATCTCAAAACCAATTAACGTAATACACCATATTAATAGATTACATATAAAAAATCACAATATTATAACAATTGATGGAGAAAAAGACATTTAACAAAGTTCAACATCCCTTCATGATAAAAAAACACTCAATGAAATGAAATAAAAGGGAACTGACTTAACATGATATAAGTCACCTATGAAAAACCCACAGCTAAAACTGTATTTGAAGGTGAAAGACTGAACACTTTGAAACTGATAATTGACCTTGCCAAAGTTGTAGAATACAAGTTTAATGTTCGAAAATCAATTATTTTTCTAAACGGTTAAGATTAACGATGTGAAAATAAAATTAATAAAACAAATCCATCAATAATATCACCAAAAATAATAAAATACTTAGGAAGTCATTCAACAAAAAAGTGCAAAATAAATATTCTGAAAACTATAAAAGGTTATTGTACAAAATTAATAAAGATCTAAATAAATGGGAAAACATCTCACGTTCATGCAACAGAAGACTTGACATTGTCCAGATGGCCACACTCCCTAAAATGGTTCATTTTTTAAACTCTGCTTACAGATTTGATGCAACCCCTATCAGATTCACAGCTGACTTCTTTATAGAAATTGATGAGGTGTTTCAAAAAGTTATATGAAAGGGCAAAATACACAGAATAGCCAAAGCAATCTGGAAAAAGAACAAAGCAAGAGGAGTCAGATTTTTTTTACTGCAAAACTTACTACTAAGTGTCTTACATAATTTGGGATGCTATCACAGAATAGCTGGAGTCCTAAACAGTAAACATTTATTTTTCATAGTTCTGGAGTCTGAAAGTCTGAGATGAGGCCACCAGCATTGTCTGGTACCTGTTGAGGGCCTTCTTCCTGCATAAGTCCTCATGTGGCCATTCCTCGGTGCATGCTTGCAGAGGGAGGGCAAGTGACCTCATTATCTCCTCATTGTATATGGGCAGTACTCTCATTATGGCTGCTTCTCCCTCATGACCACATCTAACCCTAATTACCTCTCAAAGGTCCTACCTCCAAGTACTGTCACATTCAGAGTTAAGGCATCATCATATAAATTTTGCTGGGACACAGTCTATCAACACAGTATTGTACCGACAAAGGGAGAGACAAATAGATCAATAGCACAGAATAGAGATTCCAGAAATAAAACCATACATTTTTGCTCAGCTGATTATCTAAAATGGTAACAATGATGGGGAATAAATAATCTTTTTAAAAATTGGTACTGGAACAACTGTATAGCCACATGCAAAAGAAGGAAATTGAACCCTTAAATTACACTATCTACACAAATTTACCAAAGTGAACCAAAGACCTAAACATAAGAGGCAAAGTTATAATACTCATAGAAGAAATACAGGTGAAATTATTCATGACCTTGGATTTGGCAAAGAATTCTTAGATAGGACACCGAAACCACAACCAACAAGAGAGAAAATAGATAATTTGAACTTTATAAAAATTAATCACTTTTGTACTTCAGAGAAGACCATCAAGAAAGTAAAAACAGAGGGCTGGCCCGTGGCTCACTGGGAGAGCGTGGTGCTGACAACACCAAGTCAAGGGTTAAGATCCCCTTACCAGTCATCTTTAGAAAAAAGAAAGAAAGAAAGAAAGTAAAACAGGCTAGTGGGTTAGTTCAGTTGATGAGAGCATGGTGTTAATAACACCAAGGTCAAGGGTTCATATTTCCGACCCAACCCGGCCAGCTGCCAAAAAAAAAAAAAAAAAGGTGAAAACATGCATTGAAACTCATCATGTGCACTGTTGGTGAGAGTGGAAAATGGTGCAGCTGCTGAAACTGACGCGTGTAGATTTAATTTGATTTTGACTTTTCTAGGATCAGAAATATGTATTTTGTGCTGTTTAATAGCCTATAGACATTACGGCAGTTAAGCACGTAGAGCTTAGATAAACAAATGTGGGAACTTGCAACAGAGTAAAGTTTAGCTTAAAGACTGTTCTGTTTATCTTTTAAAAAAATAAAGCTGGTCAAGCATAGAGTAATAATGATTTCAACAATGGTTAAAAATGATTTCGAGTCACCAGATGCTTGTCCCTGCTTTTGCTTTAAAGATAGCAGTGCTGACACACAGATAGAAGTTTGGTTTTTTTGTTTTGTTTTGTTTATTTTTAATTATTTAATTATGTACTTATTTTGCCGATTTTGAGTTTGGCGTGACCCAACACAGTCATGTAGATCATTCTGCATCCAGACAAAATGACGCCAAGAACCAAAATAGATCAAGATCAGGGAAGACGCTGAAGCTGGCACACGACTTACCCAATCAGAGATGTTCACGAGCTCTAGCCCCTTACCTTTAATTTTTGCCTTTAAAAACCCACGACTGAAAGCTGACAGGGAGTTTGAGTTTCAGCTGCCTTGAGCTCATTGACTGGCTCATTGACTCAGAATAAATTCTGTTCTTTATCACTGCAAACTCTGGCATGAAGGACTCTTTGGTCATCTGGTGCAGTGGACGATGAACCCCTCTTGGTTAGGTAACACTGCTACTGAAAACCATAACAGTTTCTCAAAAAATTAAAAACAGATTTACCATCTGATCCAGCAATTCCTCCTCTGGGTATATAACCAAAAGAATTGAAAGCAGGGACTCTAACAGATTTTTTGTGCTCCCATATCAATAGCAGCATTATTCCTAACAGCCAAAGGTGGAAGCACCTCGTCACCATCAATGAATGAACAGATAAGATTGGAAATTTTATGGTATGTGTATGTTACCATAATTAAAAATTTCAGAAGGCTGTTTAGCTCAGTTGGTTACAGTGTGGTGCTGATAACACCAAGGTCAAGGGTCCGGATCCCCATATCAACCTGTCACCAAAAAGTAAATAAATTTTAAAAAATTGAAATCACAACTCACAGAATGGAAGAATATTTGAAAACATTGAATATATCTGAAAGGGACTTGTAATCAGAGTAACTACAAATGTTTGAAACTCAATAATTAAAATTTAAAACACCAAATTAATAATGGGCAATGGATCTGAATAGACATTTTTCCAAGGAAGATACATATCCAAAAGCACATAAAAAGATGTTAAACATCATTCATCGTCAAACAAATGGAAATGAAAACCAGAATGAGATAATACTTCATGCCCTCTAGATTGGCTAGAATCAAAAAAGTGAGATGTTAACATTTTTTGGAGAGGATACGGGGACTGGAACTCTCATACACTGCAGGTAGGAATATAAAATGAGGCAGCCAATTTGAAAAACAGTCTGACAGTTCCTCAAACAATTAAATGAAGAGTTATCGGGGCTGGCCGGTTAGCTCAGTTGGTAAGAAAATGGTGTTGTAACACCAAGGTCAAGGGTTCAGATCCCCATACTGGCCAGCCACCAAAAACAAAACAAAAGAAAACAAAAAAAGAAGAGTTATCATGTGACCCGAGAATTCTACTCATAGGTGAAAAATCCCATGTGTCCACACAAAAAATTGTAAAGGAATGCTTAAAGCCAACCAATTTACTCATAATAGGTGAAAGGTGAAAAGAAACCAATTATTCATCAACAGATGAATGAATCAACAAAATGGGCTGTATTTATAAAATGAAATTTTCTTTTTTTGGCCATAAAAATGAATGAACTATTGATACATGCTGCAGTGTGGATGTGTCTTGCAAAACTCATGCTAACTCAATGAGCCAATCGCAATGACCAGATATTATATACTTTCATTCATCTGTAAGTTCAGAACAGGAGAAGCTATAGCAGCAGAAAGTAGATAAGCGGTTACATAGGGCTGGGGGTGGGAGAGGATGATGGGAGGATAGGGGAGTAAAAGGTTACAGGAGTTTCTTTACAAGGTGATGAAAATGTCCTAAAATTGGCTGTGGTGATGGTTGCAGGTAACTGTGAAAATACTAAAAACCATTCAGTTGTACACATTAATGGGGTGCATTGTATAATATGTGTATATCTCAATAAAGTTGCTCAAAGAAATGAATAATTAGGCATTTTGATCCAATCTGTTAAACTGTTTGGTACATCCCAAATTTAGATAATCTTTTATTGTTTTTTTCTTCTATCAGTGAAAAAAGGAATTCATTTGCCTCAGAGACATCATAGCTGTTTACATTCGAAGTTCTCTAGGAATACACTCACAAACTGATGTAAAATAAATTTCCCAATTTCCTTCCCATGTAAAATGTATACCAGAATATTTCAATGAGCACATCTCATAGCTCCTGGCTGTTCTGAGAAGAGCCCCTGAGCCCAGGCTACGGCTGTGGGTTCAAACTTCCACCCAGAGCCAAGTGCTGGGGAGGCCACGGGATTCCTTATCTAAGGTGCAAACAGTGTGGGGTGGGGATGGGATGGGTGGAAGCCTCAACTTTGTTAATGGTGAAAGATCAAAATGGAGCCAGACTTTTTATTACAAGTGCTGACGTCAGTTTCAAGCATGTTTGTTAGAAAACCAGGGTCACAGTTCCATGAGTGGCCTTCCAGCCTTACACCTATCCCATTTTCTCTGGAGGACACCAGAGTCTCCTGTTCAAGTCTGGCCTGGCCCAGACACCCCTCCTGCTACAGACAATGGGGTTGCTCCAAATAGAAGCTGAGCCTGGAATTCCCTGTGCACCCCTGTGTACCCACAATCAGAACAGAGATGGGGCAGACACCCCACAGGAAAATATATCTAGCTAAATGCAAACGCCCCTGCCAGGGACAGACCTGTTCTGCTCTGCCACTGAGATCTCCTGCCCCGCTGTCACGCAGGCACCAGGGGGCAGGGCAGTGGGAACTGTCCAGTCACCTACAATGCAGGGTAAAGTGGCAGCTGCCTACATAGCATGGACATCACGTCCTGCACCAGATCCTGCTTCACCTTCCCTGAGGAGCTGGGTGAGGGCAGGCAGGACCCGTGTGCTCAGTGTGCCATGCGGGGTGCAGCCTGTTCCCTGAGTCAGGCTGGGGACAAGAAGGGGCCCCCATTTCCCAGTGCACCCATGGGGGATTGACCTTGGCAACGGGAAGCTGGGACAGGACAGAGATGCTGAAGTCCCGCTCTTCCTAGAAAAAGGCCTCCGTCTGACTGACAGCGGGGGGTCAAGGCATGTGTGTGTCCTTGGCTGCTCCATCTGGAGTGTACATTTCATCTCGCTGGGGTGAAGGGGGAGGTGAGGGCAGTCAGAATCTAAATATCACTGACCCTCACATTGCTCCCAGAACTGTCATAGATTCTCTAAAATATGTTCCTCATTTCCTGTTTGCCTTTATGATCATTTCCAGAAATGCTAAACATCTGTTTTAAAATAATTATACCATTTTCGTTGGGGAGTGGGTCAGTGGAGTGCTGCGCTGTCATGTCGCCCTCCCGCATTTCACTTGCTGCCCGTGTCAGCAGATGCTCCACAATTTCATGTATTATGCAGTAACCCTGTAATGGCACTTACTGTATTTAGAAATAGCATTGAAAAAAGTTAAATTGGGAGACCACGAGCTCCGTGGCACCAGTGTGCGACAGAGCAGGTAGGCCTCCCTGCTGTTGGAGGCCTAGCCCAGCCAAGTGCACGCAGACCAGAGAGGCGACCCCCCCCCCCAGAGGCCCGAGACCCGTGGAGACCATGTGCCCTGAACAACCTAATACTTCACCTTAAAGAACTAGAAAAACAAGAACAATCCAAACCTAAAGTTAGCAGACGGAAAGAAATCATTAAGATCAGAGCAGAACTCAATGAAATTGAAACCCAAAAAACAATACAAAAGATCAATGAATCGAAAAGTTGGTTTTTTGAAAAGATAAATAAAATTGACAAACCATTAGCACAGCTAACTAAGAAAAGGAGAGAGCAGACCCAAATAACAAAAATTAGAAATGAAAAAGGTGATATTACAACGGATACCTCTGAAATACAAGGAATCATTCGAGACTACTATAAACAACTATATGCCAACAAATTTGAAAATCTGGAGGAAATGGATAATTTCTGGACACACACAAACTACCAAAACTGAGCCAAGATGATGCAGAAAATCTGAACAGATCAATAGCAATAAGAGATTGAAGCTGTTATCAGACGGCTCCCAACCAAGAAAAGCCCAGGACCAGACGGATTCACAGCAGAATTTTACCAAACATTCAAAGAGGAATTGACACCAATTCTCTACAAACTATTCCAAAAGATTGAAACAGAGGCAATTCTCCAAACTCATTCTATGAAGCAAACATCACCCTGATACCCAAACCAGGTAAAGATACAACTAAAAAAGACAACTACAGGCCAATATCCTTGATGAACACAGACGCAAAAATCCTCAATAAAATACTAGCTAACAGAATACAGCAACACATACGCAAAATTATACACCATGTTCAAGTGGGATTCATCCCAGGGATGCAAGATTGGTTCAACATATGCAAATCAATAAATGTGATACACCACATTAATAAAAGCAAAGACAAAAACTGCATGATCATCTCTATTGACACTGAAAAAGCATTTGACAAAATTCAACATCCTTTCATTATAAAGACTCTCTACAAGTTAGGCATAGATAGAAAGTATCTCAACATATTTAAAGCCATATATGACAAGCCCACTGCCAATATCATCCTGACAGAAAAAGAGAGAAAGGGGGGGGGAAGAGAGAGGGAGAGGGAGAGGGGGAGGGAGAGAGAGAGAGAGAGAGAGAGATAAAGGAAGGAAGGAAGGAAAGAAAGAAAGAAAAGAAAAAGAAAAGAGAATTTTTTTTTTTTTTTAAAAGATGACCGGTAAGGGGATCTCAACCCTTGGCTTGGTGTTGTCAGCACCACGCTCAGCCAGTGAGCAAACTGGCCATCCCTATATAGGATCCGAACCCGTGGCCTTGGTGTTATCAGCACCGCACTGTACCGAGTGAGCCACGGGCCGGCCCTGAAAAGAGAATTTTTTTAAAAAGAGAAAATCTACAAGAGCTATCAGGCAATGTTAAGCACACAAATATCTGAATCATGATTGTCCCAGAAAGGGAGGAGAAAGGAAAAGTCATTGAAAACTTATTCTACTAAATATTAATGAAAAACTTCCCAGGTACTGGGAGAGATACGGATATAAGAGGCTCAAAGATACCCAAACAGATTCAATCCAAAAATGTCCTTCCTGAGACACATTGTGGTTAAACTGTCAGAAGTCAAAGACAAAGAGAATGAATACTAAAAACAGCACAGAAAAGTGTCAATTTACCTATAAGGGAGTCCTCTCAGACAAACAGCTGACTTCTCAGCTCAGGTCAGAAGAAAATGGGATGATATATGCAAAGTTCTAAAACAAAAAAACAAACAAAAAACCACAAAACAAACCTGCTAGTCAAAAATTCGACACCCAGCAAGGCTATCTTTCAGAAATGAAGGAGAAATAGCATATTTACCAAACAAAAATGGTGGGAGTGTGCCACTACATGAGCAGTCCTAATCCTTAAGGGAGTCTGGCATCTGGAATCACCACCATGAATACACAAGAAAGAACAAAACGAACTGGTAGGGCACATATGCATATAAGAAAGAGAAAGAAATTAATTCTTCCACCTCAAAAAACCAATGAACACCAAAGACAAACAATAAAAGGGAAAGTAACAAATGATATTTGAAAAAATCATACAAAAATCAATACAATGCCAGGAGTAAGATAGTAACTTTCAATCAGAACCCTAAATGTAAATGGATTAAATTCCTCACACAAAAGACATAGTGGCTGTAGGGATTAAAAACTAGATCCATTTAAAAATAAATAAATAAATAAATAAATAAATAAATATAAATAAATTAAATAAATAATACATACATACATACATACATATACATACATACATACATACATACTAGATCCAACTATATGCTGCCCAGAAAAAAACTCACTGTACTTCAAAGACTCACACACCTAATAGTGAAGGGGTGGAAAAATATATACCACCGAAATAGAAACCAAAAATGAGCAGGAGTAGTTACTTTTATATCAGATAAAATAGATGTTAAGCCAAAAACTATAAAAGAAACAAGGAAGGTCATTATATAATGATAAAGGGATCTATACAGCAAGAAGACATAACAATCATAAATATATATGCACCTAACATTGGAGCAGACAGATATATAAACACTATCAGGCCTAAAGAGACAGAGATAAAACCCAATATTATTAAAATAGTTGCAATTACATCTACCATTTTACTGTTTTTTACTGTTCTTTTTTAGCCCTTGTTTAGTCCCGCTCTGCATGGACAATGTTATGCCTGAGTGAGTCAGATAACATCCAGTTCATAGTGGGCAGTTCAGGTAGTATGGGAACTTGGGGGCCCATGCTGTGTTCAGTCTCATTATTCCTGTGAGTTTCACAAAAAATGTTTGAAGGTAGGTATCATATACATGGTCACATCAAAGATTATCAGAGATCTTTAACAACTGGATATAGTCAACAGTGTCTTTAAATCTAATTAGATTAGAGTGCAAATTTCAGAAACTCCAGAACTAATTCAGAAATCTCATCCTTAAAATTCTATCCCTCAAGAACCACCCTAGGTAACAAAATGTTTTTGTCAGGATCTAGAGAAATTGAAATGACAGGGTGTATATTTGGAGATAAATAGACACAAAAACAGAGAAAAAAGACCTTCCCATACATCAAGTGTGAGACTAATGCCTAATTATGAGACTTCTACATAGGTTATATTCTTGATCTTGTATTAAATCCAGCTGCCATGTTTCAAAAATCAAGGCTGCTAAAATGTGCATTTGTGGGAAAAAGCATGAAATGGTGATGATTACACAAGGAGTTGCCCAGCCGCTGAAATAAAATGAAGATGAATATTACTTCTTTTTAATTGCAATAAATATATATAATTATATATTGAGTAGCTCAAAGAATTTGGGAGAGGGTCAAACTTCCACTAACAATAGCAGTTTCACCTTTCAAAACTGGAAAGATGAGAAGTGCGCCACTACAAAAAATCTGTCACAAAGTTCAAAAGAAATTCATGCCACTTTGTAGAAACATAAAATTGATCCCGAAGGTCTACTATCATTGCTGATACCTCCATCTTCTTTCCCAGGAAACTGAAAGCCCCCTACAGTGTTCAATTTATTCTATCACTGATATCCAAAGGGAAAGGTCATGTGGCTACTTCTGGTAGGTGGCACCAACATCTTATGACTACATGCCAGCTATAAGAAACAGGTGGAATCTGAGTTCTGACATGTTTTTGAGAAGCCCTGTTTATAAGATTTTAATTCACTAACATACGAAGGCCAATGAAACAATGATACATTCAAATATGCAGGATGTATTAGTCCGTTTTGTGTTGCTTATAACAAAATACTTGGAACTGGGTGATTTATAAAGAAAAATGAGGGCCGAGCCCGTGGCGCACTCGGTAGAGTGCTGCGCTTGGGAGCATGGCGACGCTCCCGCCGCGGGTTCGGATCCTACATGGGAATGACCAGTGCACTCACTGGCTGAGTGCCGGTCACGAAAAAGACGAAAAAAAAAAAAAAAGAAAAATGACATTTATTGCTTACAGTTTCTGAGGCTGTGAAGTCCAAAGTCCATCTGGTGATGGCAATAGTGACCCAGGGGTCTCACATTGCAGGATGGCGGAAGCAGAGAGAGCAAATCAAACTCTCCTCTTATTTTAAAGCTCTCAGAACCACACCCCGACCACCATCTTTAATCCATTCACTACAGCATGGTCCTACAATCTAATCACCTCTTCAAGGTTCCACCTTTCAATTACCATAATAGGATTTCCCACCCCCTTAACAGTCATAATGGGGGCTAAGTTTCTAATACATAAAACGTGGGGGACACAATTCAAGCTTCAATGAGTTTTGGGTATTCATAATTCAATCCACTACAAGATTCTAATTTCATATTCTGTTCTCTTTCAACTCCCATTGACATTCCATGGTCCATGAGGATAACAATCAGGTAACCAAATTTCATTCACATCAGTGTGAAAACTTCAATAAGCAGCTTGTGCAGGAAGTTGGAGAGAATGAAGGTGATCTAGGCATTTTTAAAAAGCCAAGCAATAATTTTCCAAAGATATGGTACTTGAGCTGAGTCTCAGAAAGAGTAGAATCTAGCCCAGTGCAAAAGACACCTATTTACCACTCCCACTCACCACCGTGTTCTGTGTCCCAGGAAGCTGATCTTTAAGTACCACATTTGTCAGGCCCCCCACAGCTTGATTTCTGGTTGATTCAGCAGGAAAATGGGTGTATAAATACCTCACAGAGACTCCACTTTCAATTCTTTTTGGTATATTCCTGAAGTAAAAATGCTGGATCCTGTGCTATTTCTAATTTTAAGAGTCTGTTACACCTTCTCCAACAATGGTTGTACCATTTTACATGACTACCAACAGTATACAATGGCCACAATCACTCTACATCCTTGTCAGCATTTATTTTCTTCTGTTTTTATACTAGCTTCTAATTCTAATGAGTGTTACTAATAATTAGTGATGTTGAACATTATGTGCTTATGGGCCACTTTTCTATGTCTTCTTTGGAAAAACGTCTAAGTCATTTACTCATTTCTAAATTGATTTGTGTCTTAGCTAGCTTTGGCTGCTAAAACAAAAAACCATAAACCATATGGTTCAAACAACAAACATTTATTTCTGATAGTTTGGTAGGCAGATAAGTCCAAAATCAAGGCCCTGACAGATTCGCTGTCTGCTGAGGGCCTGCTTCTTGGTTCATGGACAGCTATCTTCCGTGTTGTCAGATGTGGAGAGTGAAAGCAAGCCTCTAGCAAGCTCCACCTTCATAATCTTATCAAATCCTAATTGCCACCCTCCAATACCAACTCCTAATACTATCACATGAGAAGGGAGATTTCCAACATATTTATTCAGGAGGGACACATAGTCAGTTCATCATTTTTGGCCCCTGACCTCCCAATATTATCTTTTTCACATGCAAAATACATTAATTTTATTCAAAGAGGCTCAATGTCATAACTTGTTTCGGCATCAACTCTAAACTCTGAAGTCCAAATTGTCATCTCAATATCATATAAATCAAATATGAATGAGACTTAAGATTCATAACAAGGCAAAAAACTTCTCCAGCTGTGAACCCGTGAAACCAAAATACAATGATATAGGACAGGCATAAGATAGACATTTGTATTCTATTCCTTCACCACGATCTCTATTTATCTCTTTACCACAATCTCAGCTTTTTCTAGCACCTACCTGAAAACTCTTCCAGCCTATACACATTACCTAGTTCCAAAGCCATTTGTACATTTCTAGG
Source organism: Cynocephalus volans (assembly GCF_027409185.1). Classification (NCBI taxonomy): domain Eukaryota; kingdom Metazoa; phylum Chordata; class Mammalia; order Dermoptera; family Cynocephalidae; genus Cynocephalus; species Cynocephalus volans. The sequence goes on from NC_084469.1 coordinate 104,104,172, forward strand.
CATTGGTACAGCAACATATAAATATAATATATAAATATATACAAATATGATATACAAATACACATTTTATAGTATTAAAATATAAAAATAATATAAGATCTATTAATATGAACTTACATAAAAATAATAAAATTAAAAATACAAATAAATATTATATAAAGCACTCTTCTGACATCAGCATAATGCCATTAGAAATAACACAAGGAAAACTCAAAATTTTAAAAATATGGAGAAGTTAAACACTCACTTAAAAACCAACTGGATCAAAAAGGAATAACAAGGGAAATCAGAAAATAATAATGAAGAAAACTGAAAACATAAAACTTTTAGGACAAAACAAAAGCAGTGCTAAGGAGAAAACTGACAGCATAGAGACTTCCTCAGATGAGATTACTGTATAATCATGCTTGTGTGTGCTGAGCTAATGTCTACAGGGCAATGAGGGCTGCAGTGCCTGAGGTTGTGTGGGTCCAAAGATGTGGGTTCTGCCACTGCTTCCTCCACCATCTAACCTTGCAGTCACCTGAGGCTGGTATAGAAAAAATTTCCAGGGCCGGCCCGTGGCTCACTCAGGAGAGTGAGGTGCTGATAACACCAAGGCCACGGGTTAGGATCCCATATAGGGATGGCCGGTTAGCTCACTGGGTGAGCCTGGTGCTGACAACACCAAGTCAAGGGTTAAGATCTCCTTACCGGTCACCTTTTAAAAAAAAAAAGAAAGAAAAAGAAAAAATTTCCAAAGAATGGGTCAGGCGTACAATCCCAAAGATGTTTCCTCAAAAAAAGGCAGAGAGGATTTGAAACGGAAAGCTTAGAAGTGGAAACGGCTGCAAGACTGGTCGTGGAAACACATGATATTGATATTCAACAATCAGGGTGCCCCTACAGAACCCCAACTAGGGACACAGCGGGGAATGTGTGTATGCCTCAGAACCCCAGTAATCCCAAAGATCTGACCCAAAAATCTACAGTAAATTTCAGGACAGAATCCAAAGTACTTACAGAACTACCTCACATCAAAAGTAAAAATCAACAATCCACAGATCCACTTTAAAAAAATTAGGCACCGATAAGCATAATGTATGACCTGTAGTTCTTTCATGTTGTAAATTTTCTTGAGCATTACACATGAATTAATGGCCATCAGGCTTTCCATATTATCGACATTTATAGGGTTTCACTGAAGTGTGAGTTTTCACACAGCTTTTATATTTGTTAAAGCTTTTATATTTTTATATATTTGTTAAAAGCTTATATTTGTTAAAGCTTTTATATTTTTATATATTTGTTAAAATTTTAAACTTTCTTGTACTTTATAAACTAATGAGGTTTCAATGTAGTGTGCATTTCTACATGTTTTTTAAGTCTATAGGTTAACTGAAGGCTTTTCCACAACCATAAATTTAGGATTTTTTTTCAGTATGAGTTTTTTCATGCTTTCGAAAGGAACTGGAACAAGTGAAAGCTTTACCACATTCCTTACATTCGTAGGGTTTCTCTCCAGTGTGAATTCTTTCATGTACTCTAAAGGAACTGGACCTACTGAAGGCCTTACCACATTGTTTACATTCATAGGGTTTTTCGCCATTGTGAGTCCTTTCATGCATTTGTAATGAACTGGGACAGTCAAATGCTTTCCAACATACCTTACATTGATAAGGTCCATCTCCGGTGTGTGTTAACATGTGTCTCTGAACACTTGAGAGAGAAGTGAAGGCTTTTCCACATTTCTTACATTCATAGGGCTTCTCTCCAGTGTGTGTCCTTTCATGACTTTGAAATGAACTGAGACAGTCAAAGGCTCTCTCACATACCTTACATTTATAAGGACCATCTCCAGTGTGCAGTATCATATGTCTCTGAACACTTGAGAGAGAAGTGAAGGCTTTCCCACATTTCTTACATTCATAGGGCTTCTCTCCAGTGTGTGCCCTTTCATGCATTTGAAATGACCTGGGGTAGACAAAGGCTTTCCCACATACCTTACACTCATAAGGTCCATATCCTGTGTGTGTTATCATGTGCCTTTGAACATCTGCAAGAGAAATGAAGGCCTTCCCACAGTCTTTACATTTACAGAGTTTCTCTTCAGTGTGGATTCTTTCATGTCTTCGAACAGAACTAGGACAACTGAAGGCCTTACCATATTGTTCACACTCATATAGTTTCTCTCCAGTGTGAGTCCTTTCATGACACTGAAATGAACTGAGACAGCCAAAGGCTTTCCCACATACCTGACATTTATAAGGTCCATGTCCAGTGTGTGTTATCATGTGTCTTCTAACATCTGGAAGAGAAATGAAAGCTTTCCCACATTCGTTACACTCATAGGGTTTCACTCCAGTGTGAGTTCTTTCATGTCTTTGAAGGCAACTGGAAAACCTAAAGGCTTTCCCACATTCCTTACACTCATAGGGTTTCTCTCCAGTGTGAATTCTTTCGTGTTGTTGAACATAACTGGGATAACTAAAGGTTTTACCACATTGTTTACATTCATAGGGTTTCTCTCCAGTGTGAGTTCTTTCATGACTTTGAAATGAACTGCGATAGCCAAACGCTTTCCCACATACCTTACACTGATAAGGTCTATCTACAGTGTGTCTTATCATGTGTCTTCGAACAACTGGGAGAGAAATGAAAGCTTTTCCACACTGCTTACATTTATATGGCTTCTCTCTGTATTCATCACTTTCATATGGTTTGTGTCCAGTGTGAGATGTGATGTGCCTATTAAGGGATGAATGATACATGAAGACTTTTTCACACAAGCTACATTCACATGGTTTTACTCCAGGAGGACTTTTCTTATTCACATTAAGATTTGGAATCTGGCTGAAGGTTTCTCCACAGTGAGGACTTGCTTTAATTTCACCAACTTTCTCTACAATATGATTGCTGTAAAAAATGAGAAGCACAGTATTAATGGTTTATCTACTCTTTTACATTCATTGATATGTATTGGACTTACATTTTTACCAGTGTCAGGGAAAGCATAGGTTCTCTGCCCTGCCTGAGTTGTTCGAAAATGAATGCACTGAGTAGGAGAGTTGACCACAGCTATGAAACAGTGACATTCAGATGTGCAGTATCTTAGCACTGTTTCCTATTTTGCAAACACTGAATATCTATGTCACATTTCAATATACATTTTTGGTAAACATTTTCCACAAATAATCAAACTTAAAGTTGGGGTTATTTGTTTTGTTTGCTTATTTTAAAAATTTTATGACATATTAAGAGTCTCCCAAGGGACAATTCTTTGTCTTCTGAATACAAATTACCTCAGATTTCTGCTCTGATTTTTGTACTGATGCTGAATACTCTGGTCTTTCCATTGTTTCCCTAAAATGTAGAACAAGAGAAACCATGATGAATTGTTACAAATTATAGAACAAAAATAAATTCTATGTTCATGACAGCTTCGACCATACCTGATTTAGTCTGCAAAGTATTCTCTTTCCACCTTCCAAACAGTGGAACAGCACCGATAGGTAAGAAACAAATGTTCTCTAATTGACTGAGGGAAGGAATGTGTCATCCTTACCTATGGAAGCCAAGTTTGTATAGATTTCCCCCATGACATCTCTGTAGAGTTTCCTCTGGAAATGATCCAGCATAGCCCACTCCTCCAGGGTAAAAGTGACGGCCACATCTTCAAAGGTCACTGAGTCCTAAAACATCCCACACGTGTTTAAACAGCATGAGAAGACAATGCAGGATTGTATACTCAATTCAGAAAAGGTCAAAAGCAATTCTGTGCTTTCCAATCATTTCTGTTATAATAAATAAATATGGTCATCAGAATCATAACTCTGTCGATGCAAATTTAACAGCACCATGAAAACTTGGAACTGACTTCTACATTTTTACTGTGGTCACTACAAGTTACTACATGCCTGATTGCTTTCCAATGCCAGCATCCTGTTCACCTTGAAGAAATGACAGGAATACTATACAAATGATGCAAATATTAGGACCATCATTCCTTATGAGAAAACATCTTCCATTTCCTTCCTTAATGCTGTTCACATCATGTAGTACTTCATGATGCACAGTGTAAAACCTGGATGAGGTTTCAATGAAGAAATACACACTGAGGAAGTAAAAGCACTGTCTTCTATTCCTTTCAGCAGCATGACAGGCTGGAAGCCTATACAAATCCAACTTGCAACAAGGTCTAGGGAACCATGTTTTCCTGAAGGACTCCAGGCCATTACAAGTAGTTAAGATTCAGCTGGGAGAATAAAAATATTACTCTGGGAATGTATTAATTTTAACGTGGTTGTGTAATATTTGTCTGGATTCAGTGTTTCCTTTTTGTTTCTGTCACATTTCATTGTGCTAGGAAGTTACTGCGAAGACAGAGCTGAAGCACAAGGAAGAAGGCATGGCACCTTAGACCTTCACAAAATCCCCACACTCATGAGCCTCAGAGCAGCTTTCTGCTCATCCTTAGCATGCGCTGGAACTTCAAAATGTTCACGGAAAGAGTTACATTATATTTCAATTCTATTTTTCCACAAACTTTTTGAAGAACCCTCATACATATACACACATACTAAGAAGGTAAGATGCCAGAGAAGCTCTTTATGGCAGACCCACAACAGTGTACGTACCCTGTGCCCCTTGAGGAACAGGTTAAGAGTTGCAATTTCCAAGAGATTTCATTGACATCTACAATGGTTTTGATGGATTTAGTCAGGATTATAAAATACTTAAAGGGTTCAGCAAGTACTTTCTTCCAAAAGAACAGAAAATCCTCTTTGTCGAATTTCAAGAAGAAATGATTCCTGATCAGCCAGTAGGTTACAGTACATTGTATAATGTCAAAGCAAAATGAAGCAGAAAAAAAAAAAAAAAATGTTCTTAGAAAGAACTGTCCCGGGCCGGCCTGTGGCTCACTCGGGAGAGTGCGGTGCTAATAACACCAAGACCCCGGGTTCGGATCCCATATACAGATGGCCGGTTCGCTCACTGGGTGAGCGTGGTGCTGACAACACCAAGTCAAGGGTTAAGATCCCCTTACCGGTCATCTTTTTAAAAAAAAAAAAAAAAAGAAAGAAAGAACTGTCCCCAAGATGCCCCCTTTCATAATATTTTAAAAATTCTATAATTCCCAAAAAAAGACTGTGTAAGAGTCAACAAAAAGTACTTCTAAAGCTAATAGGAATAATGGACGTCACAGAATGAAGCGGACCTCAAGAATGAATGGACCTCAAGAATGAAGTGATAGCTTGCCTAACATATATCAAAGGTTCTGATACTGTGGAAACCACAGTATTAGTGAAAAGATAAACAAATACCCCAAGGGAAAGAAAAAGGCTCCAGTGTAAGACTATACTTTCAGGGATCATTTCTATAGTTTGAAAAAGGCTCCAGTGGCCTGCCATTTATATGGAGAGTTGATTAATGACAGAATAGGCATTGTAGAGTAGTGGCAGACATCACCGACTCTTTAATGCAAGAAACAGAACAGGTATCTAATCTGAAAAATTTTACAGTAATTCTTTTTATTCCAGAGATAATAACCAATTTACTGTAGATTTAGAGCAAAAGATAAAACCATAACAATTTTATTTTTATTTATTTATTTTTTTAAAAGATGACCGGTAAGGGGATCTTAACCCTTGACTTGGTGTTGTCAGCACCACGCTCAGCCAGTGAGCGAACCGGCCATCCCTATATGGGATCCGAACCCGTGGCCTTGGTGTTATCAGCACCACACTCTCCCGAGTGAGCCACGGGCCGGCCCCCCATAACAATTTTAAAAAGTCACAGGCATGCAATGTTTTAGAACAAAATTCAAGGGTCAGCCACCAAAAAAAAAAAAAAAAAAAAAAGTCACAGACAACTTTTTTTTTTTAATGCAAAAACACAGAAAAAGGGTAAGCCACAAAGGAATAGACTGATAGGTTCAAATATATTAAAATTAAAGGAGGTGAAAGAAAACGTAGAAAGGAAATATCTGCAATACACGCAATATAAAAGGGTTAATGTCCAGAGTAACAATGAATAAACACGTATTAAAAACTAGGAAAATAATGAAAACATATTAAACAGAAGTTGAAAGATATGAAAAAAAATCCATCTCTTTATTAAAGATGATATAGCAAATAAGATGATAAATAGATTCCAGTTCAAAATGCTAAGGACAAAACTTATTTCATTAGATAATCCCAAGTGTCGCTGGCCATCATGAAGACAAAGTAAAGCACATGTGGAGGAAGTTGACTAATAACTTCACTGCTATGTCCTATACAGGAACTGATCATGATCTAAAGCCCAGCAATTTTTTTCTATTGTTCTGAGGATTTATCATGCATTGGCACTTGCAGACTGATACTAATATGATACGAAGAATATTGTTCACAATACCAAAAAATAAACTTGGAGAAGCCCGAACACCACAATCACTGTAATGGGTGAGTGAACTGGACAGCCTACAGCATCAGACACCAGCATGCGTGAAACACACTGGGGCAAAGAAACTACTGGAGGCAAACTTTTTCACTGTGTTTCCACTATACTCATTCATTCAAAGTTCAACAGAGGCAAAACTAAAAGCACACTGTTTAGTGGGGAAAAAAAAAGATGGTAAAGGTAATAGGAATAAAAAGAATCAGGACAATGATCATCTATGGAGCATGAAGACTGGTCAAAGAGAGGAGCACAAAGAGAATCTGAATACAGCCTAAAACCCAGATATGGGGGCCGGCCCAAGGCTCACTTAGGGGAGTGTGGTGCTGATAACACCAAGGCCATGGGTTCGGATCCCATATAGGGATGGCCGGTTGGCACACTTGGGAGAGCGTGGTGCTGACAACACCAAGTCAAGGGTTAAGATCCCCTTAATGGGTCGTCTTTAAAAACAAACAAACAAGCAAAAACACCCCAGATATGAATCTTGATGATTCCAAAGATGCTTATATTGTTATTATTACTAAAGTGCAGCACAAAACATTTTATTCATTCTTTTGCGAATATATTTCATGATAAACATTAAAAGAATTAAATAAGTTTGGGAAAAAAACATAATTGGTATATGTTCATCTGCCCTGTAATGTGATACCAAAAATTCATAACAAACTCAGTGTTTATTTAGAAAAAATTGGTGACATAAATACACCATCTAACACACCTTTTAAAAATGAAGGGTGAGGGCTGGCCTGTGGCTCACTTGGGAGAGTGCGGTGCTGATAACACCAAGGCCATGGGTTCGGATCCCTATATAGGGATGGCCAGTTAGCTCACTTGGGAGAGCGTGGTGCTGACACCACCAAGTCAAGGGTTAAGATCTCCTTACCAATCATCTTTAAAAAAAAAAAAAAAATGAAGGTGGCCTCAAAGCAGGTGCTAAATGGCATGAGAGAACAAGTAAAGGTGCCTGGCCTGGGGTTTTTACTGAGGTTGGTGGGGAGGTAGGGTGAGAGTTCATGCACAACGGAATGGCTGGCATGGACTGAATCCTTTGTCAGCAACAAAGGAGAGACACCCCAAGCTGTTTGATCATCCTGTTTTGATGTGGCTCACAAGGGGAAGAGGGAGAATTGAGGAATTCAACCTGTAACCAAGTATCAAAAAATGGTGTCAGCATTTCTGCTTTCTAGTCTCCTGTGTAAGAAGCTTAGATGACTCACAAGAAAAAAGCTGACAAACTTAAAATCAAAATCTTCTTAGATCCATCAGAATATTGAGGTCACAGAGCAAACTAATGACTGTGAAACTGGAGAGAAAGGCAGGAGACGTAGTCATTTTGAATTATGGCCAGAAAATTTTGTTCCTCTTAACTAGGCCTGTCACCAAAAGAAATCTATTTTAACAAAGTCTAATCGCTGGAATTTTTCTAGAGCTTAACTGACCTGTGGGGAAGAAAACATCCAACCTTAATCCTCTCTAGCCTTCCTGCCCCACTTAAGGGTGGGGGGATGAGAAGCAAGAAAGAAGGTGATAGTTTTTTCCCCACTTCTGACAACCAAGTAAGTGGTGTCTTGTCCAAAACCACTTGTCCACCCTCTGATTCCAATCACCTCTTAACACTAACTGCCCAGAGTTAGCATCAGACTCTACAGGTTAAGGGCTCAGTCCCCCAAGACTGCCTCCACCTTAGCAGTGAACCAAAATGGGGTGCCCAGGCTACACACATTTCTGCCTGGTGGACTACAATTTCGGGAGTTTCCAAGACACACCTTCATGATCATTAGTTTACTAGAATAGTTTACTAGAATGACTCTCAGAATTCCAAGAATAGAACTTAGGAACAACCAAATGAAATATACGCATAGGGCAAAATATGCGGGAGGCCACAGAGCTTCCAAGCCCTCAAGAGTGTGTCACCCTCTGGAGACCAACCTTGAACCTGAGAACCCCCTCATTTAGAAATTTTATGAAGGTTTCATTAGTTAAGCTGATTGATTACTTAACTAGTCATTAACAAATAGCTAAATCTAAATTTCCAGCACCTCTGCCTTCCACAGAGGTTGGAGGTTGAGGGTGAAAGTTAAAAACTACTAATCAAGGCTTGATCTTTCTGAGAACCAAACCCTCATCCTAAAGCTATCTAAGGAATTCCAAGAATCACCTCACTAGAACAACAGACACTTCTATCACCCTTATCTGACAGGAGTTTTGAAAGATTTGGGAGATCTGTAGTAAAAACTTTAGAGAAAGGCCAAGAATCTTTCTTATAAAACAGAAGACCGGAACCCAGGGTCACAGACTCATTACAAGACTGAGAACAAATCATGTGACTATAGAAGTCTTCACTTCCACATAAAATGTTCAGTTAAAGCCAGAGAAGGCAGAAGCAAGGTCCAAGAAAAAAATGAAACACAGAACAAGGGCAACAAATAGATCATAGTAAAAAATATGGTAGTTATTAATCCAACTATATAAATAGCCACTTTAAATGTCAATGATCCAAATACAATTTTAAGTGAATAAAAAACAAACAAAAAACCTAATATGTTGTTTAAAAAAAACTCAGGTTAAATATAAAGACATACAGATATTAAAAGTAAAGGCATAAAGAAATATATAGAATACTAACACTAATCAAAAGAAACATGGCATAGCTATACTAGTATCAAACAAAGCTGACTTCAGAGGAAAGAAAAACCACAGAGATATAGATGGGCATTATACAATAACAAAGGAGTCAAATTTCCAAGACCTAACAATCCTTAGTGTGTATTTACATAACAAGAGTGACAAAATACAGGCAGCAACAACTGACACATTCCAAAAGGAGGAGCTGGCTGGTTTGCTCAGTGGGTTAGAGCACAGTGTTATAACACCAAAGTCTGGGTTCAGATTCCAGTACTGGAAAGAGGAAGGGAGGAGAGGAGAGGAAAGGGAGGGAGGAGAGGGAGGGAGGGAGGAAGGGAAAGGGAGGAGAGGAGAGGAAAGGGAGGGGAGGGGGGGAGGGAGGGAAGGAGGGAGGGAGGGAAGGAGGGAAGGAAGGAAGGAAAGAAGGAAGGAAGGAAGGAAGGAAGGAAGGAAGGAAGGAAGGAAGGAAGGAAGGAAGGAAGGAAGGAAATGTGAAACAAAGTAAATAATCCACCATCCTAGCTGGAGACTTCAACATCCCTTTATCAGTAATTAAGAGATCCAGCAGGCAGAAATCAAGGACAAAGTTGAGTTGAACAGCACCATCAAAAAAATGGTATTTAGGGCCGGCCTGTGGCTCACTCGGGAGAGTGTGGTGCTGATAACACCAAGGCCACGGGTTCGGATCCCACATAGGGATGGCCCGTTGCTCATTGGGTGAGTGTGGTGCTGACAACACCAAGTCAAGGGTTAAGATCCCCTTACCAGTCATCTTTTAAAAAAAAAAAAAAAGAAAAAAAAAAAGGTATTTAATTGAAATCTATGGACTACTTCATCAAACAATAGCAGAATACACAATCTTCTCAAGTGGACAGAAAACAATCACCAAAACAGACATACTAGACATAAAATACACCTTAACGAATTTGAAAAAAGGGAAATCATACAAAGTCTACTCTCAGATATCAAGAGTTTTCATCTAGAAATCAATAACATAAAGATAGTTATAAAACCACCCAAATCCTTAGAGATTAAATAGCATACTTCTAAATAACACAGGATCAAATAAGTCTTAAGAGAAATTAAAAATTATTTTGAACTAAATGAAAATAAAACTTACCAAAATTTGTGAAATGCAGCAAAAGCAGTTCATAGAGGGATATTTATAGCAATGAACACACACCCTAGAAAAGAACAAAGTTTTATAATCAATAATGTAAGCATCTACTACTTCAGGAAAATAGAAAAATGAGCGCAAATTATACCCAAAGTAAGCACACACAAAAAAGTAATAAGAATTAGAGCAGAAATAATTGAAACTGCAAGAAAGCAAGAGAGATAAACAGCAAAACCCAAAGCTGGTTCTTTAAAAAAAAAAAAAAAAAAAAAGGCAGTAAAATTGATAAACATTTAGTAATGCTAACTAAGGGGGGGGGGGGGCAAGAAAGAAATTACTAACACCAGAAATAAAAGCAGGGAAAAGTGA